>NC_041381.1:566999179-567145423 GCF_002162155.2 Triticum dicoccoides | reverse complement strand
GCTAGCTAGTTTCATATAAGTGCACCATGTGTTGGGGAACGTAGTAATTTCAAAAAAAAAATCCTACGCACACGCAAGATCATGGTGATGGTATAGCAACGAGAGGGGAGAGTGTTGTCCACGTACCCTCGTAGACCGTAAGTGAAGCGTTATGACAACGTGGTTGATGTAGTCGTACGTCTTCACGATCCGACCGATCCAAGTACCGAACGTACGGCACCTCCGTGTTCAGCACACGTTCAGCTCGATGACGTTCCCCGGGCTCCAATCCAGCAAAGCGTCGGGGATGAGTTCCGTCAGCACGACGGCGTGGTGAACATGATGATGTTCTTCCGGCGCAGGGCTTCGCCTAAACTCTGCTACGATATGACCGAGGTGGAATATGGTGGAGGCGGCACCGCACACGGCTAAGGAACGATCCGTAGATCAACTTGTGTGTCATGGGGTGCCCCCCTGCCCCAGTATATAAAGGAGCAAGGGGGAGGAGGCCGGCCCTAGGAGGGGGCGCGCCAAGTGTGGAGTCCTACTAGGACTCCCTAGTCCTAGTAGAATTCCACCTCCCTTGTTGGAGTAGGAGAAGGGGAAAGAGGGGGAGAGGAAGAAGGAAAGGGGGGTTGCGCCCCTTGTCCAATTCGGACCAGAGGGGGGGCGCAGGCCTCCTTCCTTTTGGCCTCTCTCCTCTATTCCCGTATGGCCCAATAAGGCCCATATACTCCCCGGCGAATTCCCGTAACTCTCCGGTACTCCGAAAAATATCCGAATCACTCGGAACCTTTCCGAACTCTGAATATAGTCGTCCAATATATCGATCTTTACGTCTCAACCATTTCGAGACTCCTCGTCATGTCCCCGATTTCATCCGGGACTCCGAACTCCTTCGGTACATCAAAACTCATAAACTCATAATATAACTGTCATCGAAACCTTAAGCGTGCGGACCCTACGGGTTCGAGAACAATGTAGACATGACCTAGAACTATTCTCGGTCAACAACCAATAGCGGAACCTGGATGCTCATATTGGCTCCCACATATTCTACGAAGATCTTTATCGGTCAAACCGCATAACAACATACGTTGTTCCCTTTGTCATCGGCATGTTATTTGCCCGAGATTCGATCGTCGGTATCCAATACCTAGTTCAATCTCATTACCGGCAAGTCTCTTTACTCGTTACATAATGCATCATTCCGTAACTAACTCATTAGCTACATTGCTTGCAAGGCTTATAGTGATGTGCATTACCGAGAGGGCCCAGAGATACCTCTCTGACAATCGGAGTGACAAAACCTAATCTCGAAATACGCCAACCCAACATGTACCTTTGGAGACACCTATAGTACTCCTTTATAATCACCCAGTTACGTTGTGACATTTGGTAGCACCCAAAGTGTTCCTCCGGTAAACGGGAGTTGCATAATCTCATAGTTACAGGAACATGTATAAGTTATGAAGAAAGCAATAGCAACATACTAAACGATCAAGTGCTAGGCTAACGAATGGGTCATGTCAATCACATCATTCTCCTAATGATGTGATCCCGTTAATCAAATGACAACTCTTTTGTCCATGGCTAGGAAACATAACCATCTTTGATAAACGAGCTAGTCAAGTAGAGGCATACTAGTGACTATATGTTTGTCTATATATTCACACATGTATCATTGTTTCCGGTTAATACAATTCTAGCATGAATAATAAACATTTATCATGATATGAGGAAATAAATAATAACTTTATTATTGCCTCTAGGGCATATTTCCTTCACCATGGTCACCGTAAAGGGGTTCCCCTCCTTTCACCTAGATTAGCCTACACCACGTAGAAGATTTTTGGAGGTTCTTGTCAAAATCACCATGACCATCATCAAAACTCATCAAGTTTCCTAACTCAGCAAGCATCCTCAACATTCTAATCCTCTATATTCTCCATATATAAAGAAAAGGCAAGGCACGAAGTAGGGTTTCATCCATCTTGGAGGCTTGTAACAGTTGGATATATCGTGTGTCCATGTTTTCTGTGTTCTAGACCACCTGGTATTCTAACATGACGCCCCCTCGACTACAAATTCCATGTACTCCCTCTAGTACTACTGTTAGGATTGATGTAAAATCATGCTTGAAAGTTGAGATATCTATATAATGTTGTTTTGACTAAAATGGTATTTTATTTGCGTACCTTTACCCCCAAGCAACACATTGATTTAAGTTTTTCCCACTTCATTTTCGTTACAGGTGTGCCGTGGTTATGTTTCTTTTCGTGTTACCCATTTTCTAATCAAACACCTTGCTAGATTGCATCCAGTACCGATCAAGGATATGCCACCAGATACACCATGGCAGCCGCCACCACCTGACTGGCTTGCCTTGTCAGCGGTTGGTTCTTATTCAACGGAAGAAGGCTCGGCGGGAGCAGGCATGATCCTACGGGATAACTTTGGCTCTATCATCTTTTCATCATGCCAACTATTATTCTACTTTAACAACGCTCTCGGGGCGGAAATTCAAACTATTAAGATAGGAATGTCTATGGCTATTGATAGGTCTAAACTTCTGATCTTAGTACAATCAGACTCGGTGGTGGCTCTTTCTTCTATGACTGATGCCTCACTTGACAAATTATCCAATGGTCAATTGGTCAGGGAGATCAAGAACTACATGCTGCAGAGTTTAAACCTGTGAAGATCCTGAGGCAACAAAACAAGGTCTCACATTGTCTTGCTAATTACGCCCGAACGGCTTGTAGCACGGTTTGTTGGTAGCAAGGGTCGCCCTCCTTCATGCATAATTTTGTAATAATTAACACTAATGTATGGACTTTTATTTAGATACAAAGGAATTTTTTTTGTCTCATCTCATTAATAAAGGTGTAAAGTTGCTCGATTGAACGAGCGAAACCATTACAACAGTCTAGACAAGACAAGTCGGCCAACATGGCTATCCACACGAGTACAATCTTTGAGATTGTCCCCAAGAGTCATCATGGTCACCTCCACGAGCTAGCGACTCTGATTTTCACATAGACAACCATCAACACAGCCCTTGTTGTACTAGATGCTTACCCGTGCAAGCGACTAAACAACCCTCACTCGGGCGCAGGAAATTGCTGGAGAAAAGCATCGGTCCTACGTTGAGTTCTTGTATAATGGGAGGTGCTTAGGGGAGGTGCTTAGAGAAATAAATAAGGCTTTTCTTATGCATCGGTGCTTATTTATACATGATAGACGCTTAACTAAGCGTCTCTCCTGTAGAAATAGGCACCGGTGCTTCAGAAAAATCCAATTAATTTTTCTAAGCATCTCTTTTTTTTAAACATCTTTCTAAGCACCTCCCATTATACAAGGCCTGATCATGCTCTTGCAACTGAACACCACTTTTTTCTAAAAAGGAGGTTGAAAGTTGAAACCCATCTATATGTCCATAACATAGGGTGGGGCACGAGAATCCCTTGAACAAGCAGGAAAAGACACACTACCAAAACCCAATAGCAAAGCATCTCCGCTTGGAGCCGAACAAGAGGTCGCACCAATCTGATCCAGATTCGCCGTCTCGGCATCCCCACGGCAGGAATTGGCGGAAGCCGCAACCGAAGACGACTTCAAGATGATGCCTTCAGAAAAGGCCACGACGCAAGATGCGCCGCCATCGCCCGTCCCGGGAGACCTGGACAAGGGTTTGAGTTGTGCGCTCAGCTGTCTTTTATCGCCGGTGTCGCTCATACCATTTGGTCCGGCAACGGCGCGAAGACGACGCACCGGCAGACCGGGCACGTGGAGTGCTCGTGTAGCCACGGGTCGATGCACTGCTGGTGGAACATGTGCAGGCACGCCGGCAGCCGCTTCACCGTATCCCCCTTCTCCACCTCCACGAGGCAGACCGCACACTCCGACGCGCCGCCGCCGCCCTCTGGCTGCTCGTACGCCAGGACGTCATACGCAGTCGCCAACCGCGCGCCGCCATGCGCTGGCGGCTCCCGGGCAAGCGCCGGCATGTGACTCCGCTGTATTTGGTCCAGAAACTGCGGCAGGGCGCCGCCGACAACGGCGCTGCTGCTGCCGCTCCGGCCCCGTAGCCTGGACCGGCAAGGCAGGCAGAGAAGCCGGCTCGCGCCGCGCAGGTGATGCAGGAGCGCTCCGTGAGCAGAGGCCAGGCACCGGCGTAGCGCGGACCACGGGAAGAGGACCCCGCAGAAGGCCGTGTACACGCTGGCACCGACGCCGACCCAGAAGAGGAGGAAGACCGTGAGCACGATGATGGAGCCCCTGCTGTGGTCGGGCTTCCGCGCCAGGTTGACGAGCGCGTAGAGGATCATGGCCGTGCCGCCGATGCAGACGGCGTTGACGATGGCCAGCGCGTACGCGCGGTGGAAGCAATCCACGGCCATGGCTTCCCGTGCCTCTGACCGCCTGCCGACTTGTTCACTAGCAATTCACTGGCCGATGGGCACGCTATTTCTCGAGAATCCCGACGTCTTTGCGGGGATGCCTCGTGAGTCTTGGCGCAAGAATTCCGCTGCGTACAGACGAAGCAAGCAACGAGCCAACCATCGGAAGAAGAGACAACTGACCGAGCGGTTGATGTCATATGTGTGCATATCTTAATATGGTCGGCAGCGTTTCTACGGCGACCTTATGCATTTAGAAATGCGCAGAGACTGCGATCGGTTTTTTATTTATCTCTTTTTCGCGGGAAATTCGCGATCGATGTAGTACACGTTTTTTTTTTGAAGCATATCGATGTAGTACAAGTTTGTTTGTTGGTGCTGGAAATTCGCATGATTTGGCCCCTCCGTGAATCTATCAGTGTTCCGAAACGTAAAATAGATAAATAAGCGGATGTGCTAGCTGAGTTTTAGTATGGTCTCACGCCCATTACCGTCCGATTGGACCCCGTGGAGATTCGTGTTGTTGTCCGTAGGCTTGTGTTGCTATTTGTTCGGTTAGGCTAATCATAGCGGAGAGTAAATTAGAATAGTGTCATCTACGTATAAGTTTTGTCCAAAGTTAAAATATCTCTATTTTAATCATATATAGAAAAAATTACCAACATTCACAATGCCAAATCAATATTCTTGGATTCATTATGAAATGTAGATATTGATATTTTTATACTGTAAATTTGGTCAAACTTTGCAATGTTTAACTTGACACAAATCTAATACACGGAGTAAAAAGGACAGGAGGAAGTACTACATTTATGATGTAAAGTAATATAGAAGTAGGATAATAGAGTTTCCGCAAAAAAAAAGTAGGATAATAGAGGATTGCATTTATTAGATTGTAGACTCATTTTACTTTGGGTTACGTTATGTTACTCTAAACACCCCTCTCCTCATTAACTACATGTCACTTAAGCAAACTTGTCTCGATAGAGAGCCACGCCGGTGAGCCTCCATACTATTTTTTCCTTTTTTCGCCACCAACCGAGGTAAGCTTCCTACTCCGGGAGGAACCAGCCCACCTCTACCCTCCCCGTGCTATTTTTTCCTTTTTGTATTTCGTTATTATTTTTATTTATTTTTCATTTTTTCCTTTTTTTCATCATGTTTTTGTTCAGAATTTTCACAACTTATCAAAAATTATTCAAGATTTAAAAAAATCCATTTCAAAAATTAGTTGGAAATTTCAAAAAATATTTGTGTTTTTCATTCGGGAGTTTCAAAAAATATTCCAGTTTCAAATTTTTCATGAATTTCAAAAAAAATCATGCTCTCAAATTTTGTTCAGGTGTTTTAAAAAATGCTCCTGCTTCAAAAATTGTTTGGATTTCAAAATGTTTCCATATCAAAAATTGTTTGCAAATTAAAAAAATGTTTGTGTTTTCAAAACTTGTTCAGGAGTTTCCAAAATTGTTCGCATTTTCAAATTTTATTTGGGTGTTTCAAAAAATGCTCACGTTTCAAACCCTGTTCGCAAATTTCAAAAAATATTCATGTTTCCAAATTTTGTTTGAGAATTTTCAAAAAATGTTCCCGTTCCAAAAATTGTTCGCGTTTAAAAAAAAATTGGAATCTAAAAAAAGGGTCCCTTTCTGGAAAAGAAATCATGTTCTCATATTTTTTGGGGGATTTTCAAAAATATTCTCGTTTCAGAAATTGTTTGTGATTTTTTAAAAAAATTGTGTTTTTCCAAAATGTCAGTTAAATTTATTTATTTTGAAAAGTGTTTGCATTTCATAAAGCATTCACGTTCTTTTCTTTCAAAAAATTGTTTTGTGTTCAAAATTTCAAAAACGTTCAAATCTGCGTTGGTATTGGTTCATAAGGTTTTGCGCTGCTTCGAAATTAAGAATGGTTAAGAGGGAGGTCGGGTGTTCGACCCCTCGGGGTCAATATTTTTGGAGCCCTACGCTAGCTTCATGGGCTAGCCTAGTCGGAAATCCTCCTATGTCGTGGCAGATAGTAGCTCCCGTCAAAGCCCAAGCATAATTTTACAACACGAAACAAAGCTAGTGGGCCAATGAGGGGGTTATGTGGTTAGAGAAACAACTGAAATAGGGATTGTCTCAAAAAAACTGAAATAAGGCTGAGACAACACAATGGGTGACGTCAACTAAGGTAAGGTGAATCATACCAAACTATAACTCATCTAGATGAGTCTAGTCACTCCCATAAATAAAGGTGTGTACTACTCAAAAAGATAAATAAGTGTGTGATTCGAGGGTGAAATTGGATTGTGACAGAGTCGAATCTGTCAGATCTCGGGTAGAGGGTTCCAAGTTGGTGATCTTGACATGATGGTAATAGATGAAGAAGGGACACAGTGTTTACCAGGCTCATGCCCTCTCAAAGAGGTAAAACCCTATGTCCTACTTGTATTGTATTGATTGTGGATGGGGTACAAAGTACAAGTTGATCTACCTCGAGATCGTATGTGAAAGAATCTACCTCTACGATCTAAACCCCTTAGCTTATATAAACATCGGGGTATCTAGGATTACACCTTTGTCGGTTACATCTTGGGATAAACATGTCAAGGATTACAGTGTGGCTTGGTGTTGGGCATCTTCTGTTGTGTTTGCCATGTTGGCAAGAGTGGACGTGGCTCTGGTTGCGTCGTGTTTTTGTGCAGGCTAGGGCACTAGGGCCTGTTTGTATCTGTTTTCCTTCGGTTTTTAATAAGTAACTGGACTCCAGCCTTTTTTAATTAATGAAAAAGGCAAAGCTTCTGCCTTTGTTTCAAAAATAAACCTTGTATCCGCTACTACTAACCAGGCGCAAAAAGTAAATTACACCTTGTGCGACCGGTTGCTTACGCATAGGAATTTTGTGGTGACATCCTAGCTGAATTTGTTCTCTTCCGTTCACGTCCCAACCGCGACGACGGTTTTAATAGTACTATCCAGGAAATCTGTTGAGTATATGTGTTGTGCATATTTGTATATTGGGCCCACTTTATAGTTTTTTGTATAGTTGAGGTCGTAGCCCACCTCGTGTACATTATATATACGTGTCGGATTTTACCTCTTTGAGATGAATTCATACATCATACATGATATCAGTTTCCGGGTTCTAACCCTAGTCTTCCGCCGCCGCCGCCACCCAGCCGCTGCCGCCTGCGCGCCTCCCGGGCCGGTCGCCGCTGCCGAGCCGCCGCCTCGCGCTCCCCCGCTCGGCCGCCGTTTCTCCCTGCCGCGAGTTACCAGCCGCGCCCGATTCCCATCGCTACTCAGCCGCCCGCTTAGTCCACCCGCGCCGTTCGCTAACCCGCATCGCCCGCCAGCCGCCAGCCGCATCGCCCGCCCGCCTCGCTCACCAGCTCGCCTGCTCGCCAGCCGCATCGCCCGCCCGCTCGCCAGCTCACTCGCCTGAAGCCGCCGCTGCCTTCCCGCCTCGCCAGCCGCTACTGCCACCTGCGTCGCCGAAGCCGCCGCCCGTCCCAAACCCTAACCCACTACACCCTCGCGCCACCCCGAGCCGCCCTAGCCGTCATGTCGTCCGTCACCTCCTCCGCGTCCACTAACTCCAACCCGTTCGTCGACGCCAACCGTCCTGACATGAACGACATCCGCAATCTCAACATCTTCGAGTGGGTACCGGTTCGTCCCTCCCAGACGGACTCCTCCTACTACACGTGGAAGACGTATTTTTCCCTCGTGTTCCAGGAGTATCATCTCATCGACCACGCATCCATCGCTTTCGTCTTTCTTGTCTTACTCAGGTGATCTAATTAATGGGCAAGCCCCACTCGATGGCACCGTCGACTCCAGCCTCATCCCCGAGTTCCATGATTGTTCCACCATCGACACCACGATCATCCGCTGGTTCTTCCTCACCATCTCGCCGGACCTCTTCCAGACGGTCGTGCAGGACGGTTATGATGCCTGCGTTGTGTGGACCAAGCTGAATGGGCTCTTCATCGACAACCAGCGCCGGCGTCGTGTTTTTTTGCAGCAAGAGTTTTTTGGGTGTCACCAGGACAATGATGTCTACTATGCAACTTTATTCTTGTAGACACGTGTTGTGCCTCCAAACATGGAGTTTTGTAGGACACTAGCAATTTTTCCTCAAGTGGATGACCTAAGGTTTATCAATCCTGGGAGGTGTAGGATGAAGATAGTCTCTCTAGAGCAACCCTGCAATCAAATACAAGAAACCTCTTGTGTCCCCAACACACCCAATACAATGGCAAATTGTATAGGTGGACTAGTTGGGCGAAGAAATGGTGATAAAAGTGTAGTATGGATAGTAGATATGAGTTTTTGTAGTGCAAACAATAAAAAAAAGCAAGGTAGTAAATAGTAAAATGGAGCACAAACAGTATTGCAATGATGGAAAATGAGGCCAAGAGTGCATACTTTCACTAATGCAATCTCTCAACAATGCTAACATAGTTGGATCATATGATTATCCCTCAAAGTGTAATAAAGAATCACTCCTGAGTTCCTATATGCAGAGAACAAAAGATAGAAATTGTTTGTAGGGTATGAAACCACATCAAAGCTATTCTTTCCGATCAATCTATCCTAGAGTTCGTACCTAAATAACAACAAGCTATTCTTTCCGATCGATCTAATCAAGAGTTCTTACTAAAATAACACCATATGATGCATATCAACCAACTCTAATGTCACCTAGATACCCCAATGTCACCGTGAGTACCCATGAGGTAATTATACAATATGTATCAAACAATTTCAGATTCATAATACTCAATCCACACAAAGAACTAGAAGGAGACCCCAAAGTTTCTATCAGAGAAAAGATAATAAAAACGTGCATCAACCCCTATGCATAGATTACCCCTAAGTCACCTCAGGAATCCGCAAGTTGAGTGCCATAACATATATCAAGTGAATCAAAATAATACCTCATTGTCACCAAGGGTATTCATATGCAAGACATATATCATGTGTTCTCAGATCTGAACATTCAATCTGACAAGACAAACTTCAAAGGGCAAAGACTCAATTCATCACAATATGTGTAGAGAGGGGAGAAACATCATATGATTCATCTATGTTAACAAAGCCCATGATACATCAAGATCGTGACATCTCAAGATCACGCGCGCGAGAGAGAGAGATTAAACACATAGCTACTGGTACAAACCCTCGGCCCCGAGGGTGGACTACTCCCTCCTCATCATGGTGGTCGCCGGGATGATGAAGATGGCCACCGGTGATGATCTCCCCCTCCAGCAGGGTGCCGGAACGGGCTCCCGATTGGTTTTTCATGGCTACAGGGACTTGCGGCAGCGGAACTTCTGATCTAGAGTTATTTCTGATGGTTTCTCTATTTATAGGAATTTTTGGCGTCGGTCTCACGTCCATATGGGCCTCGAGATGAGCACGATACAGCAAGGCATGGGCAAGGGCCCAGGCGCGCCCCGGTGGGTTGTGCCCTCCTCGTGGCTCTTCTGGCCCTCCCACAAAGCATTGAGGGTCTCTTTTGTTCCAAAAAATCGTCAAAAAGTGTCGGCTCATTTGGAGAACTTTCATTTATGCACAAAAAACAACACCACGGTAGTTTTGCTAAAAACAATGTCAGTCCGGATTAGTTCCATGCAAATCATACTAAAACCATATAAAATTATTGTGAACATGGCATGAATACTTCATAAATTGTAGATACGTTGGAGACGTATCAGCATCCCCAAGCTTAATTCCTACTCGTCCTCGAGTAGGTAAATGATAAAACAAATAATTTATGAAGTGTGAATGCTAGAAAAGTGCACAAGTTTGATCAATGACCATTTCAATCACTTTTCCTAGCATCGTAACAACAATTCTTTCTTATAAAACTTATCATAACCAAGTAGCAACCAATTCACATGTTAAGGTTCAAATAATGAATTCTCTTGAAATTCAACAACCTATTTTCTTAGTCACCAAACAATTGCAATTCAACTTATTCAACAGAGTCTAAGTAAGAGCTCCACATACTCAACCATCATATAGTCTTCTATGATTGCTAACACTCACCGCATACACATGAGCAAAACGTTTCAACCGGACACATAGAAAGATAGGGGCTTATAATTTTGCCTCCGAACGTATTCACCTCAAGGGTGATGTCAATAATAATAACTCATGCTATCCATATCCAACTGGATATATGTGCCTAGATCTTTCCTCACCACATGATGCTTGCCAAAAAAGAAAAAGAAAAAGGAACAAAGAGAAAAACTTTGACTCTTTGCATAAAAGTAAATACTGAAAAGTAAAAGATAGACCCTTCACAGAGGGAAGCAGAGGTTGCCATGCACTTATTTGTTTGTATGTTCAACCCCTTAGTGAAAAAGAATGTCACGTTATATTGCCCCTTATGATAGCAACCTTTATTATGCAGTTTGTCACTTTTATTCTTTGCCGTCACAAGTTCGTACAATGCTCAATTTTCTCTTACACTAAATGATCTAACACTTTAAGAAGCAATTTTTATTGCCTTATTGCACCAATGACAAATTACTTGACAGATCTTGCTCAATCCTTAGGTAGGTATGGTGGACTCTTGAAAATAAGATTTGGGTTTAAGGGTTTTTTGGATGCACAAGTAGTATCTCTACTTGGTGCAGAATTTTTGGCTAGTAAAGATGGGGGGCAAGAACCACATGTTGAAGGATCTATGACAATATAACTTCTATGTGAATATGAACAAACATAAATCATTACGTTGTCTTCCTTGTCCAACGTTAACAATTTTGGCATATAATATTTTGATAGGGGCTCACAATCACAAAAGATTTCCAGGATAGTGTATTTGCATGTGAAAGTTCTCTTCCTTCTACTAATAATTCATGAATTGCTTGTTTGACCAATATTGTGATTGTCAAGCTTCAAAAGATTTCACTTTCTAAACCCAATGTGAAGCTACCACTAGGCAGGATATGAACATATAATTTCAACTTGATGATATTCAATTCATTCAACAATTTACTCATAGGATATAAGTGAAGCATGAGAGTAAATGACAAACTACTCCAAAAAGATATAAGTGAAGATCAAGTGAGTAGTTATGTAAATGGGTAGCTGATACGTCTCCAACATATCTATAATTTGTTATTGTTCCATGCTGTTATATTATCATTCTTGGATGTTTTACAATCATTTTATATCATTTTTTGGTACTGACCTATTGACATAGTGCCCAGTGCCAGTTGTGCTTTTTTGCTTCTTTTTTACATCGCATAAAATCGATATCAAACGGAGTCCAAACACAGAGAAACTCCAGGAGGATTGTTTGGGACCAGAAGACATCCGGTGGGCCAAGAAAGCACCTGGGGGGTGGCTCGAGGGGAGCAGCACCCACCAGGGTGCGCCAGGAGGCCCAGGCACGCCCTGGTGGGTTGTGCCCACCTCGGGTGCCCCCTGAACCGCCTCTTTGCTCTATAAATACCCCAATATTCCATAAACCCTAGGGGAGTCGACGAAAATTAATTCCAGCCGCCGTAGAGTCCAGAACCACCAGATCCAATCTAGATACCGGCCCTGTTTGGATCCATGGGTTAGAGTTAGTTTGGGTTAGTTTGGACTCAACTAACCCAAAAGTATCCAAATAGGAGGGTTAGTTTGGGTTAGATGCATCTAACTCATCCGAAAAATCTAACCCACCCAAGAGGTGCTTATTCGGGTTAGTTCTTCTCGGGGCCATTAAAAAACACATTTTTCTCTCGCTCTTCCTGCAGCATATCCTTCCCCACTTCCTCAAAACATATTGTCCTCTCCCTCCCTCCCTCTCGCACCGCTCGTGAAGGCGCCTCACCGTATCCGTGCTCCATCTAACCCTGCCATCCAAACACCTCTTTGGTTAGAGTTAGTTCAGGATTAGTTCAGGGTTAGAATCTAACTCTAACCTCTATCTGAGTTGGAGTATCCAAACAGGGCCACCATCATGGAGGGGTTCACCACTTCCATTGGTACCTCTCCGATGATGTGTGAGTAGTTCTTTGTAGACCTACGGGTCCATAGTTAGTAGCTAGATGGCTTCCTCTCTCTATATTGATTATCAATACAATGGTCTCTTGGAGATCCATATGATGTAAGCCTTTTTGCAGTGCGTTTGCAGGGATCCGATGAACTTTGAGTTTATGATCATATCTATGTTTTTATGCAGGAAAGTTATTTGAGTCTTCTTTGATCTCTTATATGCATGATTGCTTATAGCCTCGTATTTCTTCTTTGATATTTGGGTTTTGTTTGGACAACTTGATCTATTTATCTTGCAATGGGAAGAGGTGCTTTGTAGCGGGTTAGATCTTATGGTGCTTGATCCCAATGACAGAAGGGGAACCGACACGTATGTATCGTTGCTACTAAGGATAACAAGATGGGATCTATATCTAAGAAAATAGATAAATGGATCTCGTCTACATCATGTCATCATTCTTATTGCATTACTCTGCTTCTCCATGAACTTAATACACTAGATGCATGCTGGATAGCAGTCGATGTGTGGAGTAATAGTAGTAGATGCAGGCAGGAGTCAGTCTACTAATCTTGTACGTGATGCCTATATAATGATCATTGCCTAGATATTGTGATGATTATTTGAAGTTCTATCAATTTCCCAACAGTAATGGTTTTCCCACCGTTTGCTATTTTTCTCGAGAGAAGCAATTAGTGAAACCTACGGCCCTCGGGTCTCTTTTCATCATATTTTCCTTTGCGATCTATTTTCCTTTGCATTTATTTTTCAGATCTATTAAACCAAAAATAAAAAAAATACCTTGCTGCAATTTATTTGTTCCGCAATCTATTTATCCTATCTACCACTTTTACCTCATGTTATTTACCTATCTTGAGGTGTCGTACCCGAAAGGGATTGACAACCCCTTTAACACGTCGGGTTGCGAGTATTTGTTATTTGTGTGCAAGTGCTATTTACGTGGTGTGAGGAGGTTCTCCTACTGGTTCGATAACCTTGGTCTCATCACTGAGGGAAATACCTACCGTCACTTACTGCATCATCCCTTCCTCTTTGGGAAATACCGAGTAGTTCTAGTAGACATCAAAAGGAATTTCTGGCGCCGTTGCCGGGGAGGATCTTCAACATCAACCAAGTTCCTAATCACAAATATCATCTCCTCACAATTTACATTATTTTCCATTTGCCTCTTGTTTTCCTCTCCCTCACTTCACAAAAATTTGCCGTTTTATTTGCCCTCCTTTTCGTTCGCCGTTTTCTCGTCAGATCTGTTTTTGAGTGCAATCTTGTTGTGAAGTCATCATGACTCAAGAGAATACCAAGTTGTGTGATTTTTCAAATACCGACAACAATGATTTCATTAGCACTCCGATTGCTCCTCCCGCCACTAGTGCGGAGTCTTGTGATATTAATACTGCTTTGCTAAATCTTGTCATGAAAGATCAATTTGCCGGTACTCCTAATGAGGATGTCGCATCCCATCTTAACACATTTGTGGAACTATGCGATATGCAAAAGAAAAAAGATGTGGACAATGATATTGTGAAGTTGAATTTATTTCTGTTTTCTTTGCGAGATCATGCAAAAATTTGGTTTTCTTCTTTGCCTCACAATAGTATCGATTCTTGGAACAAGTGCAAGGATGCTTTTATCACTAAGTATTTTCTGCCCACAAAAATTACTTCCCTTAGAACCCAGATCATGAATTTCAAGCAACTTGAACATGAGCATGTTGCGCAATCTTGGGAAAGGATGAAATTGATGCTAAGGAATTGCCCAACTCATGGGTTAAATCTTTGGATGATCATACAAAAAATATATGCGGGATTGAATTTTGTTTCTCATAATCTTTAGATTCCGGCGTGGGGGGTACTTTTATGGAAATTACTTTGGGTGAAGCTACTAAATTGCTAGACAATATTATGGAAAATTACTCACAATGGCATACCGAAAGAGCTCCTACTAGTAAAAAGTCAATTCGGTAGAAGACATAAATTCTTTGAGTTAAAAAGTTGATGCTCTTATGAAGTTGGTTGCCAATAAAAGTGCTCCTATTGATTTTAATGATGTGCCTTTGTCTACTTTGATTGAGCAAAATAGTGATGCCATAGATGTGAATTTTGTCTCGCGAAACAATTTCAATAACAATGCTTATAGAGGTAATTTTAATCCTAGGCATTTTCCTAGTAATTCCTCTAATAATTATGGTAGTTCATACGGTAATCCTACTTATAATAATAATAATAGAAACACCTTTGATCTTGAGAACAATATTAAATAATTTATCAATACACAAAAGGCTTTCAACACTTGAATAGAAGAAAAGGTTAATAAAATTGATGATTTGTCTAGAAGCGTTGATAGAATTTCTCATGATGTAGAAACTCTCAAGATGAAATTTTTTGTGCCTAAAGTTTAAGAATCAATTAAATCTCTTTATGTATCTATGGATGAAAGTAAGAAAAGAACCGCTATGCTTAGAGCTAAAAGAGAATTTTTAGAAAGAGCATTTTCTAGTGATTACTAGCATAAAAGTGATGAAGATCTTAAAATGATTGGTGTTTCTTCAATTGATTCTTTGTTTAATAAATTTTAGATGGATGAAAAAGGGACTAGAGAAGAGTCAACTTTAGTTAGAAGGCGTCCCTATGATTCGGAGGGTGAAAATATTGTTGAAAATTTTGATAAAAGTGTGTTTGAAGACGTCAAGACTTTAACTAGTGATGTGCCCACTATTTTGGATTACAAAGACTTTAATTGTGATAGTTGCTCTCTGGTTGATTGTATTTCCTTTTTGCAATCCATGATAAATTCACCCCATCCTTATGAACAAAATAAAGCTTTTACTAAACATATTGTTGATGCCATGATGAAAGATTTTGAAGAAAAGTTGGAATTAGAAGTTTCAATTCCTGGAAAATTGCATGATGAGTGGGAACCTACTATCAAAGTCAGGATTAAAAATTATGAGTGTTTTGCTTTGTGTGACTTGGGTGCTAGTGTTTCTACAATTCCAAAATCTTTATGTGATGTGCTTGGTCTCACCAATATTGAAGAATGTTCTTTAAATGTGCGCTTGGCGGATTCTACTATTAAAAAGCCCATGAGAAGAATTAATGATGTTCTTATTCTTGCAAATAGGAATTATGTGCCCATAGATTTTATTGTTCTTGATATTAGTTGCAATCCGTCTTGTCCTATTATTCTTGGTAGACCGTTTTTGCGTACTATTGGTGTTGTGATTGATATGAAAGAAGGCAATATTAAATTTCAATTTCCACTAAGAAAGGGAATGGAACACTTCCCTAGAACAAGAATTAGGCCACCATATGAATCAACCATGAGGGCATCTTATGGATCTAGAACCAAAGATGACAAAACTTAGATCCTACGCGTTATGTCTAGCTAGGGGCGTGAAACGATAGTGCTTATTGGGAGGCAACCCAATGAATAAAGTTTATTTTTGCTTTTTTCTTTCTGTTCTTGTGTGTTATCACAATTATTCTACTGTTATGATTGTGTTTTTTGTGTTTTAATTAGTGTTTGTGCCAAGCAAGGCCTTTGGGAAGACTTGGGTGAAAGTTGATCTGATCTTGCTGAAAAACAGAAACTTTTGCGCTCACGAGATTATTTGTAATTTTTAACAGAAGCGTGATTTTGAGTTGATTATTTTTGAATCAGATTAATAGACAAATTCCTCACGTCCACCAATTTATTTCTAATTTTTTGAGTTACATAAGTATTTGAAATATTCAGATTGCTATAGACTGTTCTGTTTTTGACAGATTTTATTTTGTTTGCATTGTGTGCTTGTTTTGATGATTCTATGGTTTTCTTTGATGAATTTTTGCCATAGAAAAGTTGGAATACAGAAGATATCATGCAAAAACAAAATAATAATAGGTTTTGAATAGTACTTATAGTAGTGGTTTGTTTTGTTATACTAACGGATCTCACAAAGGTTTTGTTTGAGTTTTGTGTGATTGAAGTTTTCAAGTTTTGGGTTATCTTACGATGGATGAAGGAATAAGGATTAGAAAAGGGCTAAGCTTGGGGATGCCCGAGGCACCCCAAGATAACATTCAAAGAAGTTGCAAGCAACTAAGCTTGGGGATGCCCCCGAGTGGCATCCCCGCTTCCTTCTAACAACCATCGATATTTTACTTCAAACTATATTTTTATTCATCACATAATATGAGTTTTGCTTGGAGCGTCTTGTATGATATGAGTCTTTTCTTGTTTTGCTTTGTGTTTTAAGTGTTGAATCCTTGCTGGACACACCCTTTTGAGAGAGCCAAAATTATGTTATGCTTGCTCCTATGCTTTACTTAAATTTTTAGAGCCATGGATTTGCTCTAGTGCTTCACTTATATCTTTTTGAGCACGGTGTGCTTTGTTATTTTTGAAGAAATGCTCTCATGATTCACTTAGATTTGTTTGAGAGTTAGTAAAATTTTAAGAAATTCTCTCTTGCTTCACTTAGATTATTTTGAGAGAAAGAAAAATTATGCTCATGATCTTCACTTAAATTTGGAGCTTATCAAAAGCAACATATGAAAATAGTCCCAAAGTGATAGATATCCAAGGAGGATATAATAAAAACTTTCATGAAGATCATTGGAAAAAATAAACTTGATTCTTAGTAATGGTTTTTAGATATGACGATATGATATGTGAGTTATGTTGATGAGTAATTGTGCTTTAGTAAGAATATTGGTGTTAAGGTTTGTGATTCCCTATGCAAGCACGAAAATCAATAGTTATGCATGAAATTTATATCCTACTTATGGTGCATTATTCGGTGTTACTTATGCTTAATTCTTGGGTACGAGATTTTTCGCTTTTTGGTTGGTCGCTTCTCAATCTTTTTGCTAGCCTTCATTTTGCACTAAGTATGATCACTACGTGTGCATCCAAACCCTTTAAACCAGATTTGCTATATGAGTCCTCTATACCTACCTATATGCGGTATTTCCATGCTGTTCTAAGCGAATTTGCATGTGCCATCTCTAATTTTTAAAATAAATGTCTCTTTTGTGTGCTCTACCGCTCGCGAGGCGGTGAAGGGTGACCAATATTTTCCATGCTAGATGTGTTATTCTCACGATGAGTGTTTATTCACTTGTCATTGCACGAGAGTACGACAAAGGTATTAGGGATGCCCAGTCCCGAAATGAAAAATGAATTTACTTTATGTTGTCAAATAATAAATTCCTTGGAAAGTGTTGGTATGGAGGGCAACCGTGGATTTGGCTAGACATGGAAAGTGAAAGTAATGGTGGAAAAAGGAATAAACTTTATTTTCTATTTGGGAATCGCCTATGATGTATCTAGCATGGAAAGTGTTGGGATGCTCCAAGTCGTTTTCGTTGGTGTGAAAAGTATGCCTCTCAAAAATATTTTTATCTCTCAATTTAAGCTTTGAGCTCTAGCACCTCTACAAATCCCTACTTACCTCCGCGAAGGGCCTTTCTTTTACTTATGCAATTTTTATTTTGAATTTGAGTCTCCATCTTCTCTTATAAAGCACCAACTAAGGGGCACTATGATCGTATTTGAGCATTGGGTGTAGCTAATATTCGAGAGTATTTCATGAATGGATCAATGATTGAGCATAATGGGCCAGGGATAACTTGCTTTAGTGTTGATATTTTGAAAGACATGGTTGCTTGTTGGTATACTTGAGTATTAAAGTCTTCATGTCAAAACTAGACTATTGCTTTGAATCATATAAAAGTCCATATGTCCATGCTATAAAGAAAAGAAATGTGATGAACACGTTAGGCAGCATTTCACATCAATTTTTTTGGTTTTTATCATTTACCTACTCGAGGACGAGCATGAATTAAGCTTGGGGATGCTGATATGTCTCCAATGTATATATAATTTTTTATTGTTCCATGCGCTTATATTATCATTCTTGGATGTTTTACAATCATTTTATAGTCACTTTATATCATTTTTTCGGTACTAACCTATTGACATAGTGCCTAGTGTCAGTTGCTGTTTTCTGCATGTTTTTTACATCGCAGGAAATCAATATCAAACGGAGTCCAAACGCAGCGAAACTCCTGGAGGATTTTTGTTGGGCCAAAAGACATCCAGTGGGCCAAGAAAGCACCTAGGGGGGTGGCTCGAGGGGAGCAGCACCAACCAGGGCGTGACAGGAGGCCCAGGTGCGCCCTGGTGGGTTGTGCCCACCTCGGGTGCCCCCTGAACCGCCTCTTCGCTCTATAAATACCCCAATATTCTAGAAACCCTAGGGGAGTCGACGAAAATCAAATCCAGCCGCCGCAGAGTCCAGAACAACCAGATCCAATCTAGACACCATCACTGAGGGGTTCACCACTTCCATTGGTGCCTCTCCGATGATGCATGAGTAGTTCTTTGTAGACCTACGGGTCCATAGTTAGTAGCTAGATAGCTTCCTATCTCTCTATTGATTGTCAATACAATGGTCTCTTGGAGATCCATATGATGTAAGCCTTTTGCGGTGCTTTTGTTGGGATCCGATGAACTTTGAGTTTATGATCAGATCTATGTTTTTATCCATGAAAGTTATTTGAGTCTTCTTTGATCTCTTATATGCATGATTGCTTATAGCCTCGTATTTCTTCTCTGATATTTGGGTTTTGTTTGGCCAACTTGATCTATTTATCTTGCAATGGGAAGAGGTGCTTTGTAGTGGGTTCGATCTTACAGTGCTTGATCCCAATGACAGAAGGGGAGCCGACACGTATGTATCGTTGCTACTAAGGATAACAAGATGGGATCTATATCTAAGCAAATAGACAAACAGATCTTGTCTACCTCATGTCATCGTTCTTATTGCATTACTCCGTTTCTCCATGAACTTAATACACTAGATGCATGCTGGATAGCGGTCGATGCGTGGAGTAATAGTAGTAGATGCAGGCAGGAGTCAGTCTACTGATCTTGGACATGATGCCTATATAATGATCATTGCCTGGATATCGTGATGATTATTTGAAGTTCTATCAATTCCCGAACATTAATTGTTTTCCCACCGTTTGCTATTTTTCTCGAGAGAAGCCACTAGTGAAACCTACGGCCCCCGGGTCTCTTTTCATCATATTTGCCTTTGCGATATATTTTCCTTTGCTTCTTATTTCCAGATCTACTAAACCAAAAATACAAAAATATGCTACAATTTATTTGTTCCATGATCTATTTATCCTATCTACCACTTTTACCTGACGTTATTTGCTTATCTTGAGGCGCCGTACCCAAAAGGGATTGACAACCCCTTTAACACGTCGGTTTGCGAGTATTTGTTAGTTGTTGTAGGTGCTGTTTATGTGGTATGAGGAGGTTCTCCTACTGGTTCGCTAACCTTGGTCTCATCACTGAGGGAAATACCTATCATCGCTATACTGCATCATCCCTTCCTCTTTGGGGAAATACCGACGTAGTTCTAGTAGACATGAGTAGCTATTTGAGGACTCTCTTTTATTTAAAAACTTTCAGGTCTATGTATTTTATTAAAACAACAAGGAAAACAAAACAAAATGACATTCCAAGAATAGAACACATCATGTGAAGAAGAAAAAATGTAGGCTCAACCGATACTAACCGATAATTGTTGAAGAAAAAAAGGTGGAATGCCTACCGGGGCATCCCCAAGCTTAGATGCTTGAGACTTCTTGGAATATTAGCTTGGGACGCCTTGGGCATCCCCAAGCTTGAGCTTTTGTGTCTCCTTAATTCCTCTCATATCACGGTTTCCCTAAATATCAAAAACTTCATCCACACAGAACTCAACAAGAACTCGTGAGATAAGTTAGTATAAATCAGTGCAAAACCTTATCATTCTCTACTGTAGCAAATTACTAAAATTATTATTCAACATTGGACACTAAATGCCTCTGGATATTTACTATTCCTATCTTCAAATGGGAACATTAAACAAGCAAACATATGCAAACAATGCAAACATAACAGCAATCTGCCAAAACAGTACAATCTGTAAAGAATGTAAGAGTATCAATACTTCTTAAACTCCAAAGATTATGAAAATCTACCAAACTGTAGAGAATCTATCAGAGCTTAATTTTGAAAAAGTTTCAACATTTTATCACATTATGACTTTTCTTGGGAATTTTGGCAACAACGGTAAAATTTCTGTTTTCAAAAAGCAACAAGTAGACTTTTAAAAATAGGCATGGCAAAGACCATACTTGACATTTTTTTGAAATAAAAGATGCAAAATATTATTCTAAATATCAGCAAGCAAATCCTAACGAAATAGAATGACGCTCCAAGTAAAACTCATACCATGTGACAAATGAAAAGATAGCTCCAAGTGAGGTTACCGATAATGTTGGAGACGAAAGAGGGGATGCCTTCTTGGGCATCCCCAAGCTTAGTTGCTTGGATCTTCCTTGAGTATTACCTTGGGGGTTCCTTGGGCATCCCCAAGCTTAGGGTCTTGTCACTCCTTATTCTTCTCATATAGACATCTCACCCAAAACTTGAAAACTTCAATCACACAAAACTTAACGGAACCTTGTGAGATAGGTTAGTATGATAAAGAGCAAACCATTTCACTTTTGGTACTGTCAAAGAAAAGATTCATAATAGTTTCCACACAATTCCTACTGTAGAATATCATTTCTACAATTTATATTGAGCAATATAAGTCATAGAAACTAGGAAACAAGCAAACCATACTTCTGCTACTCCAAAAATTATGAAAAAATTAGGACCATGTGAGCAATTTGTATATTAATCTTATGCAAAAAGAATCAACTCAAAAGCACTCTTATGTTAAAAATGAGAGTTATTTTTGTGAGTGTAAAAGTTTCTGTTTTTCAGCAAAATCAAATCAACTATCACCCAACATGATCCCAAAGGCTTTACTTGGCACTTTATTGAAACGAAAACAATAAAACATGATTAAAAAAGTAGCATAATCATGTTAACACACAAAAACAGTAGATAAACATGTTGGGTTGTCTCCCAACAAGCGCTTTTCTTTAATGCCTTTTAGCTAGGCATGATAAGTTCAATGATGCTCGCATAAAAGATAAGATAAGAATTGAAACATGAAAAAGAGCATCATGAAGCATATGACTAGCAAATTTAAGCCTAACCCACTTCCTATGCATAGGGATTTAGTGAGAAAACAACTTATGGGAACAAGAATCAACTAGCATAGGAAAGCAAAAACAAGCAAAACTTCAAGATTTTCAACACATAGAGAGGGAACTTGATAGTATTGCAATTCCTACAAGCATAAGTTCACCCCCCATAATAATTTTCAGTAGCATCGTGAAGAAATTCAACAATATAACCATCACATAAAGCATTCTTTACATGACACATAAGCATAGCAATTTTTTTACTCTCCACATAAGCAAATTTATTCTCATGAATGGTGGTGGGAGCAAACTCAACAAAATAACTATCATGAGATTGAAAATTAAAATCATGATGACAAGTGTCATGGGTATAATTATTCAATATAGCATACATGTCATCACCATAATCATCATAGATAGCGACCTTGTTCTCATAGTCAATTAAAGCCTCATCCAATGGATTCATTATTAAATAAAGTCATGACCTCTCCGAATCCACTTTCATCATTATAATCATCATAAATAGGAGGCATGCAATCATTATAACAAATTTGCATAAATATTGGGGGACTAAAAACATCATCTTCATCAAACATAGCATCCCCAAGCTTGAAACTTTGCATATCATTAGCATCATGGATATTCAAAGAGTTCATGCCAACAATATGGCAATCATGCTCATCATTCAAAGATTCTATGCCAGACATTTTATAGCATTCTTGTTCTAACAATTGAGCACAACTTTTTGATCCATTATTTTCAAGAAATATATTATAAAGATGATCAATAATATGATGCAACCATAATTTCATTTTATGTAGTTTTATTTTATAAACCAAACTAGTGATAAAACAAGAAACTAAAAGATTTGATTGCAAGATCTAAAGATATACCTTCAAGCACTCACCTCCCCAGCAACGGTGCCAGAAAAGAGCTTCATTGACGGGATGTGAGTGCCGCTTACCTAACCTCCCCGCCAACGGCACCAGAAAAGAGCTTGATGTCTACTATGCAACTTTATTCTTGTAGACACGTGTTGGGCCTCCAAGCGTAGAGTTTTGTAGGACAATAGCAATTTTCTCTCAAGTGGATGACCTAAGCGTTATCAATCTACGGGAGGTGTAGGATGAATATAGTCTCTCTAGAGCAACCCTGCAATCAAATACAAGAAATCTCTTGTGTCCCCAACACACCCAATACAATGGAAAATTGTATAGGTGCACTAGTTCGGCAAAGAGATGATGATAAAAGTGTAGTATGGATAGTAGATATGAGTTTTTGTAGTGCAAACAATAAAAAAACAGCAATGTAGTAAATAGTAAAACGGAGCACAAACGGTATTGCAATGATGGAAAATGAGGCCTAGGGTGCATACTTTCACTAGTGCAATCTCTCAACAATGCTATCATAGTTGGATCATATGATTATCCCTCAAAGTGCAATAAAGAATCACTCCTGAGTTCCTATTAGCGGAGAACCAAAGATAAATATTGTTTGTAGGGTACAAAACCACCTCAAAAGCTATTCTTTCCGATCAATCTATCCTAGAGTTTGTACTAAAATAACAACAAGCTATTCTTTCCGATCGATCTAATCAAGAGTTCGTACTAAAATAACACCATATGATGCATATCAACCAACTCTAATGTCACCTAGATACCCCAATGTCACTGCAAGTACCCATGAGTTAATTATACGATATGTATCAAACAATTTCAGATTCATAATACTCAATCCACACAAAGAGCTACAAGGAGACCCCAAAGTTTCAATCGGAGAAAAGATAATAAAAACGTGCATCAACCCCTATGCATAGATTACCACAAAGTCACCTCAGGAATCCGCAAGTTTAGTGCCATAACATATATCAAGTGAATCAAAATAATACCCCATTGTCACCACAGGTATTCATATGCAAGACATATATCATGTGTTCTCAGATCTGAACATTCAATCCGACAGAACAAAACTTCAAAGGGTAAAGACTCAATTCATCACAATAAGTGTAGAGAGGGGAGAAACATCATATGATTCATCTATGTTAACAAAGCCCATGATACATCAAGATCGTGACATCTCAAGATCGCGCGCGCGAGAGATTAAACACATATCTACTCATACAAACCCTCAGCCTTGAGGGTGGATGATACGTCTCCAACGTATCTATAATTTTTGATTGTTCCATGCTATTATATTATCTGTTTTGGATGTTTAATGGGCTTTATTATACACTTTTATATTATTTTTGGGACTAACCTATTAACCGGAGGCCCAGTCCAAATTGGTGTTTTTTTTGCCTATTTCAGTGTTTCGCAGAAAAGGAATATCAAACGGGGTCCAAACGGAATGAAACCTTCGGGAGAGTGATTTTTGGAACAAATGTGATCTAGAGGACTTGGAGTGGATGTCAAGAAAGAAGCAAGGAGGCCACGAGGCAGGGAGGCGCGCCTGCCCCCCTGGGCGCGCCCCCACCCTCGTGGGCCCCTCATAGCTCCACCGACCTACTTCTTCCTCCTATATATACCCATATACCCCGAAAACATCCGGGGGCACCATAGATCGGGAGTTCCGCC
Source organism: Triticum dicoccoides (assembly GCF_002162155.2). Taxonomy (NCBI): domain Eukaryota; kingdom Viridiplantae; phylum Streptophyta; class Magnoliopsida; order Poales; family Poaceae; genus Triticum; species Triticum dicoccoides. Next base: position 567,121,387 of record NC_041381.1, on the reverse strand, counting down.
GCCGCAAGCCTCTGTAGCCACCAAAAACCAATCGGGGCCCTGTTCCAGCACCCTACCGGAGGAGGGATCAATCATCGGTGGCCATCTTCATCATCCCAACGCTTTCCATGACGAGGAGGGAGTAGTTCACCCTCGGGGATGAGGGTATGTACCAGTAGCTATGTGTTTGATCTCTCTCTCTCTCTCTCTCTCGTGTTCTTGATTTGGCATGATCTTGATGTACCGCGAGCTTTGCTATTATAGTTGGATCTTATGATGTTTCTCCCCCTCTACTCTCTTGTAATGGATTGAGTTTTCCCTTTGAAGTTATCTTATCGGATTGAGCCTTTAAGGATTTGAGAAAACTTGATGTATGTCTTGCATGTGCTTATCTATGGTGACAATGCAATATTCACATGATCTACTTGATGTATGTTTTGGTGATCAACTTGCGGGTTCAATGACCTTGTGAACTTATGCATAGGGGTTGGCACACGTTTTCGTCTTGACTCTCCGGTAGAAACTTTGGGGCACTCTTTGAAGTACTTTGTGTTGGTTGAATAGATGAACCTGAGATTGTGTGATGCTTATCGTATAATCATGCCCACGGATACTTGAGGTGACCTTGGAGTATCTAGGTGACATTAGGGTTTTGGTTGATTTGTGTCTTAAGTTGTTATTCTAGTACGAACTCTATGATAGATCGAATAGAAAGAATAGCTTCGTGTTATTTTACTACGGACTCTTGAATAGATGGATCAGAAAGGATAACTTTGAGGTGGTTTCGTACCCTACAATAATCTCTTCGTTTGTACTCCGCTATTATTGACTTTGGAGTGACTCTTTGTTCCATGTTGAGGGATAGTTATATGATCCAGTTATGTTATTATTGTTGAGAGAACTTGCACTAGTGAAAGTATGAACCTTAGGCCTTGTTTCCTAGCATTGCAATACAGTTTACGCTCACTTTTACCACTTGCTACCTTGCTGTTTTTATATTTTCAGATTACAAAAACCTATATCTACCATCTACATTGCACTTGTATCACCATCTCTTCGCTAGACTAGTGCACCTATACAATTTACCATTGTATTTGGTGTGTTGGGGACACAAGAGACTCTTTGTTATTTGGTTGCAGGGTTGCTTGAGAGAGACCATCTTCATCCTACGCCTCCCACGGATTGATAAACCTTAGGTCATCCACTTGAGGGAAATTTGCTACTATCCTACAAACCTCTGCAGTTGGAGGCCCAACAACGTCTACAAGAAGAAGGTTGCGTAGTAGACATCAAGCTCTTTTCTGGCGCCGTTACCGGGGAGGTGAGTGCTTGAAGGTATATCCTTAGATCTTGCAATCGAATCTTTTTGTTTCTTGTTTTATCACTAGTTTAGCCTATAAAAGAAAATTACAAAAAAATTGAATTGAGGGTGCCTCATATGCTTCATCTTTTTAATGTCTTCCGTGGAAACAAGGATTCCAAAAATTGTGCTCAAGTACTAGAAGAAGAATTACATAGAATGCTTGGCATAAAATATGTGAATGATGAGCATGATTGCAATGTTTTTAGTATGAATTCTTTGAATGCCCATGATGCTAATGATATGCAAAGCCACAAGCTTGGGGATGCTATGTTTGATGAAGATGATATGTTTAGTCCCCCATGTTTTGATGAGGAAATTTATTATGATCAAAGCATGCCTCCTATTTATGATGATTATTGTGATGACACGTATGCTATAAATAATAAAGATAACCATGAAACTTGTCATCTTGATTTTAATTTTCAATTGTATTATGCTTCACATGATAGTTATTTTGTTGAGTTTTCTCCCACTATTATTCATGAGAATAAATTTTCTTATGTGGAGAGTAGTAAAATTTCTATGCAAGTAGATCATGAAAAGAATGATTTATGTGCTGGTTATATTGCTGAATTCATTCATGATGCTACTGAAAATTATTATGAGGGAGGAACATATGCTTGTAGGAATTGCAATAATATCAAGCTTCCTCTCTATGTGCTTAAAGTTTTAAAGTTATGCTTGTTTTGCCTTCCTATGCTAGTTAATTATTGTTCCCATAAGTTGTTTGCTCACAAAATACCTATGCATAGGAAGTGGGTTAGACTTAAATGTGCTAGTAATATTCTTCATGATGCTCTCTTTATGTTTCAATTCTTATCTTTTATGTGAGCATCATTAAAATCATCATACCTAGCTAGGGGCGTTAAACGTTAGCGCTTGTTGGGAGGCAACCCAATTTTATTTTTGTTCTTAGCCTTTTGCTCCTGTTTAGTAATAAATAATTCATTTAGCCTCTGGTTACATGTGGTTTTTTGTTTTAATTAGTGTTTGTGCCAACTAGGACCTTTGGGAAGACTTGGGTGAAGTCTATGCGATCTTGCTGTAAAAAACAGAAACTTTTGTGCTCACGAGATTAGCTGCCATTTTTTACTAGAGAGTGATTTTAGGTTGATTCTTTTTCAGATGATTAATAGACAAATTCTTCAGATCCAACAATTTATGTAAGAATTTTGGGAGTTACAGAAGTATTCGTAAGTTACAGTTTGCTACAGACTGTTCTGTTTTTGACAGATTCTGTTTTCTATGTGTTGTTTGCTTATTTTGATGAATCTATGAGTAGTATCGGAGGGTATGAACCATAGAGAAGTTGGAATACATTAGATATTAAACCAATATGAATTTAGAATGAGTTCACAACAGTACCAAAAGTGATGATTTATTTTCTTATACTAACGGAGCTTACGAGTTTTCTGTTAAGTTTTGTGTTGTGAAGTTTTCAAGTTTTGGATAAAGATTCAATGGAATATGGAATAAGGAGTGGCAAGAGCCTAATATTGGGGATGGACAAGGCACCCCAAGGTAATATTCATGGACAATCAAGAGCCTAAGCTTGGGGATGCCCCGGATGGCATCCCCTCTTTCCTCTTCGTCCATCGGTAACTTTACTTGGAGCTATATTTTTATTCACCACATGATATGTGTTTTGCTTGGAGCGTCATTTTATTTTTATTTTCTTTATGTTATTTAGAATAATGTTTTGCATCTATATTTTCAATAAAAATGTCAAGGATAGCCTTTACCATGCTTATTTTGCAAGTATACATGTTGCTATTTCAAAACAGAAAGTTTACCGCTGTTGCAAAAATTCCCTAGAAAAGTCAGAAAATGATATAATGTTGAAACTTTTTGCATATTGAGCTCTGGTAAATCTTCTACAGTGTGGTAGAATTTCATAATGTTTGGAGTTAGGGAAGTATTATGAATCTGGCATTCTTTACAGACTGTACTGTTTTGGCAGATTGTTGTTATGTTTGCATTGTTTGCATATGTTTGCTTATTTAATGATTATATTTGAGGATAGGAGTATTAAATATGTAGAGGCATTAGTATACAATGTTCAATAATAATTTTAGTGATTTGTTACAGTAGAAAATGATAAGGTTTTTGCATTGGTTTATACTAACTTATCTCACGAGTTCTTGTTGAGTTTGGTGTGGATGAAGCTTTCGAGATTTAGGAAACCATGATATGAGAGGAATTAAAGAGACACAAAAGCTCAAGCTTGGGGATGCCCAAGGCACCCCAAGATAATATTCCAAGAAGTCTCAAGCATCTAAGCTTGGGGATGCCCCGGTAGGCATCCCACCTTTCTTCTTCAACAATTATAGGCTAGTATCAGTTGAGCCTAAGTTTTTGCTTCTTCACATGATGAGTGTTATCCTTGAAATGTCATTTTATTTTGTTTTGCTTACTGTTTGAATAATATCTCAAGATCTGAAATTCTTAAAGGAGAGAGAGTCTTCACATAGCTACATAATTATTTGACTACTCATTGATCTTCACTTATATTTTTTGGAGTAGTTTGTCATTTACTCGTGTGCTTCACTTTTATCCTATGAGTATATGGTTGAATGATTTGAATATCATAAATCTGAAATTATATATGTTTCATATGCTTATCCCATGGGGAGTAATGACTTCACATATAAGAAGTAGAGGTGGTAAATTTATTGAAGGTTAGCAAACATTGTATTGGTCACTTGAAGAATTCATGAAAGAATATTGAAGGAAGAGAGATTTCACATATAAATATACTATCTTGGACATCTTCTCTGATTGTGAGCCCCATTAGTTATTTTCAAACCTGAGCAAATTAGTTGAAATTGGACAAGGAAGACAACATAATGAGTTATGCTTGGGTATATTTGTATAGAAGTTATATTGTTATAGATCCTCCAACATGTGGTGCTTGCTATTTAGAATCCTTTGCTAGCCAAAATATCTGTACTAAGTGGGAATACTGCTTGTGCATCCAAATTCCATGAACCAAGTTTCTTCCATGAGTGTCCACCATATCTACCTATATGCGGTATTTACCTGCCATTCCAAGTAAATTTGCATGTGCCAAACTCTAAACCTTCAAATAATAATCTGTTTTGTATGCCCGAATCGCTCATGTAGCGACTAGGGGCTGTCAGTACCTTCCATGCTAGGTGGTTTATTCTCACGATGAGTGGACTCCGTTCATCATTCATGAGAAAATGGCTAGTAACTAGGATGCCCAGTCCTATGATCAAAAGATCAAAAACAAAATCGCGAATAATTTAAACAAAACTCCCCCAGGATTGTTGATAGTTGGACGACACCCGTTACTTCGGACAAGATGTGGAGTGTGATTGTTGGTGGAGGGGAAGTAAAATCTTTACCTTTCTGTTTGGGACCCGCCTATAATGTATCTAGTATGGAAGATGTTGGGAACTCTTGGTCATTATGTTGACGACGAAAGCATACCTCTCAAAATTATTTAATCTCTGTTTCAAAGCTTCGAGCTCTGGCACCTCTGCAAATCCCTGCTTCCCTCTGCGAAGGGCCTATCTTTTACTTTTATGCAAGAGTTAGTAGTATTCCTTCTCATTCCAACCTACTTTTTAGTTGGCAAGCATCATGTGATGAGGAAAGATCTAAGGATATATGGCCATTCAAATATATTTGATCATGAATTATTATTGTTGACAATTATCTATATGATAAACAAGTTGGGAGACAAAACATTAAGCCCCTATCTTTCTCTGTGTTCAATGGATGCTATTTGTTCTAAAAATATGCTTTGAGTGGTAGCAATCATGGAAGACTATATGATAGTTGAGTATGTGGGATTTTCTAAATCAAAGCTCTTACATAGACCCTTCCTGAAAATAAGATGAATTGCAATTGTTTGATGACTGAGAACATAGCTTGTTAGTTTTCAAGAAAGTTTATGGTCTATGCTTTAACATGTGAATAGCTTGTTACTTAATCATGAGCTTTATGATATGAGCTATTGTTATGATATATAATGATGCTAGAAAAAGTGATTGAAATTATCATTGATCAAACTAGTGCACTTGATAGCATTCCACATCAAAAATTCTGTTTTTATCAGTTACCTACTCGAGGACTAGCAGGAATTAAGCTTGGGGATGCTTGATACATCTCCAACGTATCTACATTTTTTAATTGTTCCATGCTATTATATTATCTGTTTTGGATGTTTAATGGGCTTTATTATACACTTTTATATTAATTTTGGGACTAACCTATTACCGGAGGCCCAGTCCAAATTGTTGTTTTTTTTGCCTATTTCAGTGTTTCGCAGAAAAGGAATATCAAACGGAGTCCAAACGGAATGAAACCTTTGGGAGAGTGATTTTTGGAACAAACGTGATCCAGAGGACTTGGAGTGGATGTCAAGAAAAAAGCGAGGAGGCCACGAGGCAGGAAGGGGCGCCTGCCCCCCTGGGCGCGCCCCCACCCTCATGGGCCCCTCACAGCTCCGCCGACATACTTCTTCCTCCTATATATACCCATATACCTCGAAAACATCCAGGGGCACCATAGATCGGGAGTTCCACCGCCGCAAGCCTCTGTAGCCACCAAAAACCAATCGGGACCCTGTTCCGGCACCCTGACGGAGGGGGATCCATCACCAGTGGCCATCTTCATCATCCCGACGCTCTACATGACGAGGAGGGAGTAGTTCACCATCGGGGCTGAGTGTATGTACGAGTAGCTATGTTTTTTTATCTCTCTCTCTCTCTCTCTCTAGTGTTCTTGATTTGGCACGATCTTGATGTACCACAAGCTTTGCTATTATAGTTGGATCTTATGATGTTTCTCCTCCTCTACTCTCTTGTAATGGATTGAGTTTTCCCTTTGAAGTTATCTTATCGGATTGAGTCTTTAAGGATTTGAGAACACTTGATGTATATCTTGCATGTGCTTATCTGTGGTGACAATGGGATATTCACGTGATCTACTTGATGCATGTTTTGGTGATCAACTTGCGGGTTCAGTGACCTTGTGAACTTATGCATAGGGGTTGGCACACGTTTTCTTCTTGACTCTCTGGTAGAAACTTTGGGGCACTCTTTGAAGTACTTTGTGTTGGTTGAATAGATGAATCTGAGATTGTGTGATGCATATCATATAATCATGCCCACGGATACTTGAGGTGACATTGGAGTATCTAGGTGACATTAGGGTTTTGGTTGATTTGTGTCTTAAGGTGTTATCCTAGTATGAACTCTATGATTGATCGAATGGAAAGAATAGCTTCGTGTTATTTTACTACGGACTCTTGAATAGATCGATCAGAAAGGATAACTTTGAGTGGTTTCATACCCTACAATAATCTCTTCGTTTGCTCACCGCTATTAGTGACTTTGGAGTGACTCTTTGTTGCATTTTGGGGGATAGTTATATGATCCAGTTATGTTATTATTGTTGAGAGAGCTTGCACTAGTGAAAGTATGAACCTTAGGCCTTGTTTCCTAGCATTGCAATACCGTTTACGCTCACTTTTACCACTTGCTACCTTGCTGTTTTTATATTTTCAGATTACAAAAACCTATATCTACCATCTATATTGCACTTTTATCACCATCTCTTCGCCAAACTAGTGCACCTTTACAATTTACCATTGTATTGGGTGTGTTGGGGACACAAGAGACTCTTTGCTATTTGGTTGCAGGGTTGCTTGAGAGAGACCATCTTCATACTACGCCTCCCACGGATTGATAAACCTTAGGTCATCCACTTGAGGGAAATTTGCTACTGTCCTACAAACCTCTGCACTTGGAGGCCCAATAACATCTACAAGAAGAAGGTTGCGTAGTAGACATCAGTGGACTACTCCCTCCTCATCGTGGTGGCCGCCGGGATGATGAAGATAGCCACCGGTAATGATCTCCCCATCCGGTAGGGTGCCGGAACGGGCTCCTGATTGGTTTTTCGTGGCCACGTGGACTTGCGGCGGCGGAACTTCTGATCTAGGGTTATTTCTGATGGTTTCTCTATTTATAGGAATTTTTGGCGTCGGTCTCACGTCCAGATGAGCCTCGAGGTGAGCACGATACACCGGGGCATGGGCAAGGGCCCAGGTGCGCCCCAGTGGGTTGTGCCCCCTCGTGGCTCTTCTTGCCCTCCCAGGAAGCTTCGGGGGTCTCTTTTGTTTCAAAAAAATCGTCAAAAAGTTTCAGCTCATTTGGAGAACTTTCATTTCTGCACAAAAAACAACACCACGGTAGTTCTACTGAAAACAGCGTCTGTCCGGGTTAGTTCCATGCAAATCATACCAAAACCATATAAAATTATTGTGAACATGGCATGAATACTTCAAAAATTATAGATATGTTGGAGACGTATCGGACAACACCTCCATCGACGATTATTGTCGCCGCCTGAAGACTCTCGCTGACGAGCTCCGCGATATTGGTGTGAAGATCGATGATGACCTCCTCCTCAGCACGCTCACCGCTGGGCTCAATGAGGACTTCGGCAACGCCGCGACGAACCTCAACCTCATCCCCAACCCGTCCTTCACCAAGTTCATTGCGTACCGCCGCTTGGAGGAGCAGCAGATGAAGCAAGTGAAGGCACGGGCCATCCACACCGCTCTCACTACCGGCACCACTCCTGCGGGTCCTCGGCGCCTCCCGCTGCCCCGGCCGTGCCCCCGCCACAGCGCCACCCGGCGCCCTTCCCGGCGCCAGCGCCGTACGCGGTGTCCCGCAGCTGGGGCTGCTCCCACTGCCTTATGGCCTGCCCGCCCCGCCTGCCAAACAGCGCCATGGCGGCCGGCGCGGTGGGGGCCGCTACGGCGGTAAGCAGCAGCAGCCACTGGGCATTGGCCTGCCCCATCAGCAGCAACAGCAGCAGTTCCAGGTGCCCCCTCTGTGGGCCTCCGGCTACAATCCGTGGACCGGTGTTGTTCATGCCTACACCATGCCGGTTCCACGGGCCCCTGCATCGGCCCTTCCCGTGTCGCGCCTGCCTATGCACCACGCGTACTACACGGCTCCGCAGCCGTATGGAGGATACCCACCGCCGCAGCTGAACGGCGGCTATGGTCTCCCTGCGGCCCCGTTGCCGCCCTTGTCGGCCCCGCGCGGCGGCGCCTTGGGATCCGACGCTTCTTGCTGCACTGCACGCCGCACCTACGCTGACCAACTACAATGGAGGCGGTAATTGGCACATGGACACCGGGGTTACGGCTCACATGTTTGCTCATCCTGATATCTTGCCTCCTTCACTCCCGTCACCACCGACCACCGCATCATTGTCGGCGATGGTTCCACACTCCCTATTAAACATGTCGGGCACACTTATTTTCCTTCCAATTCATTGCCTTTAGCTTTGTCTAAAATACTTGTGTCACCTCATCTTATTAAGAACCTTGTTTCCGTTCATTGTTTAACTCGTGAAAATCTTGTTACTGTTGAATTTGACGAGCTTGGTTTTGTGTCAAGGGCGCTCGAACTAGGATGGTACTTCATCAATGTGACAACCCCGACGAGCCATATCCGGTGCATCTGTCGTCTACCTCCACCACCGCACCGGTTGCTCTTTCTGCTGGCATCGATCTCTGCCACGCTCGTTTGGGTCATCCCAAACCCGTCACACTTCGTCATATTCTTAGGAGTTTCAGTTTTAGTTGTAATAAGATAGATGATCACACCTGTCATGCTTGTCATGTCGGCAAACATGTTCGCCTCCCGTTTAATAACTCCACCACCATAGCTTCTTTTCCTTTTCAGTTGATTCATAGAGATGTGTGGACCTCTCCAGTTCCTAGTAATTCGGGCTATTTATATTATCTAGTTATCCTTGATGATTATTCTCACTATGTGTGGACTTTTCCTTTGCGACAAAAGTTGGATGCACTCTCCACTTTGACGGCTTTTTACTCCTATGTCAGCACGTAGTTTGGGCGTCCCATTCTTGCTCTTCAGACTGACAATGGATAAGAGTTTGACAACCTTGCTTTCCGCACTTTTCCGTAGCACCACAGTGCAGTTTTTCGTCTCACATGCCCATATACATCATAGCAGAATGGTCGAGCCAAACGTGTCCTTCGCACTCTGAACGACTGCATTCGCACGCTCCTGTTCCATGCCAACGTGCCGCCTCATTTCTTGCCGGACGCACTTGCTACTGCTTCACTTCTCCTTAACCTTCAACCCTGCCGCTCACTGTGGAACTATGCACCTCACCATCTTCTCTTCGGTAAGCCCCCGTCCTATGATGGCTTGCGTATTTTCGGGTGCCTTTGCAATCCTAGCACTGCCGACACCGCTCCCCAAAAACTTGTACCCGGTTCTGTTGCTTGCATCTTCATCGGCTACCCCTCTAAAACCAAGGGATATCGGTGCTACGATCATGTCTCCCCCGTGTGTTCACTTCCCGGCACGTTTACTTTGCTTAGCATGTGTTTCCGTTTCAGCAGGTATCCCTGGTTGTTCCTCCCGCCACTGATCACGTGGGTTCCTCGACGCCTCTCCCAGGGCGCTCGCACGCCTCTCTTGGTCCGCCCCTGCCTTTGAGGCGCGCCCCCCGCATGCGGTGCCCCCTCCGGTCGCGGCACTGGCGCCCCCGGCGGCCCTAGCGCCCGCGGCCTCTGCCGCCCCCTCGACGCCTGCGGCCCCCTCGACGCCCGCGGCCCCACCGGCGCCCGCGGCCCCTCGGCCGCCTCGGCCACCTTGGCGCCAGTGGACTCAGCACCCTCATCACCGGTGCCTGTGGCCGGTCCGTTCAACCGCGCCCGTACGGGCGTTTTTCGCCCGAGCTCGCGCTATGCCTCGGATGACTACGTCCACGCGGTGTCCACCTCTATGCCATCACCATTGCCGTCCTCCATTCAAGCCGCTCTTCGTGACCCGCTCTGGATGGCTGCGATGCAAGAGGAGTTTGACGCCCTGCTGCGCAACCGGACATGGCAGCTTGTTCCCCGTCCCCGGCACGCCAACGTGATTACCGGGAAGTGGTTCTTCAAACACAAGCTCCGTCCCGATGGTACCCTTGATCGCTATAAAACGCGCTGGGTTGTTCGTGGCTTCCGACAGCATGCTGGCATCAACTTCACCGACACCTTCGCTCCGGTCGTCAAGCCCGGAACGATACGCATGGTACCTTGCGGTCTCCCGTGCTTGGGTGGTGCACCAGATGGACATCTCCAACGCCTTCCTCCATGGTCACCTCGAGGAGCAGGTCTTCTGCCAGTAGCGCACCGGGTTTTTGATCCGGCGCTTCCCGACCATGTGTGCCTGCTTTCCCGGTCCTTGTATGGACCCAAGCAGGCTTCGCGCGCTTGGTACCAGCGCATCGCAGCGTTTCTACACCAGCTTGGGTTCCGCTCCACCCACTCGGACGCATTGCTCTTCATCTATCACCACGGCTCCGACACGGCCTACTTGCTGCTCTATGTCGACGACATCATCCTATCGGCATGTATGGCTGGTCTTCTCAGTTAGCTCATGGCTTGTTGATGACCCACAAGTGTAGGGGATCTATCATAGTCCTTTCGATAAGTAAGAGCGTCGAACCCAACAAGGAGCAGAAGGAAATGATAAGCGGTTTTCAGTAAGGTTTTCTCTGTAAGCACTGAAATAGTAGGTGATAGATAGTTTTGTGATAGGATAAATAGTAACGAGCAAAAAGTAAATAAAGTGCAGCAAGGTGGCCCAATCCTTTATGTAGCAAAGGATAAGCCTGGACAAATTCTAGTAATGAGGAAAGAGCTCCCGAGGACACATTGGGAATTATCATCAAGCTAGTTTTCATCACGCTCATATGATCCGCGTTCGGTACTTTGATAATTTGATATGTGGGTGGACCGGTACTTGGGTACTGCCCTAACTTGGACAAGCATCCCACTTATGATAAACCCCTATTGCAAGCATCCGCAACTACAAAAAGGAGTATTAATGTAAACCTAACCACAACATTAAACATATGGGCCCATATGAACCCCTAATGAAGCAACACATAAACTAGGGTTTAAGCTTCTGTCACTCTAGCCACACATCATCTACTTATTACTTCCCTATGCCTTCCTCTAGGCCCAAATAATGGTGAAGTGTCATGTAGTCGATGTTCACATAACACCACTAGAGGAAAGACAACATACATCTCATCAAAATATCGAACGAATACCAAATTCACATGACTACTAATAGCAAGACTTCACCCATGACCTCAGGAACTAAAGTAACTACTCAAAAAACATAATCATGTTCATAATCAGAGGTGTAATAATATGCATTAAGGATCTAAACATATAATCTTCCACCAAGTAAACCAATAAGTATCAACTACAAGGAGTAATCAACACTACTAGCAACCCACAAGTACCAATTTGTGGTTTTGGATACAAGATTGGATACAAGAGATGAACTAGGGTTTGAGAGGAGATGGTGCTGGTGAAGATGTTGATGGAGATTGACCCCCTCCCAATGAGAGGATTGTTGGTGATGACGTTGCTGATGATTTCCCCCTCCCGGAGGGAAGTGTCCCCGGCAGAACAGCTCCGCCAGAGCCCTAGATTGATTCCGCCAAGGTTCTGCCTCGTGGCAGCGGAGTTTCATCCCGTAAGCTTGCCCATGATTTTTTCCAGGGTAAAACCGATGATATAGCAGAAGATGGACGATGGAGGCCCACCAGGGGGCCCAGGAGATAGGGGGCGCGCCCTATAGGGGGTGGTGCGCCCCCCTGACTCCTGGACAGGGTGTGGGCCCCTTGGCCTATTTCTTTCGCTCATAAATTCTTAATAAATCCAAAAAGTTGTTTCGTGGAGTTTCAGGACTTTTGGAGTTGTGCAGAATAGGTTTCCAACGTTTGCTCCTTTTCCAGCCAGAATTCCAGCTGCCGGCATTCCCCCTTTTCATGGTAAACCTTGTAAAATAAGAGAGAATAGCCATAAATATTGAGATATAAAGTGTAATGACAGCCCATAATGCAATAAATATTGATATAAAAGCATGATGCAAAATGGACGTATCAACTCCCCCAAGCTTAGACCTCGCTTGTCCTCAAGCGGAAACCGAGACGAGAAATATGTCCACATGTTTAGAGATAGAGGTGTCGATACAAATAAAATACGGACATGAGGGCATCATGATCATTCTAATAACAGCAACATATATAGATTTTGTCATATGATTTCTTATGCTCAAGTAATAAGCAATTCACAATGTCAAGTATGGTTCATAAACTTCATTGGGAACTAACAAACTATAATCTCAGTCACTGAAGCAATTGCAATTTATCGTAACATCAGAAAGAGTTAATAATAGAGCTTTTCAGCAAGCTCACATACTCAACTATCTCGTAGTCTCCTATAATTGTTAACACTCACTCAATACTTGTGGTTATAGAGTTTTAGCCGGACACTGAGAAAGATAGGGGCTTATTGTGTTGCCTCCCAACATATTCACCTTTAGGTGATGTCATCAATAATAGCCTATGCCAACTTACATCCAATTGGATATATGTATCATGATCTTTCAAACACGAGGAGCTTGCCAAAGGAAAAAAAATGAAAAAGTGGAAAGGTGAGGATCACCTTGACTCAAGCATATAGCAAAAACATAAAATAAAAGATAGGCCCTTCGCAGAGGGAAGCAGAGGTTGTCATGTGCATTTAGGGTTGATGCACGAAATCTTAATGCAAAAGAACGTCACTTTATATTGCCCCTTGTATGTGGACCTTTATTATGCAATCCGTCACTTTTATTACTTCATCCGTCGCTTTTATTACTTCCACAACAAGTTCGTACAAAGCTTATTTTCTCTGCACTAATAAGTCATACATATTTAGGGAGCAATTTTTATTGCTTGCACCGATGACAACTTACTTGAAGGATCTTACTCAATCCATAGGTAGGTATGGTGGACTCTGATGGCAAAACTGGGTTTGAGGATATTTGGAAGCACAAGTAGTATCTCTACTTGGTGCAAGGAATTTTGGCTAGCAAGAGGGGGAAAGACAAGCTCAACATGTTTGGAAGGTCAATGACAATATACTTTAACTGAAATGTCGGAAAACATAAACCATTACGTTGTCTTCCTTGTCCAACATCAACTCTTTTAGCATGTCATACTTAATGAGTGCTTCACAATCATAAAAGATGTCCAAGATAATATATCTATACGTGAACCCCTCTTTCCTTATAACTTCCTATTAATTGCAACGATGACCAAGGCTACGTTCATCAACTCTCAACAATTTTTATGCCTCATACTTTCTATGTGTGAAGTTATCACTATCCATAAGATCAATATGAACTCTTTTGTTCTTTCTACTTTCTCAAGATCATAGCAACATAGCAAAGCCCTTGACTCAACACTAATCTTTATTATAGATAGCACAAGGACTCGCTTACATAAAGAGATCACAAAGCAAAACTCAAAACTACTTGATATCAAAACTTCAATCTACTAGATCAAGATACTACTAAAAGGATCGAACTAAATAAAGCGGTAAAGATAGGAGTGCGATGGTGATACGATACCAGGGCACCTCCCCCAAGCTTGGAGGTCGCCAAGGGGAGTGCCCATACCCATGTAATTATTTCTTCGGAGGTGGTGAAGTGGGAATTGTTGATGATGTAGGCTTATTGTCTATCTTCCAAGGCATAGGCTCTCCATCATAAAAGGATGATCGAGTCTCCAGGATCCTTAAATCTACAGCCAAACTCATTCGCTTGAATCTATATTCATACTCACAATTCTGGTTTTGCAGGTCATAGATCTGGGCCTGGAGGTGCTCGATTTTCTCTTGAAGCTTGAAGATGGTATCCCCAATGACTTTGGCATCCAACTTGTGATTGTTGGTGAACTCCGTGATCATCATCTGGTTGGCATTGAGTCCCCGTTCCACCATCTCTTGACAGTTGAAAACTTCTTGCTCCATGGCATCGAGCTTTGTCTCCATGCTCCCGGCACGCCTTGGTCCCTCCACATCGCAGATGTGCACCACCCCCTCATGCATCTCAATAGTTTGAGGGTGATGCAGCACCTCCGCGAGATAGGGGTTAATAACCCTCTCGAAAAACTTGTCCTTGGAAGCGCTTGGAGATGACATGTGGCTCTAGATCTGCAACAGAAACAACTCGAAATGAAAACAAAAGATATTTGCTTGATACGGTGGTCAAAACCTTCGGAAGTATATATAATGAATTTTTACCGACCAAAATATGTAACATACAAGAAAACGGAGTCCGGGAGGCACACGAGGTGCCCACGAGACAGGGGGCACCCTCCTCTCTCGTGGGAGCCTCGTGTCCCTTTTGGACTACTTCTTTCTTCCTAAAATTCTTAAATAATCCAAAACTGATAAAAATTGCCATTAGAGTTGTTTTGGAGTCGGTGTACTTACCGTACCACGTACCTATGCCTTTTCGGAGTCTGGAACATTCTGGAAAGTGTCTCTTATGTATTCCTCTGGGGTTATGGTTTCAATAATATTAGTTTCAACATTGATAGGATTACCTGAAATATAATGCTTAATTCTTTGACCATTAACCACCCTCGGATTTGTGCCTTCGAAGTTGTTAATTTTTATAGCACCGGAACGGTAGACTTCCTCGATAACGTAGGGACCTTCCCATTTTGAGAGAAGTTTTCCTGCAAAAAATCTTAAACGAGAGTTGAATAATAACACATAATCTCCTACGTTAAACTCACGCTTCTGTATCCTCTTATCATGCCAGCGTTTGAATTTTTCTTTGAAGAGCTTGGCATTCTCATATGCTTGGGTTCTCCATTCATCAAGTGAGCTAATATCAAACAACCTCTTCTCACCGGCAAGTTTGAAATCATAATAGAGCTCTTTAATAGCCCAATATGCTTTATGTTCAAGTTCAAGAGGTAAATGACATGCTTTTCCATAAACCATCTTATATGGAGACATACCCATAGGATTTTTGTATGCAGTCCTATAGGCCCATAATGCATCATCAAGTTTTTTGGACCAATTCTTTCTAGATCTATTAACAGTCTTTTGCAAAATTAATTTGAGCTCTCTATTGCTCAACTCTACTTGACCACTAGACTGCGGGTGATAAGGAGATGTGATTCTATGATTGACATCATACTTAGCAAGCATCTTACGGAAAGCACCATGAATAAAGTGTGAACCACCATCAGTAATAAGATATCTGGGGACTCCAAACCTCGGAAAAATAACTTCTTTAAGCATTTTAATAGAAGTGTTATGATTAGCACTACTAGTTGGAATAGCTTCTACCCATTTAGTAACGTAATCAACAACAACTAAACTATGTGTATAACCATTGGAGGCAGGAAAAGGTCCCATATAATCAAAGCCCCAAACATCAAACGGTTCAATAACAAGAGAATAATTCATAGGCATTTCTTGACATCTGCTAATGTTACCTATTCTTTGACATTCATCACAAGATAAGACAAACTTACGAGCATCTTTGAAGAGAGTAGGCCAATAAAAACCAGATTGTAGTACCTTGTGTGCAGTTCTATCTCCCGCGTGGTGTCCTCCATAAGATTCAGAGTGACACTTGCATAGGATTTGTTCCTGTTCATGCTCAGGCACACAACGTCTAATAACACCATCTACTCCTTCTTTATAAAGGTGTGGATCATCCCAAAAGTAATGTCTTAAATCATAAAAGAACTTTTTCTTTTGCTAGTATGTGAAACTAGGCGGTATATATTTATAGCAACAATGTAATTAGCATAATCAGCATACCAAGGAGCAGTATGAGAAGCATTGTCAACCGCTAATTGTTCATCAGGAAAAAAATCATTAATAGGAAGTGGGTCATCAAGAACATTCTCTAACCTAGACAAGTTGTCTGCAACGGGGTTCTCAGCTCCCTTTCTATCAATAATATGCAAGTCAAATTCTTGGAGCAAGAGAACCCATCTAATGAGTCTAAGCTTAGCATCTTTCTTTTCCATAAGATATTTAATAGAAGCATGATCAGTGTGAATAGTAACTTTGGAATCAACAATATAAGGTCTAAACTTATCACATGCAAATACAACTGCTAAGAACTCTTTTTCGGTAGTAGCATAATTTCTCTGGGCAGAATCAAGAGTCTTGTTAGCATTCTAGATAACATTCAATTTCTTATTGACTCTTTGCCCTAAAACAGCACCTACAGCATAATCACTAGCATCACACATAATTTCAAAAGGTAAATTCCAATCAGGTGGCTGAACAATAGGTGCTGTGATCAAAGCTTTCTTAAGTGTTTCAAATGCTTCTACACAATCATCATCAAAGACAAAAGGAACATCTTTTTGCAATAAATTAGTTAGAGGCCTAGAGATTTTAGAAAAGTCCTTAATGAACCTCCTATAAAAACCGGCATGACCAAGAAAACTTCTTATACCTTTTATGTCCTTGGGGCATGGCATTTTTTCAATAGCATCAACTTTGGCTTTATCAACTTCAATACCTCTCTCGGAGATCTTGTCCCCAAGATAATGCCTTCATTAACCATAAAGTGACACTTTTCCCAATTCAGGACGAGACTAGTGTCTTCTCATCTTTGCAAAACTCGATCAAGGTTTCTCAAACAATCATCAAAGGAGGATCCATAGACGGAGAAGTCATCGATGAATACCTCACAAATCTTTTCACAAAAGTCAGAAAATATGGCCATCAATTACCATCTATTTGAGAGAATCCAGAATAACCATCTAGAAAGCAAAAATGTGTGTGCTAGGATAACCTTTCTAGCATTTGATCAATAAAAGGTAAAGGTAATGATCTTTCTTAATAGCTTTATTTAACTTACGAAAATCAATTACCATCCTATAGCATGTAATAATTCTTTGCGGGATCAATTCATCTTTATCATTAGGAACAACGGTAATACCTCCCTTTTTAGGGACACAATGGACAAGGCTTACCCATTCACTATCAGCAACGGGATAAATAATACCTGCCTCCAAGAGTTTTAGAATCTCCTTTCTTACCACTTCCTTCATTTTGGGGTTTAATTGTCTTTGAGGAACTCTAACTGGTTTGGCATCTTTCTCCACAGAAATTTTGTGTTGACTTAATGTGGGACTAATGCCCTTAAGATCATCCAAAGTATATCCAATAGCAGCTTGGTGCTTCTTCAGAGTTTTCAATAATCTTTTTTCTTCTTTCTCTGAAAGGTTAGCACTAATAATAATAGGATATATTTCTTTTTCATCAAGATAAGCATACTTGAGATTATCAGGTAAGGGTTTGAGTTCGAACACGGGATCACCCTTGGGTGGAGGGGGGTCCCCAAGAATTTCAACGGGAAGGTTATGTTTTAGCATAGGTTCTTGTTTAAGGAACACTTCGTCTATTTCTTCCCTTTCCTTCATAAACATATCATTTTCATGGTCTAACAAATATTGTTCTAACGGATCAGTTGGGGGGACAACAATGGAAGCAAGACCAATAATTTCATCCTTACTAGGGGGTTCCCTTTCAAGAGGTTGTCTACTAAACTTAGCGAAATTAAACTCATGAGACATACCATCTATGCCAATAGTGACAATATTCTTTTCACAATCAATCTTAGCACTAACAGTATTCAAGAAAGGTCTACCAAAAATAATGGGACAAAAAATATCTTGTGGGCAAGCAAGAACAAGGAAATCAGCAGGGTATTTAATCTTTTCACACAAGACTTCAACATCTCTAACAATCCCAATAGGTTTAATGGTGTCCCTATTAGCAAGCTTAATAGTAACATCAATGTCTTCTAATTCAACATGTGCAATATCGTGCATAATTTCTTTATAAAGATCATAAGGTATCGCATTAGCACTAGCAATCATATCACATAAGCCATGATAACAATGATCTCATATTTTAACAAAAATAATAGGCGTGCCTACAACAGGTCTACGGGTCTTAGTATCGGGTCTAGCAATATTAGCAGTTTCACCCACGAAAGAGATAACATGCCTATCTAAGTCTTCATCCAAGAGATCTTTAATCATAGCAATACCAGGTTCAACATTAATTTTCTCAGGAGGTATATAAGTCCTAGTATTACTCTTACGAACAACAGTCAAAGCTTTAACATGATCTTTTATCCTAATAGGAAAAGGAGGTTTTTTGACATAAGCAGTAGGAATAATAGGATCACTATATGTAATAGTCTTTTCTTCGACTGTAATAGGTGCAACTACTTTCACTTCAACAGGAGGATTATATTTAAACCACTTCTCTTTAGGGAGATCAACGTGAGTAGCAAAAGTTTCACAAAAAGTAGCTACTATCTCAGAGTCAAGTCCATACTTAGAGCTAAATCCACGGAAAGCATCGGTATCCATAAAAGATTTAACACAATCGAACTTAGGTGTCATACCTGACTCCTTACCATCGTCGGAACCCCAATCTTCAGAGTTGCGTTTAATTCTTTCCAATATGTCCCATTTGAAATCAATAGTCTTCAGCATATAGGAACCAGCACAGGAAGTATCGAGCAGGTTGCGATTATCAAGAGAAAGCCGAGCATAAAAATTCTGAATAATCATTTCCCAAGAGAGCTCATGATTGGGGCATGAGTATAACATGGATTTAAGCCTCCCCCAAGCTTGAGCGATGCTTTCTCCTTCGGGAGGCCAGAAATTATATATGTAATTACGATCACGATGAACAAGATGCATAGGGTAGAACTTCTCGTGAAATTCCAACTTCAGTCGCTTATAATTCCAAAATCTCGTATCATCACATAGCCTATACCATGTCATTGCATATCCCTTCAAAGATAAAGGGAAGACCTTCCTTTTACAACATCATCAGGGATACCTACAAGCTTAAATAATCCACAAACTTCATCCACAAAGATAAGGTGTAAATCGGGATGCAATGTACCGTCTCCTGCTAAAGGATTAGCTAGCAGTTTTTCTATCATACCCGAAGGAATCTCAAAGTGAAAATTTTCATAAGGTTCAGTAGGTTGAGGAGCATCTCTTTGCTCTTCTGGTTGGGGTGAAGATACCCCGAACAAGCCCTTCAAAGGGTTAGTTTGCATAGTGACAAGTAACAGAAAATTTCAGCACACTAAATAAATGTTTCCTTACCAAGTTCCACTCACCAAAAGCGCTACAAACCCCGGTAACGGCGCCAGAAAAGAGTCTTGATGACCCACAAGTGTAGGGGATCTATCGTAGTCCTTTCGATAAGTAAGAGCGTCGAACCGAACGAGGAGCAGAAGGAAATGATAAGCGGTTTTCAGTAAGGTTTTCTCTGCAAGCACTGAAATAGTAGGTGATAGATAGTTTTGTGATAGGATAAATAGTAACAAGCAAAAAGTAAATAAAGTAAATAAAGTGCAGCAAGGTGGCCCAATCCTTTATGTAGCAAAGGATAAGCCTGGACAAATTCTAGTAATGAGGAAAGAGCTCCCGAGGACACATTGGGAATTATCGTCAAGCTAGTTTTCATCACGCTCATATGATCCGCGTTCGGTACTTTGATAATTTGATATGTGGGTGGACCGGTACTTGGGTACTGCCCTAACTTGGACAAGCATCCCACTTATGATTAACCCCTATTGCAAGCATCCGCAACTACAAAAAGGAGTATTAAGGTAAACCTAACCACAACATTAAACATATGGGCCCCTATGAACCCCTAACGAAGCAACGCATAAACTAGGGTTTAAGCTTCTGTCACTCTAGCCACACATCATCTACTTATTACTTCCCTATGCCTTCCTCTAGGCCCAAATAATGGTGAAGTGTCATGTAGTCGATGTTCACATAACACCACTAGAGGAAAGACAACATACATGTCAACAAAATATCGAACGAATACCAAATTCACATGACTACTAATAGCAAGACTTCACACATGACCTCAGGAACTAAAGTAACTACTCACAAAACATAATCATGTTCATAATCAGAGGTGTAATAATATGCATTAAGGATCTGAACATATAATCTTCCACCAAGTAAACCAATAAGTATCAACTACAAGGAGTAATCAACACTACTAGCAACCCACAAGTACCAATTTGTGGTTTTGGATACAAGATTGGATACAAGAGATGAACTAGGGTTTGAGAGGAGATGGTGCTGGTGAAGATGTTGATGGAGATTGACCCCCTCCCAATGAGAGGATTGTTGGTGATGACGTTGGTGATGATTTCCCCCTCCCGGAGGGAAGTGTCCCCGGCAGAACAGCTCCGCCAGAGCCCTAGATTGATTCCGCCAAGGTTCTGCCTCGTGGCGGCGGAGTTTCATCCCGTAAGCTTGCCCACGATTTTTTCCAGGGTAAAACCGATGATATAGCAGAATATGGACGATGGAGGCCCACCAGGGGGCCCAGGAGATAGGGGGCGCGCCCTATAGGGGGTGGTGCGCGCCCCTGACTCCTGGACAGGGTGTGGGCCCCTTGGCCTATTTCTTTCGCTCATAAATTCTTAATAAATCCAAAAAGTTGTTTCGTGGAGTTTCAGGACTTTTGGAGTTGTGCAGAATAGGTTTCCAACGTTTGCTCCTTTTCCAGCCAGAATTCCAGCTGCCGGCATTCCCCCTTTTCATGGTAAACCTTGTAAAATAAGAGAGAATAGCCATAAATATTGAGATATAAAGTGTAATGACAGCCCATAATGCAATAAATATTGATATAAAAGCATGATGCAAAATGGACGTATCAACTCCCCCAAGCTTAGACCTCGCTTGTCCTCAAGCGGAAATAGAGACGAGAAATATGTCCACATGTTTAGAGATAGAGGTGTCGATACAAATAAAATACGGACATGAGGGCATCATGATCATTCTAATAACAGCAACATATATAGATTTTGTCATATGATTTCTTATGCTCAAGTAATAAGCAATTCACAATGTCAAGTATGGTTCATAAACTTCATTGGGAACTAACAAACTATAATCTCAGTCACTGAAGCAATTACAATTTATCGTAACATCAGAAAGAGTCAATAATAGAGCTTTTCAGCAAGCTCACATACTCAACTATCTCGTAGTCTCCTATAATTGTTAACACTCACTCAATACTTGTGGTTATAGAGTTTTAGCCGGACACTGAGAAAGATAGGGGCTTATTG
Source organism: Triticum dicoccoides (assembly GCF_002162155.2). Lineage (NCBI taxonomy): Eukaryota > Viridiplantae > Streptophyta > Magnoliopsida > Poales > Poaceae > Triticum > Triticum dicoccoides. Next base: position 567,100,012 of record NC_041381.1, on the reverse strand, counting down.
TGTTGCCTCCCAACATATTCACCTTTAGGTGATGTCATCAATAATAGCCTATGCCAACTTACATCCAATTGGATATATGTATCATGATCTTTCAAACACGAGGAGCTTGCCAAAGGAAAAAAATGAAAAAGTGGAAAGGTGAGGATCACCTTGACTCAAGCATATAGCAAAAACATAAAATAAAAGATAGGCCCTTCGCAGAGGGAAGCAGAGGTTGTCATGTGCATTTAGGGTTGATGCACGAAATCTTAATGCAAAAGAACGTCACTTTGTATTGCCCCTTGTATGTGGACCTTTATTATGCAATCCGTCGCTTTTATTACTTCATCCGTCGCTTTTATTACTTCCACAACAAGTTCGTACAAAGCTTATTTTCTCTGCACTAATAAGTCATACATATTTAGGGAGCAATTTTTATTGCTTGCACCGATGACAACTTACTTGAAGGATCTTACTCAATCCATAGGTAGGTATGGTGGACTCTGATGGCAAAACTGGGTTTGAGGATATTTGGAAGCACAAGTAGTATCTCTACTTGGTGCAAGGAATTTTGGCTAGCAAGAGTGGGAAATACAAGCTCAACATGTTTGGAAGGTCAATGACAATATACTTTAACTGAAATGTCGGAAAACATAAACCATTACGTTGTCTTCCTTGTCCAACATCAACTCTTTTAGCATGTCATACTTAATGAGTGCTTCACAATCATAAAAGATGTCCAAGATAATATATCTATACATGAACCCCTCTTTCCTTATAACTTCCTATTAATTGCAACGATGACCAAGGCTACGTTCATCAACTCTCAACAATTTTTATGCCTCATACTTTCTATGTGTGAAGTTATCACTATCCATAAGATCAATATGAACTCTTTTGTTCTTTCTACTTTCTCAAGATCATAGCAACATAGCAAAGCCCTTGACTCAACACTAATCTTTATTATAGATAGCACACGAACTCGCTTACATAAAGAGATCACAAAGCAAAACTCAAAACTACTTGATATCAAAACTTCAATCTACTAGATCAAGATACTACTAAAAGGATCGAACTAAATAAAGCGGTAAAGATAGGAGTGCGATGGTGATACAATACCGGGGCACCTCCCCCAAGCTTGGCGGTCGCCAAGGGGAGTGCCCATACCCATGTAATTATTTCTTCGGAGGTGGTGAAGTGGGAATTGTTGATGATGTAGGCTTGTTGTCTATCTTCCAAGGCATAGGCTCTTCATCATAAAAGGATGATCGAGTCTCCAGGATCCTTAAATCTACAGCCAAACTCATTCGCTTGAATCTATATTCATACTCACAATTCTGGTTTTGCAGGTCATAGATCTGGGCCTGGAGGTGCTCGATTTTCTCTTGAAGCTTGAAGATGGTATCCCCAATGACTTTGGCATCCAACTTGTAATTGTTGGTGAACTCCGTGATCATCATCTGGTTGGCATTGAGTCCACGTTCCACCATCCCTTGACACTTGAAAACTTCTTACTCCACGGCATCGAGCTTTGTCTCCATGCTCCCGGCACGCCTTGGTCCCTCCACATCGCGGATGTGCACCACCCCCTCATGCATCTCAATGGTTTGAGGGTGATGCAGCACCTCCGTGAGATAGGGGTTAATAACCCTCTCGAAAAACTTGTCCTTGGAAGCGCTTGGAGATGACATGTGGCTCTAGATCTGAAACAGAAACAACTCGAAATGAAAACAAAAGATATTTGCTTGATACGGTGGTCAAAACCTTCGGAAGTATATATAATGAATTTTTACCGACCAAAATATGTAACATACAAGAAAACGGAGTCCAGGAGGCACACGAGTTGCCCACGAGACAGGGGGCACCCTCCTCTCTCGTGGGAGCCTCGTGTCCCTTTTGGACTACTTCTTTCTTCCTAAAATTCTTAAATAATCCAAAACTGATTAAAAATGCCATTAGAGTTGTTTTGGAGTCGGTGTACTTACCGTACCACGTACCTATGCCTTTTCGGAGTCTGGAACATTCTGGAAAGTGTCTCTTATGTATTCCTCTGGGGTTATGGTTTCAATAATATTAGTTTCAACATTGATAGGATTACCTGAAATATAATGCTTAATTCTTTGACCATTAACCACCCTCGGATTTGTGCCTTCGAAGTTGTTAATTTTTATAGCACCGGAACGGTAGACTTCCTCGATAACGTAGGGAACTTCCCATTTTGAGAGAAGTTTTCCTGCAAAAAATCTTAAACGAGAGTTGAATAATAACACATAATCTCCTACATTGAACTCACGCTTCTGTATCCTCTTATCATGCCAGCGTTTGAATTTTTCTTTGAAGAGCTTGGCATTCTCATATGCTTGGGTTCTCCATTCATCAAGTGAGCTAATATCAAACAACCTCTTCTCACCGGCAAGTTTGAAATCATAATAGAGCTCTTTAATAGCCCAATATGCTTTATGTTCAAGTTCAAGAGGTAAATGACATGCTTTTCCATAAACCATCTTATATGGAGACATACCCATAGGATTTTTGTATGCAGTCCTATAGGCCCATAATGCATCATCAAGTTTTTTGGACCAATTCTTTCTAGATCTATTCATAGTCTTTTGCAAAATTAATTTGAGCTCTCTATTGCTCAACTCTACTTGATCACTAGACTGCGGGTGATAAGGAGATGTGATTCTATGATTGACATCATACTTACCAAGCATCTTACGGAAAGCACCATGAATAAAGTGTGAACCACCATCAATCATAAGATATCTGGGGACTCCAAACCTCGGAAAAATAACTTTTTTAAGCATTTTAATAGAAGTGTTATGATCAACACTACTAGTTGGAATAGCTTCTACCCATTTAGTAACGTAATCAACAGCAACTAAACTATGTGTATAACCATTGGAGGCAGGAAAAGGTCCCATATAATCAAAGCCCCAAACATCAAACGGTTCAATAACAAGAGAATAATTCATAGGCATTTCTTGACATCTGCTAATGTTACCTATTCTTTGACATTCATCACAAGATAAGACAAACTTACGAGCATCTTTGAAGAGAGTAGGCCAATAAAAACCAGATTGTCGTACCTTGTGTGCCGTTCTATCTCCCGCGTGGTGTCCTCCATAAGATTCAGAGTGACACTTGCGTAGGATTTGTTCCTGTTCATGCTCAGGCACACAACGTCTAATAACACCATCTACTCCTTCTTTATAAAGGTGTGGATCATCCCAAAAGTAATGTCTTAAATCATAAAAGAACTTTTTCTTTTGCTAGTATGTCAAACTAGGCGGTATATATTTATAGCAACAATTTAATTAGCATAGTCAGCATACCAAGGAGCAGTACGAGAAGCATTGTCAACCGCTAATTGTTCATCAGGAAAACTATCATTAATAGGCAGTGGGTCATCAAGAACATTCTCTAACCTAGACAAGTTGTCTGCAACGGGGTTCTCAGCTCCCTTTCTATCAATAATATGCGAGTAAAATTCTTGGAGCAAGAGAACCCATCTAATGAGTCTAGGCTTAGCATCTTTCTTTTCCATAAGATATTTAATAGCAGCATGATCAGTGTGAATAGTAACTTTGAATCAACAATATAAGGTCTAAACTTATCACATGCAAATACAACTGCTAAGAACTCTTTTTCGGTAGTAGCATAATTTCTCTGGGCAGAATCAAGAGTCTTGCTAGCATACTGGATAACATTCAATTTCTTATTGACTCTTTGCCCTAAAACATCACCTACAGCATAATCACTAGCATCACACATAATTTCAAAAGGTAAATTCCAATCAGGTGGCTGAACAATAGGTGCTGTGATCAAAGCTTTCTTAAGTGTTTCAAATGCTTCTACACAATCATCATCAAAGACAAAAGGAACATCTTTTTGCAATAAATTAGTCAGAGGCCTAGAGATTTTAGAAAAGTCCTTAATGAACCTCCTATAAAAACCGGCATGATCAAGAAAACTTCTTATACCTTTTATGTCCTTGGGGCATGGCATTTTTCAATAGCATCAACTTTGGCTTTATCAACTTCAATACCTCTCTCGGAGATCTTGTGCCCCAAGACAATGCCTTCATTAACCATAAAGTGACACTTTTCCCAATTCAGGACGAGACTAGTGTCTTCGCATCTCTGCAAAACTCGATCAAGGTTGCTCAAACAATCATCAAAGGAAGATCCATAGACGGAGAAGTCATTGATGAATACCTCGCAAATCTTTTCAAAAAAATCAGAAAATATAGCCATCATGCATCTTTGAAAGGTAGCAGGTGCATTACATAAACCAAAAGGCATACGTTTATAAGCAAAAGTACCAAAAGGGCAAGTAAAGGTAGTTTTAGATTGACACTGCGCGGACACATGTATTTGAGAGAATCCAGAATAACCATCTAGAAAGCAAAAATGTGTGTGCTTGTATAACCTTTCTAGCATTTGATCAATAAAAGGTAAAGGGTAATGATCTTTCTTAATAGCTTTATTTAACTTACGAAAATCAATTACCATCCTATAGCCTGTAATAATTCTTTGCGGGATCAATTCATCTTTATCATTAGGAACAACGGTAATACCTCCCTTTTTAGGGACACAATGGACAAGGCTTACCCATTCACTATCAACAACGGGATAAATAATACCTGCCTCAAGGAGTTTTAGAATCTCCTTTCTTACCACTTCCTTCATTTTGGGGTTTAATCATCTTTGAGGATCTCTAACTGGTTTGTCATCTTTCTCCACTGAAATTTTGTGTTGACATAATGTGGGACTAATGCACTTAAGATCATCCAGAGTATATCCAATAGAAGCTCGGTGCTTCTTCAGAGTTTTCAATAATCTTTTTTCTTCTTTCTCTGAAAGGTTAGCACTAATAATAATAGGATATATTTCTTTTTCATCAAGATAAGCATACTTGAGATTATCAGGTAAGGGTTTGAGTTCGAACACGGGATCACCCTTGGGTGGAGGGGGGTCCCCAAGAATTTCAACGGGAAGGTTATGTTTTAGCGTAGGTTCTTGTTTAAGGAACACTTCGTCTATTTCTTCCCTTTCCTTCATAAACATATCATTTTCATGGTCTAACAAATATTGTTCTAACGGATCAGTTGGGGGGACAGCAATGGAAGCAAGACCAATAATTTCATCCTTACTAGGGGGTTCCCTTTCAAGAGGTTGTCTACTAAACTTAGCGAAATTAAAACCATGAGACATACCATCTATGCCAATAGTGACAATATTCTTTTCACAATCAATCTTAGCACTAGCAGTATTCAAGAAAGGTCTACCAAAAATAATGGGACAAAAATATCTTGTGGGGAAGCAAGAACAAGGAAATCAGCAGGGTATTTAATCTTTCCACACAAGACTTCAACATCTCTAACAATCCCAATAGGTTTAATGGTGTCCCTATTAGCAAGCTTAATAGTAACATCAATGTCTTCTAATTCAACAGGTGCAATATCGTGCATAATTTCTTTATAAAGATCATAAGGTATCGCATTAGCACTAGCAATCATATCACATAAGCCATGATAACAATGATCTCATATTTTAACAGAAATAACAGGCATGCCTACAACAGGTCTACGGGTCTTAGTATCGGGTCTAGCAATATTAGCAGTTTCACCCACGAAAGAGATAACATGCCCATCTAAGTCTTCATCCAAGAGATCTTTAATCATAGCAATACCAGGTTCAACATTAATTTGCTCAGGAGGTATATAAGTCCTAGTATTACTCTTACGAACAACAGTCAAAGCTTTAACATGATCTTTTATAATAATAGGAAAAGGAGGTTTTTCGACATAAGCAGTAGGAATAATAGGATCACTATATGTAATAGTCTTTTCTTCGACTGTAATAGGTGCAACTACTTTCACTTCAACAGGAGGATTATATTTAAACCACTTCTCTTTAGGGAGATCAACGTGAGTAGCAAAAGTTTCACAAAAAGTAGCTACTATCTCAGAGTCAAGTCCATACTTAGAGCTAAATCCACGGAAAGCATCGGTATCCATAAAAGATTTAATACAATCGAACTTAGGTGTCATACCTGACTCCTTACCATCGTCGGAACCCCAATCTTCAGAGTTGCGTTTAATTCTTTCCAATATGTCCCATTTGAAATCAATAGTCTTCAGCATATAGGAACCAACACAGGAAGTATCGAGCAGGTTGCGATTATCAAGAGAAAGCTGAGCATAAAAATTCTAAATAATCATTTCCCAAGAGAGCTCATGATTGGGGCATGAGTATAACATGGACTTAAGCCTCCCCCAAGCTTGAGCGATGCTTTCTCCTTCGCGAGGCCATAAATTATATATGTAATTACGATCACGATGAACAAGATGCATAGGGTAGAACTTCTCGTGAAATTCCAACTTCAGTCGCTTATAATTCCAAAATCTCGTATCATCACATAGCCTATACCATGTCATTGCATATCCCTTCAAAGATAAAGGGAAGACCTTCCTTTTACAACATCATCAGGGATACCTGCAAGCTTAAATAATCCACAAACTTCATCCACAAAGATAAGGTGTAAATCGGGATGCAATGTTCTGTCTCCTGCAAAAGGATTAGCTAGCAGTTTTTCTATCATACCCGAAGGAATCTCAAAGTGAATATTTTCATAAGGTTCAGTAGGTTGAGGAGCATCTCTTTGCTCTTCTGGTTGGGGTGAAGATACCCCGAACAAGCCCTTCAAAGGGTTAGTTTCCATAGTGACAAGTAACAGAAAATTTCAGCACACTAAATAAATGTTTCCTTACCAAGTTCCACTCACCTAAAGCGCTACACACCCCGGTAACAGCGCCAGAAAAGAGTCTTGATGACCCACAAGTGTAGGGGATCTATCGTAGTCCTTTCGATAAGTAAGAGCGTCGAACCCAATGAGGAGCAGAAGGAAATGATAAGCGGTTTTCAGTAAGGTTTTCTCTGCAAGCACTGAAATAGTAGGTGATAGATAGTTTTGTGATAGGATAAATAGTAACGAGCAAAAAGTAAATAAAGTAAATAAAGTGCAGCAAGGTGGCCCAATCCTTTATGTAGCAAAGGATAAGCCTGGACAAATTCTAGTAATGAGGAAAGAGCTCCCGAGGACACATTGGGAATTATCGTCAAGCTAGTTTTCATCACGCTCATATGATTCGCGTTCGGTACTTTGATAATTTGATATGTGGGTGGACCGGTACTTGGGTACTGCCCTAACTTGGACAAGCATCCCACTTGTGATTAACCCCTATTGCAAGCATCCGCAACTACAAAAAGGAGTATTAAGGTAAACCTAACCACAACATTAAACATATGGGCCCCTATGAACCCCTAACGAAGCAACGCATAAACTAGGGTTTAAGCTTCTATCACTCTAGCAACCCATCATCTACTTATTACTTCCCTATGCCTTCCTCTAGGCCCAAATAATGGTGAAGTGTCATGTAGTCGACGTTCACATAACACCACTAGAGGAAAGACAACATACATCTCATCAAAATATCGAACGAATACCAAATTCACATGACTACTAATAGCAAGACTTCACCCATGTCCTCAGGAACTAAAGTAACTACTCACAAAGCATAATCATGTCATAATCAGAGGTGTAATAATGTGCATTAAGGATCTGAACATATAATCTTCCACCAAGTAAACCAATAAGTATCAACTACAAGGAGTAATCAACACTACTAGCAACCCACAGGTACCAATTTGTGGTTTTGGATACAATATTGGATACAAGAGATGAACTAGGGTTTGAGAGGAGATGGTGCTGGTGAAGATGTTGATGGAGATTGACCCCCTCCCGATGAGAGGATCGTTGGTGATGACGTTGGTGATGATTTCCCCCTCCCGAAGGGAAGTGTCCCCGGCAGAACAGCTCCACCAGAGCCCTAGATTGATTCCGCCAAGGTTCCGCCTCGTGGCGGCGGAGTTTCGTCCCGTAAGCTTGCCCATGATTTTTTCCAGGGAAAAAGCGATGATATAGCAGAAGATGGACGCCGGAGGCCCACCAGGGGAGCCAAGAGATAGGGGGCGCGCCCTATAGGGGGGGGCGCCCCCTGTCTCCTGGACAGGGTGTGGGCCCCCTGTCCTCTTTCTTTCGCTCATAAATTCTTAATAAATCCAAAAAGTTGTTTCGTGGAGTTTCAAGACTTTTGGAGTTGTGCAGAATAGGTTTCCAACGTTTGCTCCTTTTCCAGCCAGAATTCCAGCTGTCGGCATTCCCCCTTTTTATGGTAAACCTTGTAAAATAAGAGAGAATAGCCATAAATATTGAGATATAAAGTGTAATGATAGCCCATAATGCAATAAATAATGATATAAAAGCATGATGCAAAATGGACGTATCACTCGTCTTCACGCTGAGTTCGCCATCAAGGACTTGGGTCCTTTGCACTACTCCCTCGGTGTTGAGGTGGTGCGCTGTTCGGATGGCTTATTACTTCATCAGCAGAAGTACGCTCATGAGCTCCTGGAGCGCACTGGCATGCTTAAATGCAAGCCTACTGCCACACCTATTGATACGAAGGCCAAACTGAAAGCACAAGTGCTCCCTGGGTGATTTTGGTAATTAATGTCAACATATCTCTTGTTGGACTAACACTTTTACCTAGTATGTTTCAGATAAGTTCAACAATGAAGTGGCATGGACTAGAGGATGTGGAACCCCTTCAATATGCTAAGGACAAAGGATTGGCTCAAGCTTCAAGGACAAGACTCTACATTTTCTATTTTAGTGGTCCAAGATCACATTGAGTCAATAGGAAAAGCCAGTACTATCAATAGGGGATGAGGTGTTGCTTAATGGCTTGCTTTCTCAAAGTGCTTAGTGATATGCTCCGAAGCCCTCAACTACCTTCTCACATCCACATATGACCTAAACCAAAAGTCAAACTCGGCCCCACATATTCTTTCTATCCGGCGCCACCGAGTTCAGATGACATAGCCACTGCCACAAACCCTAGGCAAATTGGTCTCACCGACAGGGATCTCGGTCTCACCGAGATGGGATTGTAATCTCTCTGTGTATGTCCATTACCAAAATCGGTCTCACCGAGTTTGTGTAACCGGTCCTACCGAGATTGCAATGTAAACTCTCTGGTTCCTTTTCTTAACATTTCAGTGTCACCGAGATGAGAGAATCGGTCCCACCGAGTTTACCTGACCAACTCTCTGGTTAGCTTAATACCAAAATCGGTCCCACCAAGTTTGTGTAATCGGTCTCACCGAGATTATGTTATGCCCTAACCCTAACCATATCGGTCCTACCGAGTTGCATGTCGGTCCCTGTCGGTGTTAAAACCGGTGGATCTCGGGTAGGGGGTCCCGATCTGTGCGTCTTAGGCTGATGGTAACAGGAAGCATGGGACACAATGTTTACCCAGGTTCGGGCCCTCTCGATGGAGGTAAAACCCTACTTCCGGCTTGATTAATATTGAAGATATGAGTAGTACAAGAGTAGATCTACCACGAGATCGTAGAGGCTAAACCCTAGAAGCTAGCCTATGATGGTATGATTGTAATTGTGATCGGCCTTCTAAGGACCATCCTCTCCAGTTTATATAGATATTGGAGAGGGCTAGGGTTTACATGGAGTCGGTTACAAGGAAGGAAATATAATATCCGGATCACCAAGCTTGTCTTCCACACAAAGGAGAGTCCCATCCGGACACGGGCCGAAGTCTTGAGTCTTGTGTCTTCACGCTCCAATAATTCGGACTATGTATATAGTCCGGTTGTCCGAATACCCCTAATCCAGGACTCCGTCAGTTGCCCCTGAACCAGGCTTCGATGACGATGAGTCCAGCGCGCAGTCTTGTCTTCGGCATTGCAAGGCGGGTTCCTTCTCCGAATACTCCAAGGTTATTATCGAACATGTAGACCGTGTCTGGATCTGCAAAATGATCTTCACATACTACCGTAGAGAGAATGATACTTCAGCTGACAACTTTTTAGACGACGCGATATGTCATTACGGTCAGGTCATTATTCGAACCGTTTTCCCACAATCAGCCACAGCGCGTATTGTGAGGCGGTTTCCTTGACATGTCTTGTCAAAGAAGAGATCGTGTCCCCTTATCACGGGATTCTCATCAATACGGGTATGGATAATCCCACCGTGCCATCAATCGTGGCGCTTGGGAAGTAAGCAATTCTCAATGGGCAAGTGGGGAGGCGAACCGCTTCCGTCGCCTCTATAAAGAGATAAGAGTTCCCCATTTTTACCCACGCCTTCTTCCTCCTTCGCCCACTCTTGCCCCCTCGAGCTCCAGCGCCTGAGTCCAAATCTTCTCCGCACAGCTAGACATGTCCGGAGCAGGAGGCAAGTGGGTGGCCTCCACCATGAAGGAGAAGCACATCGCGAATCTTCAGGCGGCCGGATACTTGGCCGCGGACATGGTGCACCGGCTACCAGACGACGGGCAGGTCGTTCCAACTCCAGGACCCCATGAGAGGGTCGTGTTTCTCGCCCACTTCGTCCGTGGACTGGGGTTTCCACTTCACCCCTTCGTCCGCGGGCTCATGTTCTACTACGGGCTAGATTTCCATGATCTAGCCCCGAACTTTGTCCTCAACATCTCGGCGTTCATCGTCGTATGCGAGGCTTTCCTCCGCATAAAGCCTCATTTTGGCTTGTGGCTGCAAATCTTCTGCGTGAAGCCGAAGATCGTGAGCGGCCAACAAGCGGAGTGCGGAGGAGCCATGGTGGGCAAGATGCTCAACGTCACCTGGCTTGACGAATCCTTTGTGAAAACCATGAAGGGGAGTAGTCGGGGTGGTTCTACATCACTGAGCCGCGCGACGCCAACTGGGCGGCGGCCCCCGAGTTTCGATCCGGAACCCCCATGCAGCTCACCTCCTGGGAACAGAAGGGCATGTCCTGGGGCGAATCTACAGAGCTGACCGGACTCATAAACTGCATCAAGGGCATGAAGGACAAGAACATCAAGCTTGTCAACGTGATCTGGGTCATGCTCATTCCCTGGATTCTGTCGTGCCAAAGGCGGGCATTTAATCTGTGGGAGTTCGTCCCGGCCGAACACCAGATGGTTCAGAGGCTCTATGGCATGAAGCACAAAATGCGTGGAAGGCGTTGTTCAAGGCCTCCGAAGTACCTCCTCCCATATCCGAGGACCGTGGGCTCCACGCCGCACAGCCTCCTAGTCAGGTGAGTTCTCAGGCTGCCACCGGATTCGGTTCTTCCCAATATATTCATGGGGGAGCCTTAAGTAATTGTGCATATTTGTTCAAGATTATGTGGAGACAGCGGAGCAGATTGACTGTCCGGCTCCGCTGCCAGAAGGCCCAGCTAATGCTCTCCTGACGAAGATGCTGGTCCCGGCACCCTACAAGGGGCCGGAGAAGAAGGCCAATAAGAAGGCCCCGGGGATCCAAAAGGGTCTCCGACGTAAGGTTGCGCCAGAAGCCTCGTCCGAAGACGACGAGGCACACTCCTCCCCCGAAGGGGAAGAAGAAGAAGAAGAGGAGGCCGTCCCATCCGGAAAGGATGAGGGGCCAGAGAGGGCAGACCAGGGGGCCAGGAGAGGCCCCCGGTGCAAGGCCGTCATACCCTCGTCGTCCGATGACGACGAGGCAGATTCCTCATGCGGAGGCGGGGGGAACAAGAAGAAACTTCACCTCCCCGTATTGGGGGGGAGAAAAGGAGGAAGGCCGCCTCAGAGGGGGAGGCTGGGACGTCCAAGAAGGGAAAGGAGTCCCTTCTGGACTACTCCGCCACCGCCGCCGATAGCGAGGAGGGGTGGCTTCCCAGGAAGAAGCCCGCAATGCGATCGTAAGTAACCGCACTCTATCGTAATTTTGCTTCATAGTTTTGTTATAACGCCGAACTTGTATGTAGTCCGGCCAGGGTCCATCCCGAAGCATCGTCTTTGGATGGGTCCTTGAGCGATTTGGCGATGAACTCGCTCCCTACGGCCACTACTCCTCAGCCTGTAGATGACACGGAGGTGTTACCGCAAAGGCTCCCAGAGCGGGGGGAGGTGGCTCTGGAGGCACCCCAAGGTAGCATTCCAGACGTCGGACACGCGGGTTTCAAGATCCCCGCTGATCGTGTTGATGAGAGCCGCAGTAAGCCGGACTCTCAACCGAATACTGTTCCGGAGCCTTTGATGGTTCCGGACTTAGGCGGGCAGCCCCTCGTTAGGGAGGGAGGGCCGTCTGTGTCGAGGACTTCTGTTGCGCTCGAGGCGCCGGATTGTCTGCTGGAAGCACTTCACGATGCTTCCATAGATGAAGAGCATCGTACTCTTATGAGTGCGGTGATTCAGAAGGTTTCGTCCGCCAAGAGCGGACTAACCGAAGCCTGCACCAGCCTCCTGACAGGCTTTGAGGTAAGTAATAAAATGTGTGAAATTACCACCCGATAGGTAGTAGCCCCTGATACTCTGTTTGGTGTTTGGAAGGAAAAACAAACGGAGGGTCAATTATAATCCGCAGGAGTCTAACAATAAGTTTGAATGTGAATAAGCAGGCTGTGCCGCTTGCTGCTGCGGTCCGTACAGCCGAGATCACCGGACTAAACCAGGACCTGGAGCAGGCGCAGGGAGAGCTTGACCTCATGAGGAGGCAGCTCGAAGAGAGCAAAGGTGAATGATTCCCCTTTCTCATATAATGAAGGATAGATAAAATTGGTTATTTTAACAACGAAGCATCGTGATTTGATAACAGAGGCCACCACCGAAGTGGCGTCTCTCAAGAAAGCGTTGTTCGTGGCCAAACACAAGGCGGCCTTGGAACACAAAGAGCGCGAGAAGCAAGATGCCCGAGTGGGCGAGGTACAACAAGAGCTCCAGGAACTCGGCAAAAAGTTTGAGCCATGGAGCATGAGCTTAAGGCGAAAGAGGCCGAGCTTGCGAAGGCCCTTGCAAGTATAAAAGATGCCAAGGCCGAAGCCGAGAAGGCACAACAGGAGATCCAGGAGGCCAAAAAGATAGCGGCGGGTAAGAAATTCTTTATGCAAAGCAAACATGTGGAGGAGGCGTTTCTTTTACTTACCCGAGTCCGGATCTCTCCAGGGGCATTCGCAGATCTGCCATGCATCGTATCAGATGCCGCAGAGTTCTACCCTGCTCAGGAGGGGAGCTCAACGGAGAAGCTGTTCTGGTCCCAGTATGCTGGGGCCGAACATCCAACGCCTCTGAGTGACCAACTGAAGTAGTTGGTCGAACTCCACAGGGCGGCCGAAGTGGCTATGAAGGATTTCATAGTCCGGATGTGGCCTGGTGAGCCCCTGACCACGAGCTACTTCGGCCTGATCAAGCGGATGGTGAATGCCTATCCATGACTGGAAGTCATCAAGCGATCCGTTTGCATCGAGGGTGCCCGCCGGGCCTTTGCCCGTGCGAAGGTGCATTGGGGCAAGCTGGATGCAAAGAAGCTGGTGAAGGACGGGCCGCCGGAGGGCAAGGCGCATCGCTATCTGAGAAGTATTATGATGGCGTTATGAAGGGCGCTCGCCTCGTGGCCAATAAATGTACCAAGGACATAATTTTAGAATGAATTCACTTCTATCATGTTTGTAATTGAAGGACGAAGTTACTTGCGCTATGTAGCGCTTTTGTTATTTAAAATATTACCTTCTGTGCGGTTGTTTATAAAATTCTTAAAGTAGGCCAGTCATCGGCTTCCGCCCCCATGCAACTAGTACTAGGGTGTTCATGGAAAACCCGGACATTCTTTATCAAAATGTTTGGTCCCTTAAGGAGGTGTCCGGCGTAGCGAATAAGGCAATCAGACTATGCGGCTTTATAACCTTCACTTAGCCATAGAAGTCTACAATTTTAAATTTCGGCGAAGCCCCTAGAATCCGGAAGGCCGAATTGGGCGCTATATACGCCTAGATCGGACGAAGCCGAATTATCGCCTAAAGCGGAAAAATCTTTAAGGATTTTAAGACCTCTCGAACAGCGACCAGCTCTCGCCACATCATGTCGGTCAGTTTTCGGCTTTCTCTACTGAGGTGCTCGTCCGGAAGAACTGGGACACAATCGCAGTAGTTCTCCCTGCGCTACCTTAGCCGATATAACGGAACGTAAGGCACCAAAACAAGGGAGCTGGGCTATCCCAACTGTAGACCCAAGACATGATTCGGAGCTGATGCATATAATGTTATAAGTTCGGGGTGCCGCACTGTTGAAAGTGTTCGGACTTGTCTTGTCGTATTATGGGGCGCCATAAGAAGCCCGGCAAACTGAACGTACCAAGGTGTACGGATGCAATATCAAATAGACATTTGTAAGAAAAAAATGCTCAATTAAGAATAATAAGCTGACGCTATATATGATCTCCCATTGTTGAATAATACGTTTAAGCATATGTTTACAATGAATGCATTAAACGGAGATAAATAGGATTATTTGACATATCCTATCTGGGGGCAAGCTACGTACAGATAGATAAAACAGGTATAACGATCGTAAATAGATTCCACCTAGGTATTTCCGTCTGTATGCAAAACCTGTTGCGTCCTTGGGTTTCTCTCCTATGGAAGTCCGTCGATCCGGTTCTTCTGAAGAGGCTGCACTAAAGCAATGTCCTGAAAGGTGAAAGGAAAGGTTATGAAGGTATGTGGCGGTGATACCGTGCTGTTGACTGGGCCACTGCTTCGCCTCTGCCTGTGCCCATGGTATTTTGAGTGCGTAATTGTGTACGCGTGGCACGAATGCTGCTTTGATGGGATTTGAGCGGAGGCCGGACTGCTAGTCGCGCTCTTGGTGTGCCTGGTGATCCTGTTGCGGGGTGCTCAGAACTCGCTTGATGGTGCTTGAGGTTGTCGTCGCCGGATTGGTGGTTTGCCGGAGGAGGCCGCATTGTACTTCTTCTGGGAGGGCTGCAGTGTGCTCTTCTGTACGAAGAGAGCGGTCCATGTTTCAGTTGACTGTTATGACCCCGCATAGGCCTGGCATCTTGAGCTTGACGTATGCGTAGTGTGGTATCGCATTGAATATAGCGAATGCGGTTCGTCTGAGCAGTGCGTGGTAACCACTACGGAAGGGGACGATATCAAAGATTAACTCCTCGCTTCGGAAGTTATCCGGAGATCCGCAGACCATTTCCAATGTTATAGAGCCCGTACAGTGGGCCTCTACTCCAGGAATTACACCTTTAAAGGTGGTTTTGGTGGGCTTGATCCTTGAAGGATCGATGCCCATTTTGCGCACTGTGTCCTGGTAAAGCAGGTTCAGGCTGCTGCCGCCATCCATAAGGACTCATGTGAGGTGGAATCCGTCGATGATTGGGTCTAAGACCAATGCGGTTGAGCCGCCGTGACAGATGCTAGTAGGATGATCCCTACGATTAAAGGTGATCGGACAAGCTGACGATGGGTTGATTTTGGGGACGACTGGCTCCATCGTGTAGACGTCCCGTAGTGCTCGCTTCCGTTCCTGCTTGGGGATGTGAGTCGCGTAGATCATGTTGACCGTTTTCACCTGGGGGGAATTTCTTCTGTCCCCCCGTGTTCGGACGCCGGGGCTCATCGTCATCGTCGCTGTGTAGCCCCTTGTCCTTGTTTTTGGCGTTTATTTTGCCGGCCTGTTTAAATACCCAGCAGTCTCTATTGGTGTGGTTGGCTAGCTTGTCCGGGGTGCCATGAATTTGGCATGAGCACTCCAGTATACGGTCTAGACTGGACGGTCCCTGATTGTTTCTTTTCAATGGCTTCTTCCGCTAACCGGATTTGGATCTGCTGAATCCGGCATTAACTGTCGTGTCTTCGGTGTTGTCGCTGTTGTTCCGCCGCTTGTGTCTGTTGCGCCGTAGCTTGCCATTATTGTCACGGACATCTGACGTGCCAGAATGTGGCGTAGTGCTGCTGCGAGCCAACCAGCTGTCCTCGCCCGCGCAAAAGCGGGTCATTAGTGTTGTGAGAGCTGCCATGGACTTGGGTTTCTCCTGGATGAGGTGTCTGTCACATCCCTAATTCTGGTCTGACCTATGCTAGCTTCCATGTGAGCATCATGTTTAAATTCAAATGAAACTTGAATTGAGGAATTTTCAAAAGCCTCAGAAAACCTCTAAAAATAACCAACATTTAAATCTTCTCAAATGAGTCCAAGAAAATGTTCCTGATATTCTATAGAAATATTGGTAAGAGGTAAAATTCAAACCAATATTTTTGGAGTCACAGAAATATTTATTTTGGCCATTTGAATTAATCCAATAACTATTTGCTTTGGATTTATATTTAATATATATTAAATATGACTCCAATAATTCTGGAAGTTTGTGAGTGGCTCTGTATATATTCTAGCAAGCCATATAATAACCTACATAATTTATTAAAATGATTGAGATGCTAAAATAAATCAAAATAGAGGAAGAAAAATAGAAAACAAAAACAAATGAAAACCTTCTTACCTGGCCAAACCCATGCCCCAGCCCACCTGGCGGCCCAGCACTGTGCTGGCCCGTGCCAGCCAGCTGCTTCGTCCCCGCCAGGCAGGCAGGGAGGTGACGCCGACGAGCGCGAGCTCGCCACGGCGCCACCTGCTTGCCGCCCGCGCCCCTGGACGTCTGGACGACCTCCATGTCGTCGCCCCGACCCCCTGGACCCCTCCATTCGCCCCCAATTCCTCTCCCTCGCCCGTTCCCCGCCATGGCCGAAACCTCCATGGACGCGCCGTCGTAACCCCGCGCCCACAGCCACTCCCTTGCTCCATCTTTGCCTCCCCGAGCTCCGTATCATCTCCAGCTTCATCCTCGATGAGCCAAGCCTCGCCGGACGCCCTGCAGCGCCGTCCCTGATGCCTTCTTCTTCCTCGGGTCGCCGAGATCGCCTCCGCCGCCCCGCTCGCTCCGGCCCCTCCCCGAGCTCACCGACTCGCTCGTCGTGTTCTACATGAGCTTCTGATCACCCTCCCCCTTTCCGTTTTCTCTCTTGCACGCCGTAGCCGCCACGCCCCTCTCGCTCGACTACGCCGCCCCCTGCACTCACCGCCGACACGACTCCGGCGACCATTTGGTCCGAGCGTCGTGTCCAACATGCTCGCCGCCTCGCGTAGCTGCTATAGGTGCCACGAACGTGATACCACGGCCACTGCAGCGCCATAGCCACAAACACCCGAACGCCGGCGCCGCCCCGAGCTCGTTTCCGACGAGCTCCGGCCGTCCCCAATGTTGCCGCATGCCTTCCTGGATGCGGGCGAGCCCCAGCTCCCCGCGCGTGCTCTCGGCCGCCCGTTTGGTCGCCGGAGACGCAAACCCGAGCCCCTCCACCGCGCCTGGCCTCGCCGGCGTCATGTCGTCGGTGGGTTTGACCCTGCTGACCGTTGGCTGGGTGGGCCCAGTTTGACCCCCTGGGTCACTGACGTGTGGGCCACCCTTGTTAATTATTAGTTAGGTTAGTTTAGCACTAATTAATCTAGATTAGTGCTTAACCTAACACTAACTAACTCTGTTTAGTTAGTTAACTAACCACTGACACGTGGGTCCCACAGGTCAGGTTTGACCTGGCCGACCCAGTTGACTGCTGACGTCACCCTGATGCAGTGCTGACGCATTAATTCAATTAGTGGAGTTTTTCTTATACAGGAAATTCCAGAATATAGTACAAACTTCTAAAATTCATAGAAAATCAACCGTAGCTCCAAATCAAATAAATTATATATGAAAAATGATCAGAAAAATCCAATCTATCCATCTGCACCATTTTCATGCATGTTAGAACAACTTATAGCTGCTGTTTAGCACAAAACATATAAATGGCATTTAAACCCTCACATATGGAGTTTGAATTTGAATCTTGGATTCAAACCAACTCCATTTAACTTGCTGCTAGTTGCATTAGCTCAATCACAGCATATTGACATGTCATGATCCTGCATCATATTGTGCATTGCATTAATTGTGTTCTTCCTTGTTTGCCGGTATTTGCCCCCTCTCGGTAGACGATGTTCCGACGTTGTGATCGTTGACACTGATGAAGACTCAATGCTATCTTCAGAAGTGCCAGGCAAGCAAAACCCCCTTGTTCATTCCGATAAAATCCCACTCTCTCGCTCCTGCTCTTTTTTACTGCATTAGGACAACAACGATTCATCTGTTACTTGCTGCGGTAGCTGAACCTCTTTATCCTCTGCATGACCTGTCATTGCCACAGTAAATGGATGAAACCCACTAGCATGAGTAGGAGTTGTTTGAGCCTTGGTGTGCCTACTCATTCATGCTTGTTTGTCATGCCTGCTACTGCTTCGAGTTGAGGCAGGTCTGATTCATCGGGGATGAATTGGAATGTGGTGAACATGTCCTACTGTTGAGAGCTAAGTGTGTGAACATGATTTGGTAAAGGTAGCGGTGAGAGGCCATGTAGGAGTACATGGTGGGTTGTCTCATTGCAGCCGTCCTCAGGAACTGAGTTCTGTGTTTGTGATCCATGAACAGCTACTACCACACATTGGGATCCTTAATTGACTCTCTCGACTTATTAATCAACTCGATCTCTGTCCAGGAGTTGCAACTAGTTTCTGGTGTTTCTAGGTAGTGTTAGTAGTCTACCAAGTGGCACCCGGTACAGGTGGGCTTGGGACAGACTAGGCACAGTGGCACGGTGTACCAAGTGGCACCCGGATGGTGGGCTTGGGAACCCTGCTCACATCATTTGGGGCCGTGAGCCGGCCGGATCTCCTTGCGGATGGAACCCGAATAGGCGATAAACCTGGACGAGAGACTTGTGTGGTTAGTCAGGTCGTGGCTGACACTCTCGCTGGGCTTCCGCTTGAAGGTTGCCGAGTACATGTCGTGTAAACGGCGGTAAGTGGTGAGAGCGTGTGTGAAGAAGTACACCCCTGCAGGGTTAATATGATCTATTCGAATAGCCGTGTCCGCGGTAAAGGACTTCTGGGTTGCCTATACAGTTCATAGACAAGTGAAAGTGGATACTCTAAAATACGCAAGATAAGCGTGAGTGCTATGGATGGCGTTCTCGTAGGGAGACGGGAGCGGATCCATAGTGGTGTATTTATATGGTGAATATGTGGACTCGTGTGCGCCACCCCAAAAGAGTTACTTGCAGTCGTAGTTCAGGATAGCCACCGAGTCAAAGCTGGCTTGCTGCAGTTAAACCCCACCATCCCTTTGTTGATAATGATGCATATGTAGTTAGTTCTGATGTAAGTCTTGCTGGGTACATTTGTACTCACGTTGCTTAATTTATGTTTTTTGCAGAGAGACTTCAGTCTCGCTAGTAGTTCCACGTGGACTTCGACGTTTAGCTTGTTACCTCAGCTACGATCTTGAGCCCTCGGCAGGATCTAGTAGATAGTCAGGCTTCTCAACCTTTTTCATTTGTAGATTTCTGTACTCAGACATGTTAAGCTTCCGCTTGTGCTTTGACTTGTATGCTCTGAATGTTGGGTCGTGAGACCCATGTTTTTAATATCTCGCTCCTTGGAGCCTATTGAATAAAATACTTGAGTTGTAGAGTCATGTTGTGATGCCATGTTGTATTTGCACATATCGAGCATATTGTGTGTATGTTATTGAAATGCTTGGTATGTGTGGGATCTGGCTATCTAGTTGTTTATCCTTAGTAGCCTCTCTTACCGGGAAATGTCTCCTAGTGCTTCCACTGAGCCATGGTAGCTTGCTACTGCTCCCGAACACTTAGGCTGGACGGCATGTGTCCTTCTTCGTTCCTGTGTCTGTCCCTTCGGGGAAATGTCACGCGATGAATACCAGAGTCCTGTTAGCCCGCTACAGTCCGGTTCACCGGAGTCCTGCTAGCCCAATGCTACAGCCTGGATTCACTCGTTGATGACCTACACGTTCGATGCTGGGTCATGGATGCCTGTCCCTGTAAGTTTGTGCCACTTTGGGTTTACGACTAGCCATGTCAGCCCGGGCTCCTTATCATATGGATGCTAGCAACACTATCATATACGTGTGCCAAAAGGCGCAAACGGTCCCGGGCAAAGGTAAGGCGACACCCGTGGGGATAATGTGCGTGAGGCCGCAAAGTGATATGAGGTGTTACATGCTAGATCGGTGTGGCATTGAGTCGGGGTCCTGACAGCTTTGGTATCAGAGCTTGACTTCCTGTGGGATTACCAAGCCAAACTGGTCGAAGTTGAGTCTAGAAATTCTTTAGTTATATAAGGGAATTGATTGTGGTTGGGAACGTAAGGCTCTTTTTACTCCTTGTACCTTATGCCCTTCTGATCTGAGTCATCTTATTTTTCCTACGGGGTTAAGGAACTAGCCTTTCGCTTCTTTCTATCAGGATCACGTGTTACTAATCCGTAGACTTATAGAATTGTTGGACTTAAGCCTCGGTTCAGTTTCTACTACTTCTGTATGTTAATTGTTGATCTCGAAACCTTGATATTGTGCTTCTGAGTGGCTATGCCACCATTTTTGTAGCATGTCTCCAATCTTTTGAGCATTTACAGCCGTTATGCTGTCCGAGTCATCCCGGGTTTCTAAATAATCTGATGCATTTGCAAATCCCTTCTTTTCGTTCCAATGTCCTTTGGGCCAGGTTAACCACACTAATCAGTGAGTTGAGGTGCTCTATTGCCTCGACATACATGTTGGAGCTAGTATTATGACCCTAGGTGTCTAGAGTATCACCTAGTAACTTAGCCATGTTTTGTGTTACCAGTGTGATGATTCTGGCCATCATTCTCGAAAGCATCCCTTGATGCCACTTAGTTAGTAGGCATTCTATTCCTGGGTTCTTGACCCAAGATTCACTCTACTTACCTCGTGTTGTTAGTGTTTGCTAGTTCCTTTAGGATATTAGTAACATTTGCATTAGTTCTCGAGGTCTGTGGTATTTCCTTCTTCCAAATACCATGAACCACTTACATCAGATGTTTGTTGGATCAAAAGATCACAACATGAGTGCTCTCAATGAGTTCTCCATTCTATATCGTGACTCTGCCAGTCCTACCTTCTCCGCATGGGTTATCCGGAAGAAAAATGTTGAGCTTTGTTCGACATACTAACCTATGCATCCACAACTCAGTAAACCGTATGTTCCTTTGAGTTGTCCCGCTTTAGTTGTCTTCCGACCCTCGTCTACCAATTGATAGTCAAGAGTATGCGTGCAATCGTTCATCGACGCCTATTATTCTTGTGTTCTATCAAGCCATTCTATCCCAGAATGACTAGGAGAAATGAACTCCAGTACCTCATCCATATCTAGGATTGGGTCAAAGTAGTCATACTCCGCAGATCAAATACTAATCCAGTTTTTGTTCTGTTCTACCCTGAAGTATTACCCTCTTTATGTCAAGAAAGTCATAGGAATTACACATCATCTTGTGAATTCTTGACGTAGTGATACTTCTCGCCATCATTACTCATTCCTCGGTTCCGTGTTGTCGCAACCGGAATGCCGACAGGTGAATCGTGATGTGTGAAATCTATACTCCTAGCAACTCTGTTGCTTGGTAGTTAAATGGATAACAACCTCATTCTTAGCGTGCTGATTATTGAATCTTCATTCTAGGATAGATTGTGCTACCTAGTCCTTATTTCCGGTGCACCTTTCGATCAATGAGTTGGGGCTATGCCAATCCCTTGCTTATTTGATCATCTCGTCTTGCCCTGAAAAGCAAGATTGTTCTCGAGCTTAATAGCATATCGGTGGTTCGTGATTTTTCGATTATCTTCTCGGAAGTATCACCAGGTTATCACCTGACTGCTATGTTGAGCTCGTGACCAAGTTGGTTTTCGAAACCACCCTTTCTCCAAGAATCTGTGTTGGATACCCCTGAGCTAGTTGGTTAAGCTAAACAACAACTTGGAGAGTTGGGGGATAAAAGCTTACCTGACTTAGTTCATTTCAAAGGGATGTGTATGTGTGTGTTGAAGAAAGATGATATCTTCATCAATTGATCCTTGTGACCAGTTGTTGAACCTATTGTCTTGCCAAAAACTTTGATTTGAGTGTGGGCTATCCCCAAATCAACTCAGAACCAACAATATTCGTAATGTTGTCTTACTCGTGGTTGTTTCCTCGAGCATACACCATTATATCTTTGAGTCTGACCAATGCTATCACCTTGTTCACATAATTGTGGTATTCCACTTATATGGAAACCTAGATGAATTGTTGTTGAGCCCATCAGCAACATTTTATCTCCTCCATATGATGAACATCAGGCTAGTGTTGGAAACTTGTGTAAGCATTATCTTCATGTTCTGTTCATGAAGGATATGCTTGGATGAAAGAAGTGAATTCCTCTAATTCATGTGCAATTGGTGCAAGTTGTCACCGTGAATTCGAGAAAGTTAGTTTTGCTTCCTCCGGAATCATCCCAAGTCAGTCATGCATGTGCAAAGTATTCTATGGTCTGATAGACTGATCATCTTCATTCCTTACGTATCCCTAGCACACCAAGCCACTGATTGATTTGTTCAGGGAGAAGAAGCTCCTTCTTAAGAATCATGACTTATGTTAGGACTTCGTTATCCTCGATGATGGTTCCCTAACAGAACTCGGCAGTGTTTTATTATAAGACTACTATGTGGTCATGCTTGTCTCGGACAACGTGTTCACATGTTGTAGCAGAACCAGCTCATGTTTTGGAGCTTGCTATCGTAGTTCATCCCCCGAGAATCTCGCAACGTCATCTCGTCGATTTGTGTTGCAAACTTTCGTTTTTCCTTCTAGACTTGATGAGTCTGGAATATCCTAACACCAACCAGATCTGAATCTCAGGCAGATATGATGGTTGGAACATTTCCCAAGAACTATAATATTGGTCTCTCCATAACCGGTAAAGTGGATGTCGTGGCCAACACACCCAGCCAGAAGACCTATTATTGTAGTATCTTGATTGAGGAAGTTGGCCACCTCCCCATAAGGATCTCGTAGAACTTATTCCAGTAGTTGTTCCTTATGGATTTTTGTGCTCCCGAAGTCCGACCTTTACTTGATGTTCTATGTATCAAACCATTTTAATAAATGGGTTGCACTAGCACATCAAGGAGAACATTAAAAGCGGTGTGCTAAATGTCTCTCGGTCGATCATTTAGATTTCGTCCCTTGGCCTCGCTAAGGTGAAATCCGAGAAGGTTATCTTCCTTTGCATCTGCATCATCCATCGCTGTTCATCATGGTAGTATGTTGTGTTGCTAGGATCCTTGACACGGATATTGGTAAAACCTTGATGAATATGGAAGTGCTCAAGTTCTTGAGAGCACGCACAAGCGCTAGGTGTTATCATCGGCTCTAACTGGGATCGCTCTCAGTTTCCTCGGTTATGCTATAACTTTTCAAACAAGTGGACTCACTATCTACTGTTGAGCTTCTCCCCAGTTACTAAAATCATCCCTTGTGTTGTTTTCAACAAGGTAATCCACATCATCCATTCTAGTCCGAGTATGTTATTCTACCGAACTCCTCCAAATGATCGATTGTGATTTGCCTTAAGCTGGTATAAAGAGTTTCAATGATCTCTGAATCAAAGGTAATTCTTTTTGCCACTTAAGGGGATATATCTACGAGTCACCATCCCTAAGGTGTCTCGTTATGGTATCATGGCAACTCAACTCCTCGCTACATTGACAATCGTTTACCACCTTCTTAAGTGTGGAATTGTTGTCTACCTAGTGAACCCTCGTCATCCGTTTCACTCCATCCCTTCGGGCGTATGTTTCGTGTCTCAGCTCGAGAGATGTTGCTATGTCTCATTCCGCGAGTTGATCCTGAGTTGTTCGATCTTCGAGAAGATCAATTCTTCTAGAGTTTTCCTTTCCTCTTCTTGTCATGTTAGTTGGAGTTCTCAGAGGAAGACATCGAGTCAAAGATGGTGATCGAATCAACGCCCCTATGAAGTGCAACCTGGATCGCGAAGAATGTGTTGGTCTTGTGCCCCCCTCCGTCTTCTTACCTCACGTCTTGAATCTCAGGACGAGATTCTAGTTTAGTGGGGGTGAGTTGTCACATCCCTAATTCTGGTCTGACCTATGCTAGCTTCCATGTGAGCATCATGTTTAAATTCAAATCAAACTTGAATTGAGGAATTTTCAAAAGCCTCAGAAAACCTCTAAAAATAACCAACATTTAAATCTTCTCAAATGAGTCCAAGAAAATGTTCCTGATATTCTATAGAAATATTGGAAAGAGGTAAAATTCAAACCAATAATTTTGGAGTCACAGAAATATTTATTTTGGCCATTTGAATTAATCCAATAACTATTTGCTTTGGATTTATATTTAATATATATTAAATATGACTCCAATAATTCTGGAAGTTTGTGAGTGGCTTTGTATATATTCTAGCAAGCCATATAATAACCTACATAATTTATTAAAATGATTTAGATGCTAAACTAAATCAAAAAAGAGGAAGCAAAATAGAAAACAAAAACAAATGAAAACCCTCTTACCTGGCCAAACCCATGCCCCGGCCCACCTGGCGGCCCAGCACTGTGCTGGCCTATGCCAGCCAGCTGCTTCGTCCCCGCCACGCAGGCAGGGAGGTGACGCCGACGAGCGCGAGCTCGCCACGGCGCCACCTGCTTGCCACCCGCGCCCCTGGACGTCTGGACGACCTCCACGTCGTCGCCCCGACCCCCTGGACCCCTCCATTCTCCCCAATTCCTCTCCCTCGCCCGTTCCCCGCCATGGCCGAAACCTCCATGGACGCGCCGCCGTAACCCCGCGCCCACAGCCACTCCCTCGCTCCATCTCTGCCTCCCCGAGCTTCGTATCATCTCCAGCTTCATCCTCGATGAGCCAAGCCTCGCCGGACACCCTGCAGCGCCGCCCCCGACGCCTTCTTCTTCCTCGGGTCGCCGAGATCGCCTCCGCCGCCCCGCTCGCTCCGGCCCCTCCCCGAGCTCACCGACTCGCCCGTCGTGTTCTACGTGAGCTTCTGATCACCCTCCCCCTTTCCGTTTTCTCTCTTGCATGCCGTAGCCGCCACGCCCCTCTCGCCCGACTGCGCCGCCGCCTGCACTCGCCGCCGAC
Organism: Triticum dicoccoides; assembly: GCF_002162155.2. NCBI lineage: Eukaryota > Viridiplantae > Streptophyta > Magnoliopsida > Poales > Poaceae > Triticum > Triticum dicoccoides. Next base: position 567,075,088 of record NC_041381.1, on the reverse strand, counting down.
ACGACTCCGGCGAACATTTGGTCCGGGCGTCGTGTCCAACATGCTCGCCACCTCGCGTAGCTGCTGTAGGTGCCACGAACGCGATACCACGGCCACTGCAGCCCCGTAGCCACAAACACCCGAACACCAGCGCCGCCCCGAGCTCATTTCTGGCGAGCTCCGGCCGTCCTCGCTGCTGCCGCATGCCTCCCTAGATGCGGGCGAGCCCCAGCTCCCCGCGCGTGCTCTCAGCCGCCCGTTTGGTCGCCGGAGACGCAAACCCGAGCCCCTCCACCGCGTCTGGCCTCGCCGGCGTGACCCCGCTGACCGTTGACTAGGTGGGCCCAGTTTGACCCCCTGGGTCACTGACGTGTGGGCCACCCTTGTTAATTATTAGTTAGGTTAGTTTAGCACTAATTAATCTAGATTAGTGCTTAACCTAACACTAACTAACTCTGTTTAGTTAGTTAACTAACCACTGACACGTGGGTCCCATAGGTTAGGTTTGACCTGGCCGACCCAGTTGACCGCTGACGTCACCCTGACGCAGTGCTGACGCATTAATTCAATTACCGGAGTTTTTCTTATATAGGAAATTTCAGAATATAGTACAAACTTCTAAAAATCATAGAAAATCAACCGTAGCTCCAAATCAAATAAATTATATATGAAAAATGATCAGAAAAATCCAATATATCCATCTGTACCATTTTCATGCATGTTAGAACAACTTATAGCTGCTGTTTAGCACAAATCATATAAATGGCATTTAAACCCTCACATATGGAGTTTGAATTTGAATCTTGGATTCAAACCAACTCCATTTAACTTGCTGCTAGTTGCATTAGCTCAAACCACAGCATATTGACATGTCATGATCATGCATCATATTGTGCATTGCATTGATTGTGTTCTTCCTTGTTTGCCGGTATTTGCCCCCTCTTGGTAGACAATGTTCCGACGTTGTGATCGTTGACACTGATGAAGACTCAATGCTATCTTCAGAAGTGCCAGGCAAGCAAAAACCCCTTGTTCATTCCGATAAAATCCCACTCTCTCGCTCCTGCTCTTTTTTACTGCATTAGGACAACAACGATTCATCTGTTATTTGCTGCGGTAGCTGAACCCCTTTATCCTCTGCATGACCTGTCATTGCCACAGTAAATAGATGAAACCCACTAGCATGAGTAGGAGTTGTTTGAGCCCTGATGTGCCTACTCGTTCATGCTTGTTTGTCATGCCTGCTACTGCTTAGAGTTGAGTCAGGTCTGATTCATCGGGGATGAATTGGAATGTGGTGAACATGTCCTACTGTTGAGAGCTAAGTGTGTGAACACGATTTGGTAAAGGTAGCGGTGAGAGGCCATGTAAGAGTACATGGTGGGTTGTCTCATTGCAGCCATCCTCAGGAACTGAGTTCTGTGTTTGTGATCCATGAACATCTACTACCACACATTGGGATCCTTAATTAACTCCCTCGACTTATTAATCAACTCGATCTCTGTGTAGGAGTTGCAACTAGTTTCTGGTGTTTGTAGGTAGTGTTAGTAGTCTACCAAGTGGCACCCGGTACAGCTGGGCTTGGGACAGACGAGGCACAGTGGCATGGTGTACCAAGTGGCACCCGGATGGTGGGCTTGGGAACCCTGCTCACATCGTTTGGGGCCGTGAGCGACACCCCGGCCGGATCTCCTTGCGGATGGAACCCGAATAGGCGATAAACCTGGACGAGAGACTTGTGTGGTTAGTCAGGTCGTGGCCGACACCCTCGCTGGGCTTCCGCTTGAAGGTTGCCGAGTACATGTCGTGTAAACGGCGGTAAGTGGTGAGAGCGTGTGTGAAGAAGTACACCCCTGCAGGGTTAATATGATCTATTCGAATAGTCGTGTCCGCGGTAAAGGACTTCTGGGTTGCCTATACAGTTCATAGACAAGTGAAAGTGGATACTCTAAAATACGCAAGATAAGCGTGAGTGCTATGGATGGCGTTCTCGTAGGGAGACGGGAGCGGATCCATAGTGGTGTATTGATATGGTGAATACGTGGACTCGTGTGCGCCACCCCAAAAGAGTTACTTGCAGTCGTAGTTCAGGATAGCCACCGAGTCAAAGCTGGCTTGCTGCAATTAAACCCCACCATCCCTTTGTTGATAATGATGCATATGTAGTTAGTTATGATGTAAGTCTTGCTGGGTACATTTGTACTCACGTTGCTTAATTTATGTTTTTTGCAAAGAGACTTCAGTCTCGCTAGTAGTTCCACGTGGACTTCGACGTTTAGCTTGTTACCTCAGCTACGATCTTGAGCCCTCGGCACGATCTGGTAGATAGTCAGGCTTCTCAGCCTTTTTCATTTGTAGATGTCTGTACTCAGACATGTTAAGCTTTCGCTTGTGCTTTGACTTATATGCTCTGAATGTTGGGTCGTGAGACCCATGTTTGTAATATCTCACTCCTTGGAGCCTACTGAATAAAATACTTGAGTTGTAGAGTCATGTTGTGATGCCATGTTGTATTTGCACATATCGAGCATATTGTGAGTATGTTATTGAAATGCTTGGTATGTGTGGGATCTGGCTATCTAGTTGTTTATCCTTAGTAGCCTCTCTTACCGGGAAATGTCTCCTAGTGCTTCCACTGAGCCATGGTAGCTTGCTACTGCTCCCGAACACTTAGGCTGGCCGGCATGTGTCCTTCTTCGTTCCTGTGTCTGTCCCTTCGGGGAAATGTCACGCGATGAATACCGGAGTCCTGTTAGCCTGCTACAGCCCAGTTCACCGGAGTCCTGCTTGCTCAGTGCTACAGCCTGGATTCACTCGCTGATGACCGACACGTTCGATGTTGGGTCATGGATGCCTGTCCCTGTAAGTTTGTGCCACTTTGGGTTTACGACTAGCCATGTCAGCCCGGGCTCCTTATCATATGGATGCTAGCGACACTATCATATATGTGTGCCAAAAGGCGCAAACGGTCTAGGGAAAAGGTAAGGTGACACCCGTGGGGATACCGTGCGTGAGGCCGCAAACTGATATGAGGTGTTACATGCTAGATCGGTGTGGCATTGAGTCGGGGTCCTGACAGTGTCGGGCGAGCCACTCATCGCGGATATTATGCTTGAAGGCCGCCAGGGCTTCGGCGTCCGGATAGTCAACTATTTGGTTCTTTTTAGTTAGGAACCGAGTCCAGAATTTCCTGGCTGATTCTCCGGGCTGTTGAGTGATGTGGCTCAGGTCATCGACGTCCGGAGGTCGCACATATGTGCCTTGGGAGTTGTCAAGGAATGCATCTTCCAAGTTTTCCCAACTACCAATGGAATTTGCGGGCAGGCTGTTAAGCCAATGCCGGGCGGGTCCTTTGAGCTTAAGGGGAAGATACTTGATGGCGTGTAGATCATCTCCGCCGGCCAAGTGGATGTGGAGAAGGAAGTCTTCAATCCATACCGCGGGGTCTGTTGTGCCATCGTATGATTCGATGTTTACGGGTTTGAACCCTTCTGGGAATTCATGATCCATCACTTCATCGGTGAAGCAGAGGGGGTGTGCGGCGCCTCTGTGGCGGGCTATGTCACAACACAGTCTGGCCAAATCAGGTTGGTTGTGTTCGGGACGGCCGGATTTACTATTAGTGTATCCGGTATGACGGTCATCGTCATGTGCTACGGCGTGCCCCCGTGATCTGTAGATCGATCTTGGTTGTCCTGCGGTGTTATCCAATCTATCACGCAGGTCCTGAGTATTGCCCCGGGCCGTAGTAAACTGGCGTGGGGGTGCAGGCTGGTATTCGGGCTGATATGCCGTTTTATCCCGACCTCGAGGCGGCCGGTCAGCCATGTGGCACTCGAGTCCATATTCCTCGGCTGCCAGGACTTCTGTCCATCTGTGTGTGAGCAGGTCTTGATCAGCTTGAAGCTGCTGCTGCTTCTTCTTCAGGGTCCTCGCAGTGGCAATAAGTCGGCGCTTGAAGCGCTCCTGCTCCGCGGGGTCCTCAGGCACGCCGAACTCGTCGTCGCCGAGGCTAATCTCGTCTTTGGAGGGGGGCATGTAGTTGTCCTCCTCCGGATACCCGTCTGTCGCCTGTTCCTGGGCTGTCCTGCCCATCTTCCTGTTCGGCCTGCTCGAAGGCGGGCTGATCGGGGTTGTATTCATCTTCGGCACCGTCCGGATTGTTTTCGTCTCCAGTGCCAGTATTGCCTTGTCGGGGCTTGGAGAGGCGCTGGCGACTCCCATGTTTTGCTTTCTTCTTGGAGGGGTTATCCTCCATTGTCTCATCGCCATTTGTTTCTTTCGGAGTGTCCACCATATATATATCGTATGAAGAGGTGGCTGTCCACCGCCCTGTGGGTGGTGGCTCCTGTGTGTCTCCTGCATCGTCGTCCATACCGTCGATGTCTTCGGAGTCGAAGTCAAGCACGTCGGTTAAATCATCGACCGTGGCAATGAAGTGGGTGGTGGGTGGGCAGCGAATTCCTTCGTCGCCTGCTTCCCACTCAAGTCGGACATAGTTTGGCCCAAAGCCTTCTAACAAAGAGAGAGACTTTAATGAGTTCAGCATGTCGCCAAAGGGCGAGTGCTGAAAGATGTCCGCAGCGGTAAACTCCATTACCGGAGCCCAACCTGGGTTGGCTAGCTCGAGGGTGTGCGGACCGGAACCAACAACCGGATACGAGTCCGGGGGTCCAGGGTTACAGGCCTCAACAAAGGTGAGACCTATATTCGGCTCCACCACCGATGAGTATGCGGCTTGTGGGGCGGGGTCCACCCCTCCGTCCTTAGGCAACGCGACCTGCTCCGGATTTAGATCCAGGGCTACTGCATGGATGATATCCCAAACATTGTCTGATAGCAGGTCTAGGCCGTGCTCGTCGTGACTGTCCGGCGCTCCTGGCACATGACCGAATCCGTCGAAGATCAAGTCTCCGCGAATATCCGCCATGTAGTTCAAGTTTCTGAACCTGACTTGGTGGTCAGGGGCGTAGCTGTCGATCTGCTCCAGATGACCAAGTGAATTGGCCCGCAGTGCAAAGCCGCCGAACACAAAGATCTGTCCGGGGAGAAAATTCTCGCCCTGGACGGTGTTGTTGGCGATTGAAGACGCCATCAAGCCTCAAAGCGACGACACAGAGGAACTCTCAATGAAAGCACCAATGTCGGTGTCAAAACCGGCGGATCTCGGGTAGGGGGTCCTGATCTATGCGTCTTAGGCTGATGGTAACAGGAAGCAAGGGACACAATGTTTACCCAGGTTCGAGCCCTCTCAATGGAGGTAAAACCCTACTTCCTGCTTGATTAATATTGAAGATATGAGTAGTACAAGAGTAGATCTACCACGAGATCGTAGAGGCTAAACCCTAGAAGCTAGCCTATGATGGTATGATTGTAATTGTGATCGGCCTTCTAAGGACCATCCTCTCCGGTTTATATAGACACCGAAGAGGGCTAGGGTTTACATGGAGTCGGTTACAAGGAAGGAAATATAATATCCGGATCGCCAAGCTTGTCTTCCACGCAAAGGAGAGTCCCATCCGGACACGGGCCGAAGTCTTGAGTCTTGTGTCTTCATGCTCCAATAGTCCGGACGATGTATATAGTCCGGTTGTCCGGATACCCCCTAATCCAGGACTCCCTCAGTCCCACCGAAAATCCTAATGGTCACTAGATTTGCTGAACCGGTCCGACCAAGTTTCTCAGTTCGGTCCCACCAAGATTGGCAAGTTGTGTGTAACGGTTAGATTTTGTGTGGAGGCTATATATACCCCTCCACCTCCTCTTCATTCGTGAAGAGAGCCATCAGAATGAACCTACACTTCCAACTTACATTTTTTGAGAGAGAACCACCTACACTTGTGTTGAGGCCAAGATATTCCATTCCTACCATATGAATCTTGATCTCTAGCCTTCCCCAAGTTGCTTTCCACTCAAATCTTCTTTCCACCAAATCCAAATCCTATGAGAGAGAGTTGAGTGTTGGGGAGACTATCATTTCAAGCACAAGAGCAAGGAGTTCATCATCAACACACCATTTGTTACTTCTTGGAGAGTGGTGTCTCCTAGATTGGCTAGGTGTCACTTGGGAGCCTCCAACAAATTGTGGAGTTGAACCAAGGAGTTTGTAAGGGCAAGGAGATCGCCTACTTCGTGAAGATCTACCGCTAGTGAGGCAAGCCCTTCGTGGGCGACGGGCATGGTGGGATAGACAAGGTTGCTTCTTCATGGACCCTTCTAGGGTGGAGCCCTCCATGGACTCGCACAGCCGTTACCCTTCGTGGATTGAAGTCTCCATCAACGTGGATGTACGATAGCACCACCTATCGGAACCACGACAAAAACATCCGTGTCTCCAATTGCGTTTGAATTCTCCAAACCCTTCCCTTTACATTCTTGCAAGTTGCATGCTTTACTTTCCGCTGCTCATATACTCTTTGCATGCTTGCTTGTTATGTATTGTGATTGTTAAACTTGTGCCAAAACTCCACTTAAACTCAAAGAAATTAAAAACTGCTACTTTTAGCACCTAGTGTCTAATCACCCCCCCTAGACACCTCTTCTCGATCCTTTTCAATTGGTATAAGAGCCTTGGTCTCCATTGCTTTGGTTTAATCACCATTGGAGGAAGATGGATGAGTCTACTTTGGGGAGTCTTAGAGATAGAGTGCCTATACTTGATGGAGAGTATTTTCATGAGTGGAAAAATGAGATGCTTGTGATTTTCAATCAATATCATTTGAACAAGTACATTGCTAGCCCTTGTGCACCTCATGTTGATCCTATGCATCCTACCCTTGATGAGTCAATTGACATGATTAGAAATCTTAGAACTGTTAATCTTATCACTAGAGGCTTGCCTAGAAACTTGATTGGAAACTTGCCTACTCTTGAGTGTGCCTACACTATATGGAAATTTCTTGAGGAACGATTTCCGGATTACTCCTTGAAAAATCTATATGAAATTCTCCATCAGTCTATTGCCTTGAGTAAGATGAATTCCAATGATCTATGTTTGGTGATTGTCTATTTCAACTTACAAATCTTATGTGTGCCAAAGGAAATGTTGGAATCATTAGCGATATTATTTCCGAAGCTACTAGACTTCATAAAGGAGATCATTGCCAAACTCACTCTAATGAATCACCCTCTCTAGGAATTGATCCACCACATGACGATGTTGAACATGGATACTATGATGAGGATGATGATAGTGACTTTGATCTTGATGATGCAATGAGACACTTTGGTCTTATGGCAAATCTTCGGGGATATATGGCAGGATGAAAGTAATGGGTTCTTGATAGTGGGTGTACCGATCACATGACCAGAGATAAAGATATGTTTCATGAGCTTGCTGAAAACGATGGTCCTCGAAAGTATGTCACCTTCGGTGACAACTCAAAGGGTAAGGTGGTTGGCCTCGGTAAGGTGGCCATATCACATGATAGCTCCATACAAAATGTTATGCTCGTTGAATCCCTTGGCTACAACTTACTTTCAGTATCTAGACTTGCTGATTTCGGTTTCAATGTCCTATTTACTGAAGTAGATTGCCAAGTGTTTCGTAGAGATAATCATAAAATGGTCTTTACCGGTATACGTAGAGGTGATCTTTACATTGTTGATTTCACTAAAAAGGCTCAACCTAGAACTTGCTTTATTGCTAAATCTTCTAAAGGTTGGTTATGGCATAGACGATTAGGTCATGTTGGCATGCGAAACCTTGACAAGCTTATTAAAGAAAATCATATCCTTGGCGTTAACGATGTCATATTTGATAAGGATAGACACTGCAGCGCTTGTCAAGCAGGTAGACAGGTTGGAGGAAGGCATCCCGTGAAGAACATCATGACCACAAGGAGGCCACTCGAGCTACTTCACATGGATCTTTTTGGTCCCAACGCTTACAAGAGTCTCGGTGGAAATTCTTTTGGTCTAGTTATAGTTGATGATTTTTCCAGATTTACGTGGGTGTTCTTTCTCGATGATAAATCGCAGGTCCAAAAGATCTTCAAAACTTCGCTAAGAAGGCCCAAAATCAATTTGAAGTGAAGATCAAGAAGGTTCGCAGCGACAATGGAACGGAGTTCGGGAACGCAAATGTGGACATCTTTCTTGACGAAGAAGGGATATCACATGAGTTCTCAGCTACGTACACACCTCAACAAAATGGAGTTGTTGAGAGGAAGAACCGAACGCTCATCGAAATGGCAAGAACGATGCTTGATGAGTACAAGACGCTGAAGCACTTTTGGGCAGAAGCAGTTGAGACAGCTTGTCATGCAACAAATCGCTTGTATCTTCACAAGCTACTCGGCAAGACGGCATACGAGCTCCTCACCGGTAACAAACCCCAAGTTGGAAACTTTCGAGTATTCGGCTCAAAGTGCTACATTCTTGATAAGCATCGTCGTTCTAAATTTGCTCCTAAGTCTCATGAAGGTTTCCTACTTGGTTATGGCTCAAACTCTCACACTTACCATGTCTACAATAATTTCACCCAAAAGGTTGAAGAGACGCTAGATGTGAAGTTTGATGAATCTAACGGCTCGCAAGTAGAGCAATTGGCAATTGATGTAGGAGACAAAGACCCCTTGAAAGCAATCCAAGACTTGTCTATTGGCAAGATTCGTCCAACGGAGGTGAAGGAGAGTACCTCGTCCGTCCAAGTGGAAGCTTCTACCTCACGACAAGGCGAACCAAGAGTTGATATGGAAGCATCCACAAGTGGGACACACCAAGATGAAGAAAACGAGGAAGTACACCAAGAACGTCAACAACCTTCTTCTCCACCACGACAAGAGAACGATAATGCCAATAATGAAGAAGGCCAAGAAGAAGAACAAGATGAAGATGCTCAACCAAGACCCAAGCAAAAGCTTTCACGAGTTCGAGCAAGAATTGCTAAAGACCATCCCGTAGAGCAAATCTACAATGATATCCAAACTGGGAGAATCACTCGCTCTAAAACTCGTTTAGCTAACTTTTGTGAACACTATTCATTCATCTCTAGTATTGAACCCATGAAGGTTGAAGAAGCATACGAAGATCAGGATTGAATAAACGCCATGCATGAAGAGCTACACAACTTTGAGAGAAATCAAGTTTGGACATTGGTTGAGAAGCCCGACAACAATCACAACATCATCGGTACCAAATGGGTGTTTCGCAACAAGCAAGATGAAGATGGACAAGTAGTTCGCAACAAAGCATGTCTCATCGCCCAAGGCTACACACAAGTCGTAGGTATGGACTATGGTGAGACATATGCTCCCGTTGCTAGACTTGAGTCCATTCGCATCTTAACTGCCTATGCTAATCACCATGATATCACCTTGTACCAAATGGACATTAAAAGTGCCTTTTTAAATGGTGAAATAGAGGAGGAAGTCTATGTTAAGCAACCTCTCGGCTTTGTCAATCCTAAGAAACCTAATCATGTTTACAAACTTCACAAAGCTCTTTATGGTCTTAAACAAGCTCCTAGAGCTTGGTATAAATGCTTGACCAAGTTCCTTATTGAAAACGCTTTGAAATTGGAAAAATAGATTTTACTCTTTTTACTAAAAGGGTTAATGGAGAAATATTTGTATGCCAAATTTATGTCGATGATGTTATATTTGGATCAACTAACCCTCATTTTAGTGAAAAGTTTGGAAAGCTAATGTCGGAGAAGTTTGAGATGTCTATGATGAGTGAACTCAAATTCTTTCTTGGTTTGCAAATCAAGCAAACTAAGGAAGGTACCTTTGTCTCTCAAACGAAGTACACCAAGGACTTATTCAAGAAGTTCAATATGCAAGAATGAAAAGGTATGACTACACCCATGCCTACTAGTGGACACTTGATTTGACCAAAGATGGTGAACCGGTCGATCAAAAGGTTTATCGCTCTATGATTGGTTCATTGTTATATCTATGTGCTTCACGTCCCGATATTATGCTAAGTGTGAGCATGTGTGCACGATATCAAGCTGCTCCTAAAGAATGTCATCTTAAGGCTGTGAAAAGGATAGTGAGATACTTAATCCATACACCAAACTTTGGTATTTGGTATCCAAAGAGGGCCTCTTTCAATCTTGTTGGCTACTCCGACTCGAACTATGTCGGTGACAAGGTTGATAGAAAGTCCACTTTGGGTACTTGTCAATTTCTTGGTAGATCTCTTATATTTTGGTCTTCCATGAAACAAAACTCGGTATCCTTATCCACCGCTGAAGCGGAATACATTGCCGCTGGTCCATGTTGTGCTCAATTACTTTGGATGTCCCAAACTCTTAAAGATTATGGGATATATGTGAAACATGTTCCATTACTTTATGACAATGAAAGTGCTATCAAGATTTCTCACAATCCCGTGCAACATTCTCGAACTAAGCATATTGAAGTTCGCCATCATTTCATTCGAGATCATGTTGCCAAAGGGGACATTAATCTTAAGCATGTTTGCACCAAAAAGCAATTAGCGGATATTTTCACCAAACCACTTGATGAGAAAGTGTTTTGCAGGTTAAGAGGTGAATTAAACATCATTGATGCTTCAAACTTGGAGTAGGAACTCCATTTGATACATGCAAGACATGAGCCTATGACTAATCCTTGAAATTTCTCTTATGATAACAATCTTATGTCTTGGATATATTTGCACCTTGCATGTTATCTAACCCTTGTAGGTACTTGGATGAACCTAAGTCTATGATATTGCAACTCACTCACATCTTGAGCAATCTCTACATAACCAAGTCTCTACACAATGGTGGTTGAAGACAAGGAAGCACGAAACCATTCACACATATCCTTTGACAAATTCTATGTTGAGTTTCATGATTATCATTGGATACACAAGTGCTCTTCCTTGCAAAAACTAACCCATGTAGGTAGATGAACTCAAATTACAAAGTGGTTCTCCCAACTCTTGATGAGCTACATCAACCTTGAGCAACCCACACAAGTTCAACGACATGATCATGATCAATACCACCACCCAAGGTATGTTATTCCATCTTAGAGAAGCTTTACTCCAAGACATGAGTCAAAGCACCTCAATAAGATGAGAATACATCAAAATGCTTAAACAAAAAATGGTAACCCCATTTTGCGCTTAAATGATGAGTATGACCTATGATCAAGTGATCTCACTTGACTCCTAAGTCAATATACTCTAACATAGGTGACTTTGTCGCCGACCAATTCTAGATGAAGTTCTCTTGTGTTCTTTTCTGTGCTCTTGCATTTTGTCTCATGCATATTTGTTTCCCCTTTCAAAAAAAATTCATCTAGATTACTTTAAAGTTTCTTCTCTTTTATTTTCTGTTCTGCATTCCCTACATCCAATTCATTGCAAATCTTTCAGTTAATTCCTTGCAAATCCTTGTAAGATCTTACTTGTCTAGTGAGCTGAGGTGACAAGTGTTTTCTCTGTCATGAACTCGTTCCCACCGGTCTGTTGTTTTCGGTTCAAGCGATTCCTTTCGGTGCAACCGAAGAATAATACTCGGTGCCACCAATTTCACTACAAGAAAGACATTTTGCCACTTGTTCCTGCGTTACTTTTGATCCAGCTCCACTCAATGAATCTTGTCCTCTACCAGCATCACATTTAGCTTGTTGCTTTGTTCTGTGACTCAAGGACCAAACCCATTCATGACAAATTCCAGAAGCCCTTCTTGGAAATTGATGTCAAAGGGGGAGAGAGAGATCACATCAAAGCTTAATCATATCTCTAGGGGGAGAAAATACTCAAGGATAGAGAGTAATCATCAAGGACCCCAGATGCTTGACGCTCAAGAGGAGAGAAGTCACATGTCTTCAAGAGGGGAAAGACATGTTCATAGTTGGTTGTTTGCATTAGCTCTGTTTATTTTCTTTGAGCTCTGATTTTCTGTTCCCTATCTTCTCCCAGTACCCCATGCTAGATTCAGGGGGAGCAAGACATCTAAGGGAAGGAAACCCTTAAATTCATTGCACATCGTTACCTTTGGGGACATGTACATATCCAATGGAGTACTTAGTACTCACTCTCTACATGTCATCCCAGTCTTGGTACTCTTGTGGTTTCTTTTTTTTGCTCTAGCTAGTAGGTGCATCTGTGTTATCTAACCTTGTTTACGCAGGTTCATTTCTTCCTAAGCCAACTCAAGACCACAAGGTAAGTATATGCATCACAGTCATGTGTATGAGGAATTCTTGCTGATGTACATATTGTTTGCAAGAAGGACTCATGAGCATGAAGGTATACTTCCCATATTCACATCATTCACTCTGATGCATATAGCCAAGATACATGTAACACATTGCTTACTCTGTCATGGTTATGCACTCACATGCTTCTATACTCCATATTCACTTGACTGCATACATGTAGGGGGAGCCTATGCATGTTACATGTCTGTTCAAAGCTTTACTTGCTATCTCTATATCTTTATCTAAAGCTTTGATGTATGTTGTCATCAATTACCAAAAAGGGGGAGATTGAAAGCACAAGTGCTCCCTGGGTGATTTTGGTAATTAATGTCAACATATCTCTTGTTGGACTAACACTTTTACCTAGTATGTTTCAGATAAGTTCAACAATGAAGTGGCATGGACTAGAGGATGCGGAACCCCTTCAAGATGCTAAAGACAAAGGATTGGCTCAAGCTTCAAGGACAAGACTCTACATTTTCTATTTTAGTGGTCCAAGATCACTTTGAGTCTATAGGAAAAGCCAATACTATCAAGAGGGGACGAGGTGTTGCTTAATGGCTTGCTTGCTCAAAGTGCTTACTGATATGCTCCGAAGCCCTCAACTACCTTCTCACATCCACATATGACCTAAACCAAAAGTCAAACTCGGCCCCACCAATTCTTTCTATCTGGCGCCACCGAGTTCAGATGACATAGCCACTGCCACAAACCGTAAGCAAATCGGTCTCATCGATAGGTATCTCGGTCTCACCGAGATGGGATTGTAATCTCTCTGTGTATGTCCATTATCAAAGTCAGTCTCACCGAGTTTGTGTAACCAGTCCTACTGAGATTGCAATGTAAACTCTCTGGTTCCTTTTCTTAACATTTCGGTGTCACCAAGATGAGAGAATCGGTCCCACCGAGTTTACCTGACCAACTCTCTGGTTAGCTTATTACCAAAATCGGTCCCGCCGAGTTTGTGTAATCGGTCTCACCGAGATTACATTATGCCCTAACCCTAACCATATCGGTCCTACCGACTTGCATGTCGATCCCACCGAAAATCCTAACCGTCACTAGATTTGCTTAATCGGTCCGACCGAGTTTCTCAATTCGGTCCCACCGAGATTGGCAAGTTGTGTGTAACAGTTAGATTTTGTGTGGAGGCTATATATACCCCTCTACCTCCTCTTCATTCGTGAAGAGAGCCATCAGAACGAACCTACACTTCCAACTTACATTTTCTGAGAGAGAACCACCTACACTTGTGTTGAGGCCAATATATTCCATTCCTACCATATGAATCTTGATCTCTAGCCTTCCCCAAGTTGCTTTCCACTCAAATCTTCTTTTCACCAAATCCAAATCCCGTGAGAGAGAGTTGAGTGTTGGGGAGACTATCATTTGAAGCACAAGAGCAAGGAGTTCATCATCAACACACCATTTGTTACTTCTTGGAGAGTGGTGTCTTCTAGATTGGCTAGGTGTCACTTGGGAGCCTCCGACAAATTGTGGAGTTGAACCAAGGAGTTTGTAAGGGCAAGGAGATCGCCTACTTCATGAAGATCTACCGCTAGTGAGGCAACTCCTTCGTGGGCGACGACCATGGTGGGATAGACAAGGTTGCTTCTTCATGGACCCTTCTTGGGTGGAGCCCTCTGTGGACTCGCGCAGCAGTTACCCTTCGTGGGTTGAAGTCTCCATCAACTTGGATGTACGATAGCACCACCTATCGGAACCACGACAAAAACATCTGTGTCTTCAATTGTGTATGAATTCTCCAAACCCTTCCCTTTACATTCTTGCAAGTTGCATGCTTTACTTTCCGCTGCTCATATACTCTTTTCATGCTTGCTTGTTATGTATTGTGATTGTTAAACTTGTGCCAAAACTCCACTTAAACTCAAAGAAATTAAAAACTGCTACTTTTAGCACCTAGTGTCTAATCACCCCCCTCTAGACACCTCTTCTCGATCCTTTCACAAACTTTCTGTCATGGATGGTTCTCCTGCTTCGGATGCTGCTTTCTACCAGTCTATCATTGGTGCTCTCCAGTACCTCACTCTGACTCGACCAGAAATATACCGTGCAGTAGGTGTGTCTCCATATGCATGCTCCTCGGGATGTTCACTGGCCGCTGTCAAGCGGATTCTCCGCTATGTTTGTGGCACTATGGATCTTGGCGTGACGCTTCACGCCTCCGCCGACACCGCCCTCACCGCCTACTCCGATGCAGACTGGGCGAGCTGCCCTGACACTTGTCGCTCTACCTCGGGCTATTATATCTACCTTGGACCCTCACTCATCTCGTGGTCGTCCAAGCGGCAGCCTACGGTCTCTCGTTCCAGTGTTGAGGCTGAGTATCGTGCGGTGGCCAACGTCGTCGCCGAGTGTTCGTGGCTTCGCCAGCTGTTTCAGGAGCTCTCCTGCCCTATTGACCATGCCATGGTGGTCTATTGCGACAACGTCTCGGTGGTCTACCTCTCCGCTAATCCGGTGCATCATCGATGGACCAAGCATATTGAGTTGGATATTCATTTTGTTCGAGAACAGGTGGACCTTGGCCATATTCGTGTTTTACACGTCCCTACTTCCCAACAATTTGTAGATATCAATGACCAAGGGCTTGCCTATGGCGTCATTTGAGGAGTTCCGGTCCGGTCTTTGCGTTAGCAGCGGTGCCGCTTCGACTGCAGGGGGTGTTGAGTATATGTGTTGTGCATATCTGTATATTGGACGCACCTCCTGGTTCCTTGTATAGTTGAGGTCATGACCCACCTATTGTACATCATATATACGTGCCTTTGTACATGAGCAATACATCGTGCAATTCATACATCATACAAAACCAACCAGGTGGCGAACCAGCAAAACACTCGGGGCTTCGCAGATACTACAAACTTGGACGCGCGAGCTGGAGTGTGCATCACCGCGACCATGTCCTGATAGGCGAGGCACCAGAGACCAGACTGAGCTCCGATGTCGTCCAAACTGAGGCCCAGCCAAAACCGCAAGAATCGCGCGCCAACAAGAGGCCGCACTCCACCTTCCCGAGGCCGCTTCACCTTGCCCCCCTTCCCGAGGCCGCTTCACCTTATCCCCCTTCTCCACCTTCCCGAGGCAGAGCGCACACTCCGACGTGCCGCCGCCGCCCTCTGGCTGCTCGTACGCCAGGACGTCATACGCCGTTGCCAACCGCGCGCCGCCATGCGCTGGCGTCTCCCGGGCAAGCGCGGGCACGTGACTCCGCTGTATTTGGTCCAGAAACTGCGGCAGGGTGCCGTCGCCGACGGTGCTGCTGCCGCCGCTCTGGCTCCATAGGCTGGGCCGGCAAGGCAGGCAGAGAAGCCGGCTCACGCCGCGGAGGTGATGCAGGAGCGCTCCATGAGCAGAGGCCAGGCACCGGCGCAGCGTGGACCATGGGAAGAGGATGCCACAGAAGGCCGTGTAGACGCTGGCGTCGATGCCGACCCAGAAGAGGAGGAAGACCGTGAGCACGACGATGGAACCCTTGCTGTGGGGCCTCCATGACAGGTTGACAACGCGTAGAGGATCATGGCACCACATTGAAAGGGACCAAAACAAGGCGAGCCATGCCCTGGCTCACATGGGGTGTGTGCTCCCCAAAACGGCTGTCTGGTTGGGCTGTGCGCCGGATGAGATTGTTGCTCTATGTCAATCTAAATGTAATGACTCTGGCTAAGTAATGAAATTATTTTATCCGAAAAGATAAAAATAAAAAAATGAACGGGCAAATTGAGGATGAACGAATCAATACTCTCCAGTTAGTTGGTCAGGCGTCATCCGCAGCCTTCTTCTTGGCGATGGCAGTGTTGGCCATGAAGTCGATGCAGGGGAAGTAGTCGAAGCAGAGGCGAATGGGGACGGGGAAGTATCGAGAGCAGTCGCGCTGAGACGCTCCCAAAAACCTTATTGTCGTTCTCCTGGGCAGAATCTCGAACGACGGGGTTCCGGAGGCACCTGCTCTACCGAGCAACCGTGCACGCGGTCATCGAGATGGGATCGCCGGAAGCAACACAGTGAGAGGAACAGTAAATGACGGCTAGGGTTGCGCAAGGAGGGAGTGAGTGTGTCGGCTGCACTGACCAACTCCTCCAATATGTAGGTCGTCAGGTGAGGAGTCGTGGGCCTGGGCTTAGGCCCACGATTGAGTCGACGCACCCCTGGGAAGGGAGTCATCATACACGAGAAGGGGCGCATCCCCGGGAAGGGAGTCGGTGTATCCTGGGAAGGTGGACAACCTACGATCCAACGTGGTTAGCGACTCGGTAATTAATCTGAGATGAATTAATCATTCTTGACGGGCAAAAATAAAGCGCATAGGTATGACATCGGCTTGGCTTGTTTCCGCGCGCCGTGACGAGGCGGGCGACGATGAAGGAGAAGCGCATGTGTACCACATCTCTTTCCAACCTCCCAATAACAAGTGGTAGAGCAGGCCTTATAAAGGGGGTCTCAACTCTCCTCCATTAGCAAGGTGGTACTAAACTTCCCACACCTATCATATACCTACAGGGTCCTCAAGATTAACCAGGAATCATTGTTCATATGGGCCCAATCTATGATTCAACAACCCCCACCAGATCTTGAGGCACATTAATTTGTCATCTGTTCCAAACAATGTTTTGATATATTAGAATTCCAGTGGAGACTGTTAAGGCCACCTAGAGCAACCGGATTAGACTTCTTCACAACTGAATAATGGACTATGCCTTAAATTGTCAGTTTAATGCTCCTTCCTACTCTACCGCTCACCGGCCTCGAAGGAACAAATCATTTGTTCTGCAATGACAACATGGAATTCAGGGTGATGATGAGTCAACGCGAGGGGGTAAGTGGAGGGATGTGGCGTCGCCATGCGTAGAGATCGGCGGTGTCGGATTTGGCTGCTCCCATCCTTAAATGCTCCCAAGCTCCCAACTTAAAAAAATATATGATGTTTTTAACGTTCACAACGTATGTGTCTACTCCCTAAAGAAATTCTGCATTCATATCTTGAGTTTGGATTTGAATTTTTTAAAGATTATAGACACGTGTGTTGTGAACAATTTATTCATATATTTTAAAACATTTAAAAATATTTTTTGAAAGATGGGGGAATGTTTTTTAGCATGCTTTTTAAGCATGCTTTTTTTTTTGAGAAATGTTTTTTTAAGCATGTAAGTGGTGCGTCGATGTCTCCATATTACACACAGTCAGTGTGGTTGCCCACAGAAGGCCTAGCCCAGCAGGCCCTCTCGTTGCCGGCCCATTCATGAAACGCCCCCCGTTCCTCTCTCTCTCTCCTCCGACCCCTCCGCCGTCGCCTCCCAGCCTCGCCGCGGCGGCGGCGGCGGCCGGAGAGAGTATGCCAGCGAGCAATGTTCGGTCTGCAGGCGGCCGTAGAGCGTGGCAGGGAGAATGGGGTGTGACGCGGGCCTCACCTCTACGACGACCACGACCGGCCGTCCGCTTCGACGCCGGCAAGCTCGAGCGCCTCAACGACCACTTTCTCCTCCGCAGGTTCGGTTAGCCCCTCCTCTCATCTCATATACCACATCAGACTAGTTGAATCTTGGTCAACTCATAGTTTCATACGATCATACTACTGCATAAGTCTGAATCTTGGTCAACTAGTTGAATCTTGAAGAATGCCACTCCTAATCTTGGTCAATTTCCAATAGGAGTATTTCTTTCTGTAGTTGACATGTGCTGTTAGAAGTTCCTCGCTATTGCCGCAGGCGTGGAAATGAAGCTCTCTTTTCCATTAGCATACTATTTGCATTTGTAACATTCGACCATTGCAGCAAATTTTTGTGGGTTGGTTTCGGTCAATGCCGTGATCATTCAGGCCACTTCCTTGTTGACTGACCTTTTGACACTTAGCAACTTAGTATGCCATGAGGGGTATGGTTAGCACTCCCCGGCCCAGAGCTCACTGTCATAGTGGAAAATTCCAAAAATACAGCTTTCCTGTTAAGCTTGGTGGAAGCCCCATGATTGACTTGCCCATGGCCCGCGGCAGCCATTGTGGAAGCCTAATTCATGTCTGACTTGACCCAGGTCCATGGCCACCACTTAGTAGTGGTGGAAAGCATCATCTGAAGTCTACTTTGGTGTGCTAGGGAGCTTGTCAACCCTGCCGACTAGCACATAGTTTTCATGGTAATGCACTAATACTGCCTGCCTTGTATTATGCAGAGAGATAGTGGTCCCAATCTGAATTGGGCTGCTGCTGTCCTAATCTGAATTTGGTTGGTCCCAAATGGATCATAGTGAAATTCCGCATGAGACAGTCAGCTGTACATGCCTTCCTAATCGAAAATTGATTGGTCCCAGTCTAGATATACATCCTAGCGGAGCAGAGCAGAGCAAATTCACATTCACACTCTTCGAATTGGGCCACTGCTGTCCTAATCTGAACTTGGTTGGTCCCAAATGGATGGTAGTGACATTACGCGTGAGACATCAGCTGAACACATTATTGCTTCCTGTTCCAGTCTATATATACATTCACTTCTTCCTTCTTCAAATAGCAGAGCAGAGCAGAGCACATTCACACTCTTCCCCATGCCTCTCCTCTACATATTATTGCTTGGGTTTCTCCTCTCGCACACTCCTTGCTGTTGCTCTTCTGCACCTGCAAGCGATACCCTCACTGAAGGTCAAGTGCTTGCCGTTGGCGACAAGCTCGTCTCGATGAACGGCAAGTACGCACTTGGCTTCTTCCAGCCAGCAGCGAGCACCATCAGTAAGTCCCAGAACACCACCAGCTCCAGATCCAGCTCCAGCTGGTACCTTGGCATATGGTTCAATAAGATCCCGGTTTTTACTGTTGTGTGGGTTGCTAATCGGGAGGAGCCCATCCCCCATCCCAACATCAACTCAACAAAGCTCAAGTTCTCAAGTGACGGCAATCTTGTCATTGTCATAAACCATGGTGATGCCGTCACTGAATCCCTTGTTTGGTCCACTTGCATTGTCAATAGGACACAAACCAGTAGCATAAACACCACCACCTCTGGTGCCGCTGTTCTCTTGAACAGCGGAAACCTTGCCCTACTCACAAATAGCAAAGTGATGTTGTGGCAGAGCTTCGACTACCCAACAGATATCGCGCTTTCTGGCGCCAAGCTTGGCTGGAACAAGGTCACCGGTTTCAGTCGCAAGTTCATGTCAAAGAAGAGCCTCATTGATATGGGTCTCGGCTCATACAGCCTAGAACTAGACACCAGCGGCGTCGCCGTCCTCAAGCGCCGCAACAATCCCTCTGTAGTCTATTGGCATTGGGCATCCTCCAAAACATCATCACTGAGTGTTATACCAACACTCAAGACAATAATAGATTTGGATCCACGCACCAAAGGCTTGATGAACCCGATATATGTTGACAATGACCAAGAGGAGTATTACATGTACACTTCGCCGGATGAATCATCATCTTCCCTGTTTGTCTCACTAGACATCTCTGGTCAGGTCAAGCTGAATGTTTGGTCGGAAGCCAACCTTGCTTGGCAAACCATATGTGCTGAGCCTGCCGATGCTTGCACTCCAGCTGCTACCTGCGGACCTTTCACAGTCTGCAATGGCAATGCACAGCCATCCTGTGACTGTATGGAGAGCTTCTCTCAGAAGTCACCGCAGGATTGGGAGTTTGATGATCGAACAGGAGGATGCATCAGAAACACGCCTTTACATTGCAGCACCAGTGCTAACAACCAAAACATGACAAGTTCAACAGACATATTCCACCCCATTTCTCAAGTTACATTACCCTACAACCCACAAAGCATAGATGTTGCTACCACTCAGAGCAAATGTGAAGAAGCTTGTCTCAGTTCCTGCTCCTGCACTGCTTATTCTTATAACAATAGCAGATGCTCTGTCTGGCATGGTGAATTACTTAGTGTAAATCTGAATGATGGCATTGATAATAATTCTAAAGATGCCCTTTATCTTCGCCTTGCTGCGTCTGCCAAGTTTGAAAAAAGGAAGAAAAAAGCAACAAACATTAGAGTTGTAACTGCTGCAAGCATTATTGGTTTTGGATTATTGCTAATGCTCGTGCTGCTGCTACTGATTTGGAAGAACAAATTCAAGCCATTATACAACAATCAAGGTAGTGATGGTGGGATAATAGCCTTTAGATACACTGATTTAGTGCGTGCTACTAAAAACTTCTCAGAAAAGCTGGGAGGAGGTGGTTTTGGCTCTGTGTACAAAGGAGTCTTAAAGGACTCAACTAATATAGCAGTGAAAAGACTTGATGGTGCCCGTCAAGGAGAGAAGCAATTCAGGGCTGAGGTGAGCTCAGTTGGACTGATCCAACATATCAACATTGTAAAATTGATCGGTTTCTGCTGCGAAGGTGATCACAGGTTACTTGTGTATGAACACATGGTAAATGGGTCTCTTGATGGTATCCTATTTGAGAAGGGCAATGCTGCTTCTGTCCTAGATTGGAACACCAGATATCAAATAGCCCTAGGAGTTGCCAAAGGATTGTCCTACTTGCATGAGAGTTGTCACAAATGCATCATACATTGTGACATTAAGCCAGGAAACATACTCGTGGATGCATCATTTGTTCCTAAAATCGCAGACTTTGGGTTGGCTGCGTTTGTGGGGAGGGATTTTAGCCGAGTTATGACTACATTCAGAGGAACTGCTGGTTATCTTGCCCCAGAGTGGCTTAGCGGAGTTGCAATCACACCGAAAGTTGACGTTTACGGCTTCGGCATGGTACTTCTAGAAATCATATCAGGAAGGAGGAATTCCTCACTAGAAACACCATACAACACTAGAAGCAGCACCACCAGGTACCAGAATGTTGAATATTTCCCTGTGCAAGCCATCAGCAAGCTTCATGACGGAGATGTGAAGAGTTTGGTGGATCCACAGTTGCATGGTGACTTCAATTTGGAAGAGTCTGAAAGGATTTGCAAAGTTGCATGCTGGTGCATCCAAGATAATGAGTTTGATCGGCCGACTATGGGTGAAGTGGTCCGGGTTCTTGACGGTCTACAGGAGATTAATATGCCCCCTATGCCAAGACTGCTTGCGTCTCTAACGGAACAGCTTGGTGCCGCAACTCCAGTGTAATATTAATCATTCATAGAGAGTGTTTCACATGCGATCGATGTTATTAATCTTTGTTTCAGCAAATTCTTGGAAATTGTAATGTGCAGTGGAAGGAATAAAGGAAGAAGGCAAGCTTTCAGTCGCTAAATCCTCTGTTATTATGTTTTTATATGGTAAGGAAGCATTGTAGAAAAATACAGCAGAGCTTGAAATATGTGTATGCTTTGTTGATGGACTAGTTTGATGCATATCCTTGAATCCTTAAATCGAAGTTATACATATATGCCACTACCCGTTTTCATCAAGAGCAAGCATAGCTTGGTCGTGCCTCCGTGGCTCCCTTGATGATGTGGCCCTTTTTGCACGGTGCTGGCACCCGGGACCCACAGACAAGGGTCCGAGGGCAGCGAAAACAAGAACGGCGTCTTGCTGCAAGATCACCAACATGTAGTCTGCTCGGATTGAACCAATGTGTCCTACCCGCTTGGCGAAATGTGAGGCTTGCTCCAGTGCCGGCGTGGTTGCGAAGGAACATGCTCATACGAATGAGAAAAGGAATCCAGGTTTGAAGATAGGACATGATGGTATGTAATATGTTGACTACTGCTACATATAAATGCACTTGACGTGTATTGATCTTTTTCTGCTATCACCATCTTCTCTGGATGATATTATCACCTTTTGAGTTTTTTTGGAGATTATAGTGATGATAGAATTCTTCTTTCATATTCACCATATTATATAGTAATGCAATGACATTCTTTCTTTTTTTAGTATGGTTTTGCTCGAAAGTAACTTAGCTAATAATGACGTTTTTATATGCAGCAACCTAGAAGAAACCTCCGCCACTGGACGATAATTCGTCACATAAAGTGCTCTATCTCCTTGAGTCCATGCTGCCAGAGCAATGCAGAAGCATCCTCCTACTGTAATAACTTCATATGGGCTTTTAAGCATCCCAAATCTTACAAATTTGGTAAAGGATTCCACCAGCAGCAGCAAACAAATGTTTTTTTTTCTTTCTACTGTATGCAAATGTGCTGATGTATTTATGTGCTGTGTTAAGCATTGCACTGTGCTTACACGCTCATACTAAACTGCTTAGAGAAAAAGCTGCAGCGATTCATCCTGCATAAAAACATCTAGGTGATAATTGTGGTGTTCTTTTTAGACCTGGGATTGGAACTTTGAAACTTCTAATTACAGTGCAGGGATAGGTTACTGTTAGCATGCTTAGGTATTGTTAAATAATTGTTTTCAGAATGTACCTAATCAGGAGACT
The DNA here is from genome assembly GCF_002162155.2 of Triticum dicoccoides. Classification (NCBI taxonomy): domain Eukaryota; kingdom Viridiplantae; phylum Streptophyta; class Magnoliopsida; order Poales; family Poaceae; genus Triticum; species Triticum dicoccoides. Next base: position 567,052,597 of record NC_041381.1, on the reverse strand, counting down.
GAACAAGCTGTATAATCACCTGGTATTTTGAAATGCCTGTCTGATTCCTATATAGTCTTGGATAAACCAAATCATACTGTAAAGCCACTCGAATCTCGGTCCCTCCGTCTAGAGAGTCGCTTCCGGCGGCGAATTGCAACACCGCGAATGGCAGGCCTCCATCTCATCTCTTTCTCTATTCATGACTGGCAGGCCAACGGCTATACGACGGTGTTTCTACCTCTGGTTCTACAAGCTGAGAAATGGTTGGCTGGTGGTGGTGAGCTCTCTCTTCTCTTCTCTTCTCTTCCCACACGCTGTCCAAAATTGTATTTTCCCAACTATTGCAGGTCCAACTCATCTTGAAAAAAGATTGTTTATTCCTTGCTGTTCTATTTGTTGCCATATTTCCTGTTCTGACAATAGAGGAGCAGCCTGTTCTCTAGATGCTCTGCTTTTAGATATATCGATGTATGCTGTATTTCCTTTATCCTGAACTTGTCAATGCTATAAAAGAAGATTTTGCCTGTTAGGTGCTTTCTTTCTGACCTTCTGTAGATTAACCTTTCGCACTTACAAGTTCACCGAGGGGAAGATTTGACTCTTCACAGTAGGCATGTGATCTAATGAGAGGGCTTGATGAATCTTATGTCTGGGTTGGAGCATGGTCCAAGAGCCTAGGATGGTGCCATTGCTTGTGTATGTATAAGTTAAATATCAGTCCTGAAGAGTTGGGCCTGGCACTCTGATATTGCCACCACTACCACCATTCCTTTTTCTTTTCTTGACTGAAATACCACAGGGGAAGCCCCTGGAGTGTGATTTTTTATAGATAAAAAACGGTGTACATGATTTACATGTCCTTGGGTAAAAAATAAAATAAATGAAAAGAAGGTTTAAACAAGGGACTCAAACAAAAAGAGGAAGCAACCAGTCTAACAGGGGTTGAACTAGAGAAGGCGACTTGAAATCGATGAAGCTGTAGATCACCCTGAAACTTCTGTAGCTCATATGTGTTTTAAGTTTGCCAACTGCAGCTCACAGCATTTGTTTTATTTCTGTGGTCATACTTTTGTTTGTCTTTCTAAGGAGCTTCTGTATATACGTGGAATTTGTATTTGTAGAATATAACCCTCATACAAGTGAGGTGTTTTTTCTTTCTGGTTTAGGCTAATACCATGGTCGTTCAGGCGATTGCGTTGTTGGCTGACCAGTGAACACTGACGGACAAGCAGCATGCCATGAGGGTTCTTGACATATATACTTCCAGTTGTAGCAATGGACTGGATGAGATATAGAAGGAAGCTCCCTTGCTGTTACTTATGTAGGATTTGCCGACATTGCCAAATTACATCTAGCATTATATTGATGATTTTTCTCCCTCAAAAACAGAGCGGCACTGCTCTGTGTGTTGCCATTTCCCCTATTCTGCCAGCCCGCCATGCTCATTGAAGCCATTGCCATGAGGGTTGATGAATGGTAAGTATGGTCCACTGAAAGTCCTCGTAGATAAGCTATGGTCCACTGAAAGTATGGTCCTATTCTGCTAGCTAGGGACGGTTTCAAAGCTTATCTAGGCATAAGTTGAAATTTCAGTACCAACTTTAGCTTACAACATTATCGTATTTTTGTGGTACTCCCCTGATCCATACTACTTGTCGCTCAAATGGATGTATCTAGCATACATCCATTTGAGCGACAAGTAATATGGATCGGAGGGAGTAGTACTTTTCTGGGGAGGGAGTTTTTGTTGATCTTCTGTGTTGATATGCCTTGAATTTGCATTTGTAGTGTTCGACTATGCATTGAAGAAAATACTCCCTCCGTTCCAGAATATAAGGTGTATTGGTTTTCGTGCAAGTCAACCATTTGAATGTTTGACCAAGATTGTAGAATAAAATAACAATATCTGCAATGCCTAATAGATAAAATATGAAACTACTTTTCATGATGGATCAAATGATATAAATTTCATATTGTGGATATTGATATATTTTTCTAAAAAATCGGTCAAACATGCACATGTTTGACTTATGAAAAAACAAATACACCTTATATAAAGGAACGGAGATAATATTTTGTTGGTTGGTTAGTAAAAGTGTTTCGAAAAGTTCTATTCGAAGATAGCCCTCCCCTCTAATATGTGAGGTACCTTTTCTGGTTTAGGTTAATATTAATACGAAGGTTGGTGAAAGCCTCGTGATTGACCTGACCATGGTCCATTGAAAGTCCTGCCTTGCAATTATGGTAGTACAGCCTTGTATTTATGGTACCACAGTTTTGTATTTATGGTACCACTGTTGTGTATTTATGCTTATTCTGTCCCAATGTGAACTTACTTGACTTCCCCGTCAGCTTCAGTCTGCTGAACACTTGGCCTTCCATTCTATATATGCACCTACTCTTCTTCTCTAAATTATTCACACTTTTTCAGCATGCCTCCCCTCTACATACTACTCGGGCTTCTCCTCTTGCACACTGCTCCTTGGTGCTCCTCTGCAGCTGCCACTGAAGACACTCTCACAGCAGGCCACGCGCTCGGTGTTGGTGACAAGCTCATCTCAAGAAACGGCAAGTTCGCCCTTGGCTTCTTCCAGCCAGCAGCAAGCAGCATCAGTAAGTCGTCCCGCAATGCCACCTCCCCCAGCTCCAGCTGGTACCTTGGCATATGGTTCAATAAGATCCCAGTTTTCACTACCGTGTGGGTTGCTAATAGAGAGGAGCCCATCACCCACCCCAACCTCAACCTGACACAGCTCAAGATCTCAAGCGATGGCAATCTTGTCATCATAAACCATGCCGCCAAAACTGAATCCATTGTTTGGTCCACTCACATTGTCAATAGGAAAACCAGTAGCATAAACACCACCGCCTCTATTGCCGTTGTTCTCTTGAACAGTGGTAACCTTGCCCTACTCGCAAATAGCCAAGACATGTTGTGGCAGAGCTTCGACTACCCAACAGATGTTGCGCTTCCTGGTGCCAAGTTAGGCCGGAACAAGGTCCCTGGTTTCATTCGTCAGTACATATCAAAGAAAAGCCTCATTGATCTGGGTCTAGGGTCATACAGCATTGAACTAGACAGCACCGGGATCGTCCTCAAGCATCGCAACCCCTCGGTAGTGTACTGGCATTGGGCATCCTCCAGAACATCATCGTTGAATCTTGTGCAATTAATCAAGACCACGTTAGATTTGGATCCCCGGACAAAAGGTTTGATTAACCCAACATATGTTGACAACGACCAAGAGGAGTACTACATGTACACTTTGCCGGATGAATCATCGTCTTCTGTGTTTGTCTCACTAGATATCTCTGGTCAGATAAAGGTGAATGTTTGGTCACAAGCCAGCCAGTCTTGGCAAAGCATATATTCTGAGCCTGCCGATCCCTGCACTCCGCCTGCTACTTGCGGACCTTTCACGGTCTGCAACGGCATTGCACATCTATCATGTGACTGTATGGAGAGTTTCTCCCAGAAGTTACCGCAGGATTTGGAGTTTGAGGATCGAACAGGAGGATGCATCAGAAACACACCGTTACATTGCAGCACTAGTGGTAACAACAAAAACATGACAAATTCAACAGACATATTCCACCCCATTGCTCAAGTTGCACTGCCCTACAACCCGCAAATTATAGATGTTGCTACTAAAAGTAAATGTGAAGAAGCATGTCTTGGTTCCTGCTCCTGCACTGCCTATTCCTATAGCAATAGCAGATGCTCTGTCTGGCATGGGGAATTGTTTAGTGTAAATCTTAATGATGGCATTGATAATAATTCTGAAGATGTTCTTTATCTTCGCCTTGCTGCCAAAGATTTGCTACCAGGTTCCAGAAATAACAAAAGAAAACCAAAGGTCGGAGTTGTTACTATTGCAAGTATTATTGGTTTTGGGTTAATAATGGTCATGCTGTTGTTACTGATTTGGAGGTACAAATTCAAGTGCTGTGGTTTGCCTATATACGACAATCCAGGTAGTGCTGGTGGAATCGTAGCCTTCAGATACACTGACTTGGTTCGTGCTACTAAAAGCTTCTCAGAAAAGCTTGGAGGAGGTGGTTTTGGTTCTGTATACAAGGGGGTGTTAAGTGACTCAACGACTACTATAGCAGTGTAAAGGCTCGATGGTGCCCGTCAAGGAGAGAAGCAATTCAGGGCCGAGGTGAGCTCAATTGGACTGATCCAACACATAAACCTAGTCAAATTGATTGGTTTCTGCTGCGAAGGTGATCACAGATTACTTGTGTATGAACACATGTTAAATGGGTCTCCTGATGGTCATCTATTTAAGAAGAGCAATGCAAATGTTGTCATCCTGAATTGGAACATCAGATGTCAGATATCCCTAGGAGTTGCTAGAGGATTGTGCTACTTGCACCAGGGTTGTCGTGAGTGCATCATACACTATGATATTAAGCCAGAGAACATACTTCTGGATGCATCATTTGTTCCTAAAGTTGCAGACTTTGGGTTGGCAGCGTTTGTGGGAAGGGATTTCAGCCGAATTCTGACTTCATTCAGAGGAACTGTGGGTTATCTTGCCCCAGAGTGGCTTACTGGAGTGGCGATCACACCGAAAGTCGATGTTTACGGCTTCGGCATGGTGCTATTGGAAATCATATCAGGAAGGAGGAATTCCTCACCTGACAGCAGCATCAACAGTAACCAGAATATCGAATACTTCCCTGTGCAAGCCATAAGCAAGCTTCACAGTGGAGATTTGAAGAGTTTGGTGGATCCACGGGTACATGGTGACTTCAACTTGGAAGAGGCTGAAAGGATTTGCAAAGTTGCATGTTGGTGCATCCAAGATAATGAGTTGGATCGGCCGACCATGGGTGAAGTAGTCCGGGTTCTCGAGGGTCTACAGGAGATTGATGTGCCCCCAATGCCAAGACTGCTTGCAGCTATAACGGAATAATCTGGTGTTGCAACTTCAATGTAATATAATACTTGTACTGAACATAGTACTAGTCTTTTAATTTCAGCAATTTTCTTAAAAGTTGTAACGTGGAGAGAAAGGAATAAAGGAAGGCAAGCTTGCAGTTGCTAATTAGCTGTCTCTTATTTAGGCGTGCAATTATCTATACTCCCTCCGTCCCAAAATATAAGAGCATTTTGTACACTACACTGGTGTCAAAAACGCTCTTATATTATGGGACGGAGGGAGTATATGGTAAGAAAGATATGGCAGAGATATAAATATGTGTATGGTTTGCTCTTTTCAGAGCAAGGATGGGAACTTCGGAATTTTTAATTGCAGCAGAATAGGTTAGTCTTAGCATGCTTAGGCAAGAAGCCAGCTATGGTTTAAATAATTGTTTTCAAACTGCAGCAGTTTCTGCAGTTCTGCAAGTAGGAAGATGTCAGATCTGAAAGTTGTGGGTGGATTTGATCTAGAGACTACATCGGCCTGTTATTTCCCAATTTGTGTGTGATTTGTATGGTCCTGGCCAAGCCAATCATGGCATCTGGGATTTCAATGTTGCGCTTGCCCATTGTAGGGTGCCACCTGAGAACCTTTGGAGACTCTGAAAATAATGCAAATGCTTTCCTGTGACCTTAGTAGTATAATCATGATCATGAACAAGTTAACAATCTTCACGCAGCATGTTTACCTCTTCTTTGTGCAGTTTCTTAGGTTTTTTCAACGTAGGTGGCGAGTGAGGATCATGATTGAAATGACACCAGTAGAATATGTAGGTGTTTTTTTTCCTATGCAGCCAAATCTGGTTTATGTGAATATATTGTGTGTCTCATTATTCATGTAGAATATGGGAGAGGATATCCCCTTTCCCAAGAACTGATGACTTGAAATATGAAGTATTACTAAATTTACTCTACTTCACTAACTTGCAAGGTTATTTGTTTCATTTCTCATAGAACAGAAATTTCTTGTGCAGATCATCTTTGGGTGTGTAATTATGGGCTGTTATGTATTCACTTATTCTATTTTTTTTATATATATTTCAGGCACATATGGTGCACTCTGACCATGATGTTAACTTTTTAGCTCTTAATAAGCAGGTTTATATAGGTGCTATCTATTCAGTTGAATGAGGAAGCTGCTACCTTGGACTGGGCAAAGTCAGGGGCCACAAAATCTTTGATTCCCATGAAGATGAATTTTTTCGGGAACCGGACACCTGATGCCGTTATTGGTCACAAGCTCACTAGCAAGTGCCTCTGTTGTTGGAGGGCTGCTGCTTATCAGCGTCTTTGAATGCATCGCCGGGAGAATTCCAAGAGTTCCCATGATAGAGTTGTTACGTCTTCGAAAGAGGGGTGTATTGTGCAAGGCATAGAAATTGAACCTGAATGCTAAGGTGATGCCATACCAGAATGCCAAGGTGAAGCCATACCAGAATGCCATGCCTGTGGGTGTATCACGAAGAGCCTGATCCTGGTGATGGTGCTGATGATCTAGTCCCGAAACCTGGAGACAGGATGGAACTGAAGACAGAGTTGTGGCCATGTGCTTTTGTATGTTCAGTCAGGTAGTGCTTTATATCCCTACTATTTCTGTTCATCTACTATGATTTTAATAGTTGTTTTGGGTTTTTATGCACATTATATATTTTATTTTATTTAAGAACTAAAGAATGCAATAAGAAGAGAAAAATTTCAGGCCAAAAGTAAACACCAAAATGACAGTTTTCTCCGTGCGAGGCCTTCTAGTCTACTCCCTCTGTTCCAAAATATAAGTCTTTGTAGAGATTTCATTATGAACCACATATGGATGTATGTAGATGCATTTTAGAGTATAGATTTACTCATTTTGCTCCGTATGTGGTCCATAGTGGAATCTTTCCAAAGACTTATATTTAGGAACGGAGGGAGTAGTAAAGAAAATACTACACGGTAAGCTGAACCGGCAGTAGTTCAGCAATCCCGGCCCATTTGCTGCTGCTTATGCGGACTCCACTCTATCTAAGTAGGGCTTCCCTGATGTTGCAGCCGTCGAGCTCGCCGGCATCTTAATACCACCGTGGCACCTGGCGACATCCCAGCCACAGCTCTCGAGTGTCTGTTCATCGCACTAAATTTCTCCGAACGACCAACCTTTATCTCTGAACTAAGGTTTGGGAGGTATGTCAGAGGCTAAAATTCGTCAGTTTGTTGGCGTGATTCTTAGGAACCCACAATTATCTGTGAAGTGCATTTCAAACTGCGATGGTCGACTCTGGCTTGTGAAAATATCCTCCTTTTTTGGGGGAAAAATAATTGTGAGAATATGTAAACTAATGTTATAAGAAGACCATCCATTTCCCAAACTATAGCCACCTTTGTGGAACTCCAGACCAATCTTGAAGGCTGGATCTACATTTTTTGGAAGGAACCATCAATGTCGTTTCTGTGTTCAGCTACCTTTATCAATAAATTTGATTAAAATTTAACTTTAAAAGGATCAAATACGCCCTATGTATATTGTGAGATGGAGGAAGCATTTGTTTGCTGTATAAACAAACACATTAAGCGCGGGATCAACATTCAGCAATGGTCGATCAAAGCACAGTACATATGTTTATTAAAGCTAATATTACAAAAGAGCAAACAACGTTTGAGACGCCATAGAAGCGAGCTAAGATCACTACGACAAATGGCCATTTTGCAAAAGAAGACACGCCATAGGTGCGATGCTTGTCGAAGTTGTTGTCGATCTGTTTGGTGACTAGGGAGGCTGCTTCAGACCAAACCAGCATGCAGCCGTCGTATTTGCCTGGAAATCTCCAAGCTCCTTATGCAGAACTCCGAGCACGTCATTTTACCGGTTTTCGTCCCGTTATATATATAAAAACGATACAGACGCATACCACCACAACACACGTATATACCCAAGACAGGATAGAGAGGCGCTGAGCGCAACAACACCACTCCTAGCACTACAAGAGCAACCGGATGATTCAACCATGAACACACCACCACGAAGAGATGAAGCCGCATACGACGAACTGTGGGCTTCAAGGCGGCGCCTTCAAGAAAAATACTACACGGGTGCGCCGCCACCACCCGATCCGAAGAAGGGAACGAGCTTCGCCGCCGCTGGTCCGTCCGAAGATGGAACAGGTTTTCACCCCGGCCAACACACACCGCCACCGAACGTCACACCCCGGTGACCACGCTGCCCACATGGCCATGGCCACCGGGCAACATCGATCCACGTCTCTGCCCATGAGCACCGCACTACCACCACCAGGGCCGCCATCCCGGCATCCAAGACCTTGACACCACCTCACCCGAGACCTGCCGCTACCCCAACCAAAGAGACAAGTGGTAAGGCCCTGCCTTTCGCACCCCTGTGCGGCCCCCAGCGTTGAGAGCCAATAGGCTGGCCTAAACTGCCCTCCATCGACCCGTCCTGCAGCCCCGGGCAAGAGACGGGCTCGGTCCCATTGCCGGGCTCGAGACGAGCTCGGTCCTGCTGCACCAGACGCGAGATGAGCGATGGACCACGGCTCGGAGGGGGCCAACTCTTTGACAAAAGATATCCACTTGTGGCTTTCATCTCATTAGCATCAGATATCCAATTCAAAATCACTATAAGCCTCAAGTACCATCGGGAACCAGTATAGTCAATTTCATAGTTCATAGTACCTTGCAAATAATGCATGACTCACCCAACGGCATGTCAATGCACATCTCCTGCATTGGAGAAAAAGCGGCTCAGTTTGCACACAACAAATGAGATGTCTGGCCAAGTAACACAAGCTAGGTACTCCCTCATTCCATGTATATAGGGCCTAATGCATGTTTGGAGGCTAACTTTGACTACATGTTACAGCAATAATATATGACATGCAAGTTACACAAAGCACACCATCAAATTCGTACGTGAAATGAACTTCTAATGATATAATTTTTATATTATACATCTCATATATTGTTAATCTTATCAATAGTCAAAGGCAATCTAAAAAAATGCATTAGGCCCTATATATATGGAAGGAGGAAGTACACGAGTGAACCAATCACTTGAGAGTGTCTCAATTGATCTATAGCTATGCCTTCGAACTTTCGAATCCACATGAGGATCATATGATTTTGTAGAAGGTTTGCAGTTCGAATATCCAAAACGACTCAAAATCTTCTCAACATAGTGGGATTGAAGAAGTGTAATTCCACCCTTATTATCTCTCAGTAGCTTGATGTTCAAGATAACATCGGCCACCCATAGGTCTTTCATCTCAAAGTTATGAGATAGAAAAGCCTTGGCCTCCTCAATTACTTTGAGGTTGGTCCCAAACATGAGTATGTCATCGACATACAGACACACTGTAACTCCTTAGCCCCCACCATGGCGATAGTATATACATTTTTCAGCTTCATTAACAACAAAGTCAGCAGATGTCAAAGTTTTATCAAACTTCACATGTCATTGCTTAGGCGCTTCTTTCAGGTCATATAAAGATTTCAATAGCTTGCACACCTTTGTTTCCTGACCATTTACTACAAAGTCATCTGGTTGTTGCATGTAAATTTCCTCGTCTAGCTCTCCGTTAAGGAAAGTCATCTTAACGTCCATCTGATGAACAAGAAGAGCATATGAGGCAGCAAATGAGAGTAACACTCGAATGGTTGTCAGCCTAGCCATAGGTGAGTAAGTCTCGAAGAAATCTTCTTCTTTTTGGGTATAACACTTGGCCACAAGCCTAACCTTGTACTTCTTAACAGTACCAACGGGCCTAAGCTTCTTTTTGAACACCCACTTGCATCCCAATGGTTGGCAACCATAAGGACGACCATTGATCTCCCATGTCTCGTTAGCTAAGATGGAATCCACCTTGCTACGGACCCCATCCTTCCAGTAGTCAACATCCGATAATGCATAGGCTTCTGAAATGGAACTAGGAGTGTCATACACGAGGTACATGAGGAAATTGTCACCAAAGGACTTTGCAGCCCTTTGTCTCTTGCTCCTAATAGGAGCTTCCTCATCATCCTCCATGGAACTTTCATCACCTTTTTGTTCGTAATATTCTATCGGAATGACATATTCAGGAGTCTCATCAGATTCTAGTATAGAAGTGCTTTGCATATCTCTCATGGGGAAAATATCCTCAAAGAATGTAGCATCTTTAGACTCCATGATCGTACCGACCTTTACGTCATGTACATCATATTTCACCACTAGAAATATGTAGCCAATGCTATGCTTGGCATAACCCATAAAAACGCAGTCCATAGTCTTTGGTCCCAACTTACGCTTTTTGGTTATCGGCACATTGACTTTCGTCAAACAACCCCAAGTGCGCAAGAGAGTGTAGTTCTTTTCTTCTCCCATTGCTCATAGGGAGTAGTCTCATTATCCTTTGTGGAACTTTATTTAGGACATGACATGATGTCAATACAACCTACCCCCATCATGCCTTGGATAAACCCGATGTATCTAACATGGTGTTAACCAAATCTCTTAGAGTATGGTTTTTCCATACGGCAACCCCGTTTGGCTGGGGTGAGTAGGGAGGCGTCCTCTCATGAATAATACTATATGTTCCGCACAGACTTAATAAAACTCATTAGAAAAGTACTCTCCACCACGATCAGATCGAACTTGATTTATTTTCTTTTCAAGTTGGTTCTCAACTTCTGCCTTATAGATTTTAAAGTAGTGTAGAGCCTTGAGATTAGTATTTAACAAATAAACATAGAAGAATCTAATGGAATCATCAATCAACATCATGAAATATTTCTTTCCACCTTTAGTCAACACACCATTCATCTCGCAAAGATCTGAACGTATGAGCTCTAGTGGTGCTAGGTGTCTCTCCTTCGCAGCCTTGTGAGGCTTGCAAGGTTGCTTAGCTTGTAGAGCCTTTGGCTAAAGTGAAACTCAGGATTAAATCCATCTTAGCTAGCCACTTCATACAACCGAAATTAATGTGACAAAGGCGTGAATGCCAAACCTCAGATTTGTTCATGCTAGAATGAATTTGGTTCACAACTTTATTACAGAAATTTGCTAGCAAAAGGCAGAACAAACCTCCACAATCATATCCTTTTCCAACAAACAGTCGCTATCGAGATACGCCTACTTTATTGGACTCGAATACTAACTTAAACCCCTCTTTACATTGAAGGGAGCCACTAACGATATTCTTCTTGATGACGGGAACATGTTGCACACTCTTCAGTTGCACGATCCTTCCCAAAGTAAACTTCATATCTATCCTGCCAACACCATGAACTGAATCATGCGAGCCATTCCCCATCAGGACGAAGCAATCTTGTGCAACCTGGTAAGAAGAGAATAATGACACATCAGCACACACATGAATATTGGCCCCTGTGTCAACCCACTAATCAGTGTATTGACAAACTGAAAGTACGGTAAACAAATTTCCATACCCAGTTGTCCCATCATTGTTGCTCATAGTCATATTGACAGATTTGGAGTCTTGTCCTGGCTTCTTGTACTTCTTTGGGCACTTGTTTGCACAATCTTCCTTTGAACCACAAGTAAAGCAGTCATCTCTTTTTTTTTCCTTCTCCTTGAAGGTAGTATTTTGCTAGATAGTGTTCTTTCCCTTGAACTTGTGGAAATTCTTCTGCACCACATTGGTGCTAGAAGAACCCTCTGCCCCTTTTATGTGTGAGTCCTTTGCTCACGGGTTCTTCTCAACACTTAGATGATCGATGACATCCTCAATAGAGAATTCATGTCTCAAATGCTTGAGAGAAGTAGCGAAGTTCCTCATCCAGGAGGGAGTTTTGCAATAATGCAACCCGTGACAAACTTGTTCGGTGACTCACACTTCAGGAGCTCTGGCTCCTTAGCGATGCACTATATCTCATGAGCCTGATCTAATACAGAACGGTTATCAACCATCCTGTAATCATGGAACTACTCCATAGCATATAGTTCACTTCTGGTATCGGTTGCCCCAAACTTAGCTTAGAGCGCATCCCACAAGTTTATCGCGACCCACATATGAAGAGACGAGTCAAGCAACTTGTCTCCGATCACACTAAGAAAGGCTCCCACAAAGACAGTGGTGGGTTTCCTGAATGCCTTGTCGTTTTTAGGATCAATCGTTCCACTGGGAATCACAACACTAACCTAGAACACGTTCATAGTTGTGAGCCATAATGTGGTCCTCGTCTGGAACCGCTTAAAAAGCATTCCGATAAACTTTTCCGGTTTCAGAGTCACGACAAAGCCTTGAATCGAAAAGTGTCTAAAATAAGGTTTTTGTATTGATAGAAATATAAGCACCTTTTTGATTAATCTAATCAATGAGTAGATAATAAACATGGCAATCATAGCATGCGTCATACGGATTGCTACTTGTGAGATGCGTTGGGATTTCCCCGAAGAGGAGAGGATGATGCAATATAGTAGAGATAAGTAATTCCCTCGGTTAAGAACCAAGGTTGTCAATCCAATAGGAGAACCATGTAATACCTCGTGAACAACACCTACACACAAAAGAACAAATACTTCCCCCCAACGCAAACAAGGGGTTACCAATCCGTTGGCGGCTAATTGCAAGGATCAAATCTGATAATGGTATATAGATAAACAAAAACACAAAATAAAGTAATGGTAATAAATTGCAGCAAAATATTTTTGGGTTTTAATATATGATAAAGATAGACCCAAGGGCCATAGTTTTCACTAGAGGCTTCTCTCTCGAACAAAAAACATACAGTGGGTAAACAAATTATTGTTGGGCAATTGATAGAAAATCACATAGTTATGACAATATTCAAGGCAATGGTCATGTATATAGGCATCATGTCCGATACAAGTAGACCGACTCCTGCCTGCATCTACTACTATTACTTCACACATCGACCGCTATCCATCATGCATCTAGAGTATTAAGTTCATAGAGAACGGAGTAACACCTTAAGCAAGATGACATGATGTAGACAAAGTAAACTCAATCAATATGAATAAACCCCATCATTTTATCCTTAATGGCAACAATAAAAATACGTGTATTGTCCCCCTTTTGTCACTGTGATATAGATCACCGCAAGATTGAACCCATCACGAAGCACCTCTCCCATTGCGAGATAAATCAATCTAGTTGGCCAAACCAAATCAATAGATCGAAGAGAAATACAAAGCTATAATAATCATGCATAAAAGAGTTTAGAGAAGACTCAAATAATATTCGTAGATAATCTGATCATAAACCCACAATTCATTGGATCCCAACAAACACACTGGAAAAGAAGATTACATCAAATAGAACTCCAAGAACATCGAGGAGAACATTGTATTGAAGATCAAAGAGAGAGAAGAAGCCATCTAGCTACTAGCTATGAACCCATAGGTCTGTGGTAAACTACTCACACATCATCGGAAGGCAACAAGGTTGATGTAGAGGCCCTCCGTGATTGGTTCCCACTCCGACAGAATACCAAAAAAGGCCTCCAAATGGGATCTCACAAGGACAGAGGCTTGCGGCGATGAAAATAGTATTTTGGGTGGCTCTCTGTTGGTTTCCCGATTTTAGAAAATTTATAGAGGCGGAGTTAGGTCAAAGGGAGGAATGAGGGGCCCATAAGCCACATGCCCCCCAGGGCACGCCCATGTGCCTTGTGGCCTAGTCCTTATCTTTTGGTCCTCTCCCGAAGCTTCCAGGGTCTCTTATGTCTAGAAAAAAAACGTCAAAAAGTTTTGTGGTAATTGGACTTCTTTTGGTATTGTATTCTTGGAAAACCAAAAACAGGCAAAAAACAACAGCTGACATTTGGCACTAAGTTAATATGTTAGCCCCAAAAAATGATATTATATTGCATATGAAACATCCAAGATTAATATTATAATAGCATGGAACAATAAAAGGTTATAGATATGTTGGAGATGTATCAAGCATCCCCAAGCTTAATTAATGCTCGTCCTTGACTAGGTAAACGATAAAAACAAAAAAAATTGATGTGGAATGCTACCTAACATGTTCATCATATAATCTTTCTTTTATGGCATGAATATTTAGATCTGAATGATTCAAAGCAATAGTCTATAATTTGACATAAAGGCATCAATACTCAGCCATCCCAACAAGCAATCATGTATTTCAAAATATCAATGCTAAAAAACACTATCCCTACAAAATCATATAGCCTTGTCATGCTCCATCTTTTTAACACAACGTATTTATCATGCACAACCCCAATGACAAGCCAAGCAACTGGTTCATACTTTTTAACGCGCTTCAGTTTTTTCAACCCCATGCAACACATGAGCACAAGCCATGGATATAGCACTATGGGTGGAATAGAATACGGTGGTAGAGATTAATACGGAGAAGACAAAAAGGAGAAAATCTCACATCAACGAGGCTAATCAACGGTCTATGGAGATGCCCGACAATTGATGTCAATGCAAGGAGTAGGGATTTCCATGCATTGGTTGCACTAAGAGCTATAAGTGTATGAAATCTCAAAAGAAAAGTAAGTGTGTGTGCATCCAACTTGCTTGCTCATGAAAACCTTGGGCATTTAAGGAAGCCCATCACTGGAATATAAAAGCCAAGTTCTATAGTGAAAAATTCCCACTAGTTATATGAGAAGTGAAAGCATAGGAGACCCTCTATATGAAAAATATGGTGCTACTTTGAAGCGCAAGTGTGGAAAAGGATAGTAATATTGCTCCTTCTCTCTTTTTCTCTCATTTTTTTCTTGGGCTCTTTTTGGCATCTTTTTTCTTGGGCTCCTTTTGGCCTTTTTTATTTCCTCAGTTGGGACAATGCTCTAATAATGAATAATGATGATCATCACACTTCTATTTACTTACAACATGATACTAGAACAAAATATGACTCTATATGAATGCCTTTGTCAGTGTACTATATCAGGATGTGCAATGATCTAGCTTAACATGCATATAAAAAATGATGAACGGTGGCTGGGCCACAAATACTATATCAGCTATATGATCATGCAAAGCAATATGACAATAATGATGTGTCTCATAAAAACGGAATGGTGGAAGTTGCATGGCAATATATCTCGGAATGTCTATGGAAATGCCATAATAGGTAGGTATGGTGGCTGTTTTGAGGAAGATGTAAGGAGGCTTATGCATGATAGAGCATGTCATATCACGGGGTTTGGATGCACCGGCGAAGTTTGCACCACACCTCGAGGTGATAAAGGGCAATGCACAGTACCAAAGAGGCTAGCAAAGTGCGGAAAGGTGAGAGTGCATATAATCCATGGACTCACATTAATCATAAAGAACTCAGATACTTATTGTGAAAGTTTATTAGCCCTCAAAGCAAGGTACTACTATGCATGCTCCTAAGGGGATAGATTGGTAGGAAAAGACCATAGCTTGTCCCCGACCGCCACTCATAAGGAGGACAATCAATAATAAATCATGCTCCAACTTCTTAGCATAATGAGAGACTATATGTGCATGCTTCGGGAGTCACAAACCTTAACACCAATATTCTAACTAAACCACAACCATTCACTGGTACCACCCACATATTACCATCTTTATATCGCAAAACTATTGCAAGGAATCAAACTTATCATATTCAGTGATCTACATGAAAGTTTTTATTATATCCCTCTTGAATACCTATCATATTAGGAACAATTTCATAACTTGTGCATACTTCTGTTACTTCTATCAACTCTCAAAATGATATAAGTGAAGCATGAGAGTGCAACTATTTCTTTAAAATATAACCACCGTCGTGCTCTAAAAAATATAAGTGAAGCAGAAGAACAACTTCCTAGCTCAAAGATATAAGTGAAGCCCAAAGAGCATTCTAACAAATCACGATTAATGTGTGCCCTCTCAAAAATGTGTGTCCAGCAAAGATGATTGTGGCAAACTAAAAACCAAACAAAGCAAAGACTCATATAATACACGACGCTCTGTAGGGTCCGCACGCTTAACGTTCGTTGACGATATAGTATTATATGAGTTATGTGAATTGGTGACATAATGTTATTCCCGGTCCCGGATGAGATCATGAACATGACGAGGAGCTCCGGAATGGTCCGTAGGTAAAGATCGATATATAGGACGATACTATTTGGTCTCCGGAAAGGTTTCGAAATGCACCGAAGTTTTATTGGAGTGGCGGAAGGGGTTCCGGGAGGCCCGCCGATACTTGGTAGGCCTCATGGGCCAAAGGAGGGAGACGCACCATCCCACTAAGGGGCTGGGCACGCTCCACCTCCCCTGCCCACGTGCTAGGAAGGAAAAGGGGGGTGCCAGGGCAGGGCATCCATCGGCCCCTCACCTGCCATCTTCTCCACCCCTAAATAAGGAAAGGGGGAGGTGCCCAAGGCAAGAGCACAGGGCTGGCCGCCGGCCCCCTTGGGGGCGCCCTAGGGCTGCCTCCCCTCCCCCATCTATATATATGTGAGGAGAGGAGGGGGCAACACACACCATGAATCCCCAAGCCATGTGCGGCGCCCCTCTCCCTCTAGTTCTAGTTCCTCCTCCGTCCACGTCTGTTGTGCTTGGCGAAGCCCTGCAAAATAGTCCCACACCATCGTGTTGCCGAAACTCATCTACTACTTCACCTCTGTTGCTGGATCGAGAAGGCGAGGAAGTCATCGAGCTAAACATGTGCTCAACACAGAGGTGTCGTACATTTAGTACTTGACCGGGATGGGGATGGATCGTGAAGGTGTACGACTACACCAAATGCGTTGATAAACGCTTTCGCTTAGCAATCTACAAGGGTATGTAGATGCTCTCCCCCTCTCGTAGCTATACACTCTCCATGGATAGAAATTGCGTGTGCATAGATTTTTTTTATTTTCCATGCAACGTTCCCCAACAGGTAGTCCCAGCAAAAGTGACACATCCTATAGGATCGAAAGTATGTCTAGAGGGGAGGGGGGGGTGATTAGACTACTTGACCAAATAAAAAACTTGCCTTTTCCCAATTTTAGTTCTTGGCAGTTTTTAGCAACCTAGCACAAGTCAAGCAATCTTAACATGATTCAAGCAAGCATGCAAAGAGTATATGAGCAGCGGAAAGTAAAGCACGCAACTTGCAAGAATGTAAAGGGAAGGGTTTGGAGTGTGCAAACGCAATTTGGAGACACGGAGATTTTTTGAGCCGTGGTTCTGATAGGTGGTGCTATCGTACATCCACGTTGATGGAGACTTCAACCCACAAAGGGTAACGGCTACACGAGTCCATGGAGGGCTCCACCCACGAAGGGTCCACGAAGAAGCAACCTTGTCTATCCCACCATGGCCGTCGCCCACGAAGGACTTGCCTCACTAGGGTAGATCTTCACAAAGTAGGCGATCTCCTTGCCCTTACAAACTCCTTGGTTCAACTCCACAATCTTGTCGGAGGCTCCCAAGTGACACCTAGCCAATCTAGGAGACACCACTCTCCAAGAAGTAACAAATGGTGTGTTGATGATGAACTCCTTGCTCTTGTGCTTCAAATGATAGTCTCCCCAACACTCAACTCTCTCTCACGGGATTTGGATTTGATGGAAAGAAGATTTGAGTGGAAAGCAACTTGGGGAAGGCTAGAGATCAAGATTCATATGGTAGGAATGGAATATCTTGACCTCAACACAAGTGTAGGTGGTTCTCTCTTAGAAAATGTATGTTGGAAGTGTAGGCACGTTCTGATGGCTCTCTCCACGAATGAAGAGTGGGTGGAGGGGTATATATAGCCTCCACACAAAATCTAACCATTACACACAACTTGCCAATCTCGGTGGGACCGAATCGTCAAACTCGGTCGGGCCGATTTAGCAAATAATGTGACCGTTAGGATTTTTGGTGGGACCGACATGCAACTCGGTAGGACCGATATGGTTAGGGTTAGGGCATAACGTAATCTCGGTGAGACCGATTACACAAACTCGGTGAGACCGATTTTGGTAATAAGCTAACTAGACAGTTGGTCAGGCAAACTCGGTGGGACCGGTTCGCTCATCTCGGTGAGACCGAAATGTTACTAAAGGGAAACAGAGAGTTTGCATTGTAGTCTCGGTGGGACCGATCGCTCATCTCGGTTGGACCGAAACGTTACGAAGGGAAACAAAGAGATTACAATCCCATCTCGGTGAGACCGAGATCTCTATCGGTGAGACCGATTTGCCTAGGGTTTGTGGCAGTGGCTATGACATCTGAACTCGGTTGCGCTGGATAGAAAGAATTGGTGGGGCCGAGTTGGACTTTTGGTTTAGGTCATATGTGGATGTGAGAAAGTAGTTGAGGGCTTTGGAGCATTTCACTAAGCATTTTGAGCAAGAAAGCCATTAAGCAACACCTCATCCCTCCTTGATACTATTGGCTTTTCCTATATACTCAATGTGATCTTGGATCACTAAAATAGAAAATGTAGAGTCTTGTGCTTTGAGCTTGAGCCAATCCTTTTGTCCTTAGCATTTTGAGGGATCTACTTTTCTCATCCATGCCATGCCAATCATTGAGCTTTCCTGAAATATTTATCTTGAAATGGCATTAGCTCAATGCTATATGTTGTTAGGAATTACCAAAACCACCCAGGGATAGTTGCACTTTCAATCTCCGCCTTTTTGGTAATTGATGACAACATATAGATCAAAGCTTCGACAAATGATAATAAGAAGAAACATCGTCGCTTTGAGAAGTATGTGAGAAGTAAGAGCTCCCCCTAAATTTGTGCATTATTTAAAATTTGCTTTGGACTGCAAATGCACAATGACTTAGGATCATGGGTTACTCTTCCATGTGAAATACATCTTGGTGGAGCGCTCAAAATGATAACAATTAAACACATGCACTCATCACCAAGCAAAGTGAATGATCATATGAGAATATAAGAAATAATATCATCCAACAAGCATTAATGTAGCATAGCATATGATCAAACACATGATCATCAAAGTATCAAGCACACAAATAACAAAGTTGAACCACCAAAAGAAACAAGAGAGAACAAAGCAACACTCTCTCTCGAAGCCTATGGTCTATACATTTTTCTCCCCCTTTGGCAACAAGTTACCAAAAAGTTCATAGAAAATGCATAGTGTTAAACGACTCTCAGGCTTGATCTTCATGTGGTGGTGTAGAGATGACTCCAAGGATGAAAGCATCAGTCGATGAAGCTAGAGCTGGTGGAGTGGGTGCTGGAGCTGGAGGCACTGAAGTTGTTGCTGGTGCAGATGATGTGGCTTTGGTGTCTGGAACAGGCACTGCAGCAGATCTCTGTCCTCTGGGCACTCTAGCAAATGCATCTGTAGTAGACTTGCCCTTCTTCTCCTCCACTTCCTCCTGAAGTTGCTCAACTGCAGTTTGGATCTCAGTCACTTTGACATCAAGAGCATAAAACTTCTGCTCTATGATTCTCTCCAAGCTCTCCTGGTTTTGAGTCAGGGTTGCCAAGCCCTTCTCAATCCTCAAGGTGGAGGCAATCAAGTAGCGAAGATGATCTTGCTTGCTCTTCAAGAAAATCTAAGATGCCTCTTCAGCAGTTGGCATCTTTGCAACCTTCTCAGCCCTTGCCTTCTCCTTCTTCTCTTGTGCTTGCACAGATGATGGTTCATTTTCATCCATCACAATGGTGTTGTCCTCGAAATCAGGATAGATGGGCAGGTGCTCCTTGTCCAAAAGATATGTGCCAGTGCCCATCTTGGAGTTGATAAGCTCCTGAATGTGTGGGGCATACCCACAACTCCTCTTCTGATCAGCAGCAGTCCTTTTGATTTTTTCCATAATCAAGCTCATGACTTTGAATTTCTGAGGCACATCAAATATATGTAGCAAGTTGATTGCATGGCCTCTGATCATCTTGTGATCACCTGACTTTGGCAGCAAGGTGCGCCTTAAGATCCAGTTGATAGTAGGTAATCCTGACAACAGATAATATACAGATCCAAACTTATGTGTCTCTAGAGCAGCATCTGGGATCTCTCTGTACATGCTAGCCATGGAGTTGTGGTCTTTCTTCTTCTTGGCATAGACATCCAAGTCATCCTTATTCTCTTTTGGAGCATTTATCAATTCAGACCATTCCTAAACAGTGGATTGGTACCTAGTACCCTCTGACATCCAGACAATCTTCCCATCTTGGTAGAAGTGAGCTGTGGAGTAAAATTGCATAATGAGCTCATCATTCCATTTGGTGAGCTTCTGGCCAACAAAGTCATCTACTCCACAAGACTTGAAACTATCATAAACTCCTGGATAATGCTCTTCATTCTTCTTGATATAATCCCAGTCAACCCATCTCATGTCACATACTATGGGCTTCTTGTCAAGCAACAATGTCTCATAGAAATCCTACTGTTCCTTAGTGTGGAACATGTAGTCCACAACAGTTCTTCTTCTGACAGCTTAGGGATCAGTCTGTCTCTAGAGTCTCAGACCTACATCCTTCCTGAGCTTCATATCCTTTGCTACTGGATGAGCATCATTATGATCTGGGATCTTGGGCTTCAACTTTCTCAAGACAAGTGAATCATCATCTTCTTCTTCAGCAGCTTCAGGCACTGGGGCCTTGTTCTTCTCTTCAACTGGAATGTTCCTGGTGTTCCTCTTAGGTGCAGACTTGGCTTTAGGAGCAGCAGCCTTGGGAGCAACTTTAGGCTTAGATGGAGCAACCCCTGATCTTATAGCATCTCCCATCAGCTTCTAAGCTTTAGGAGCTGGTGCAGCATCCTCTTCCTCTTCTTCTTCCATCATTGAGGGCTTTCCAACAACTCTGGTCATGGTCTTCTTGACCCTTTCTTTCCTTTTCTTTTCAGCCACAACTTGTTCTTTGGGTTCAGACCCCAAAGTCTCTGAGTGGATGCTCTGGCCTTTGACGTGGGAACTCTCTTGGCAGGAACCTTTGTTTTCATTCCTAGCTTAGTCGTAGTAGCTATGCCATATTCCTTTTTCAGCACCTTCTTTTTGGAAGTGGCCTCATCCTCAACAGTCACATAGTCCTGATCTTCAGAATCTGAGGTCTTCTTCTTTCTGGCCCTGGTGGCTGCCTTGGGCAAATTGCTGGGTGTGCTCCTGCTACCCTCATCATAACTGCTAGAGGGACTAGTGCCCTCACTCATGTGAACTTGCTCCTGAGACTTGTTCTGACTGTCACTCTGATATGAATTGATGCAAACTCTGACAGCAGACCCTGTGAATAGATGTAGATGAGGTAGAGTAGATGAGCATCACAAAGCACAAAGGTTTTTGCAAAACATTGAGCCAAAAACTTAGTTTTAGTTTTCCACAGAAAGCATTTCGGAGCTACCGATTTGTAAACTCGGTGATACCGAAGCAGCTTTTGGAACCTAAACTAGTGAACTCGGTCAGACCGAGTCACAGTTCGGTGGCACCAAGACTGCTAGGGTTTCACAAAGAATTGAACTCGGTCACACCGATTTGCAATTCTCGGTCAGACCGAAAATCACATGTGCACTGGCCTGAGCCAAATTGGCGAGACCGACTTCTACAACTCGGTCGGTCCGAGATGAGTTCGACGGAAATCTAACCCTAAATTTTCAATCCAAAACTAATCTACGGAGTGATTTCGCTGGATAGAGTGATTTCAAACGTGGCAAGATTCATGGCAATGCAATGTGCTAGGAATCAGAGTTAGGAATAGCACAAAGTTCAAACCCATACCCTAATGCGGTGATGGATTTGCTACGGCGACAACGGCAGAGACAATTCCCATTGACGGCGGCGGAGACTAGCGGCTGGAGATCGCTGGCGACGAGGAGGACGATCCGGAGACCCGAAGAGGCAGTAGGCTATGCGCGGGCGAAGAGTTTCAAAAAAATTTCCAAATTTTGGCCCAGGGGCATAAATAGCCTGACCCTGCCGGTGTGACCGAGTGGAACAACTCGGTGGCACCGAGATGCATTACTGCAAGTAGTTACAGCAACTCGGTGTGACCAAAAAGTTCAAATCGGTTGCACCGAGATTGAAAACCTAGATCAACTTAGTGATCTCGGTATGACCGAAATGGATGAATCGGTCAGACCGAAACGCACAAAGAGGTTTTGGAAGTTTATGTCTATGACGAATCAGGGACTCCGAGTGCTCCTCACACAAAGTGGTTCGAATCTGACTTGATCAAACTTTGTGATATAGCATGAATAGAGTTTGATACAACAAGAGCATAGATAGCTAGAGAAGGTTCTTAGGTATTCTTGTCTATCCACTTGGCAAAAGAAAAAGAAACCAAACAATCAAAGCTAAAGTGGATGTCCTCGAATGAGTAAATTATGCAACCAACATGCTCACAGAATAAAATGGCAAATGAAATATGTGGCAAAGCATGCACAACCATTTCTAGCATCTATCAAGCAATTGGTGATGACTAGGTCATCTATATATGAGTATATTAACTTAGGAGTCAAATGAGAACATTTGATCATAGGTCATACTCATCCTTTAAGCACAAGTGGGGTTTCCACTTTTACATAAAGCATTGTTGTGTTCACACCATTTGAGTTGCTTTGTCTCAATTTTTTGAGTAAAGCTCCCCCTAGATGTGAGATCCCCCCTAAGAGAGATGAACTAACCTTGGGTTTTGTCGATGATGACCTCATGTAGATGTTGAATATGTGGATGCTCAATGTTGATGTAGATCATTTAGAGCAATCCATTGGAGTGAGTTGCACTTGTCCCTTGTCTTACCAACAAGAGGGTTTGTGACTCCTTGAACTAGTGCAAGATGTGGAAGTTGATTGCACTTGTCCTTGCCAAAATGATAAGAGTGAAATATGTTGGTGGAGTCACCCTCAAGAAATCTCTAGTTCTTCTTCTTCGGGATCCACATCATCTTGATGTGAATCCTTGGAGTTGTAGTTGTACTTTATGAAGTAGAACTTCATGAAGTCTTGGGAACCCACTTGACCAAGGACTTAGGAGCTTCTTCAAATGCATCAATCTCCTCTTGAAGCTTATCCTTGCCTTTTTGCTTGTGGTCTTGTGGTGGAAGATCATCTTGAGGTTGTGTCCCTTTGAAAGAAGTAGGATCACACTTCTCTTGTTGAGGAACAAACTTCGTATTGGGGTATTGATCTTCTTCCCACTCAACTCCATTGGCATTGAACTTTCGTTCAATACCAACACCTTGGTTCTTCCGGTGCCTTCCTTGCTTGCGTACAATTTCCTCGAATTGCTTACTCCCGGCAAGGCTCTTGTAAACACCTTTCTCTATAATTCCCTTAAATAAGCTATTTTCTTGCTCAAGTGTAACTTGGCTAAGAGAATCATTAGTGGAATCAAGAGAACTACTAGAAGCAACAACATTGGATTTAGCATGATTATTGTTACTACTAGAGGAAGAATCTTTCTTGTTGTTGTTACTAGACTTGACTTGAGGCATGTAAGTAGATAAGAGTAAACGTTTGGCAATGTAAGAAGAACTTTTCTTGCAGAGATCATCATTGATTGCTTTTAAAAACTCATGTTCTTGCTCAAGGTTGAGCTTTTCAAAGTGTAACTTCTCATGAGTCCTTAAAAGTTCTCGATGATCTCCTAAGATATTTTCATGAGCTAACTTAAGAGTGTTTAGTTCTTTAGTTAGGAGCTCAATCTTCTCCTTATCATTGTCATTCGTTTTATATCGATTAGCATGATTAATTGATGTTTCATCATAGTATTCATCACTAAAGTTGTCAACAAGTAAATCATCATCAGCTAACAAGTCATCTTCATCACTATTGAAATCAACATACTCAGGGTGTGATACCTTTGGGCCTTTAGCCATGAAGCATCTTCCAAGTCCTTCATTTGGTGAATCAAATATGTCGTAGGAGTTGGTTGACACAAGTGCTAGACCGGCAACACCTTCATCTTGAGTATGTTTTGAGTCGGAGTGATAGCTTCTCTCGGAGTGATGGTCGGAGTTGGAGCCGGATACCCATTCACCAACATGAGCTTGATGTCTTCATTTTGTGTAGCTCCTTGATGACTTGTCCTTCCTTTCCGAATCCTTGCTTCTCCGGGATGTTCTTCGTTCATAACGATCATCTCTACTACTCCTCTCTCTTGGTGGTGATTCTTCTCTTCTACTTATTCTCTTTGGAGATTCTTCTCTTCTTTTGTAGGGTGCCGTACACTCATTGGAATAGTGTCCGGGTCTTCCACAATTGTAACAATTACGCTCACGACTAGAAGATCTGTTGTCATTGTAGGACCTTGACTTGGAACTTCTTTCCTTGCTTCTACTCTTGTAGAACTTGTTGAAGTTCTTCACCATTAGGCTCAATTCTTCATTGAAGGTTTTTTTCTCACTTGATGATGTGGGAGCTTCACATGAGGCTTTGTAAGCACCACTTGACTTGTTGTGGAGCTCCTCCTTATCCTTGAGTGACATCTCATGAGCAACAATTCTTCCAATGACTTCCATTGGCTTGAGATCTTTGTAATTTGGCATCATTTGGATCAATGTGCACAAGGTATCATATTTTCCATCCAAGGCTCTTAGGATCTTCTTCATGATGAATTTGTTGGTCATTTCTTCACTTCCTAAGCCGGCAATATCATTTGTGATGAGAGCAAGCCTAGAGTACATTTCAGCGACACCTTCACCATCCTTCATTCTGAACTTGTCAAGTTGACTTTGAAGCACATCCAATTTGGATTCCTTGATGGAGTCTGTACCTTCATGCATGTCAATCAAAGTATCCCAAATTTCCTTTGCATTCTCAAGACGGCTGATTTTGTTGAATTCTTCGGGGCACAATCCGTTGAAGAGGATATCACAAGCTTGAGCGTTGTATTGCAGCATCTTCAACTCTTCTGCGGTAGCTTGATGGTTCGGTTCTCTCCCATCAAAGAATTCACCTTGCAATCCAATACACACAATAGCCCAAACGGCGTGGTTATGTCCAAGAATATGCATTTTCATCTTATGCTTCCAACTAGCAAAATTAGTACCATCAAAGTAAGGACCTCTACGGTGGTAATTTCCCTCGCTAGACGCCATACTCTCCTAGGTTGTGAAACCAAGGCTATGAGTACCAAAAGCTATGGAAATCAAAGCAAATGGAGACCAAATCTCTGATACCACTTGTAGGATCGAAAGTATGTCTAGAGGGGGGTGATTAGACTACTTGACCAAATAAAAAACTTGCCTTTTCCCAATTTTAGTTCTTGGCAGTTTTTAGCAACCTAGCACAGGTCAAGCAATCTTAACACGATTCAAGCAAGCATGCAAAGAGTATATGAGCAGCAGAAAGTAAAGCATGCAACTTGCAAGAATGTAAAGGGAAGGGTTTGTAGTGCAAACGCAATTTGGAGACATGGAGATTTCTGAGCCATGGTTCCGATAGGTGGTGCTATCGTACATCCACGTTGATGGAGACTTCAACCCACGAAGGGTAACGGCTGCGCGAGTCCACGGAGGGCTCCACCCACGAAGGGTCCATGAAGAAGCAACCTTGTCTGTCCCACCATGGCCGTCACCCATGAAGGACTTGCCTCACTAGGGTAGATCTTCACGAAGTAGGCGATCTCCTTGCCCTTACAAACTCCTTGGTTCAACTCCACAATCTTATCGGAGGCTTCCAAGTGACACCTAGCCAATCTAGGAGACACCACTCTCCAAGAAGTAACAAATGGTGTGTTGATGATGAACTCCTTGCTCTTGTGCTTCAAATGATAGTCTCCCCAACACTCAACTCTCTCTCACAGGATTTGGATTTGGTGGAAAGAAGATTTGAGTGGAAAGCAACTTGGGGAAGGCTAGAGATCAAGATTCATATGGTAGGAATGGAATATCTTGACCTCAACACAAGTGTAGGTGGTTCTCTCTTAGAAAATGTATGTTGGAAGTGTAGGCACGTTCTGATGGCTCTCTCCACGAATGAAGAGTGGGTGGAGGGGTATATATAGCCTCCACACAAAATCTAACTGTTACACACAACTTGCCAATCTCGATGGGACCGAATCGTCAAACTCGGTCGGACCGATTTAGCAAATAATGTGACCGTTAGGATTTTTGGTGGGACCGACATGCAACTCGGTAGGACCAATATGGTTAGGGTTAGGGCATAACGTAATCTCGGTGAGACCAATTATACAAACTCGGTGAGACCGATTTTGTTAATAAGCTAACTAGAGAGTTGGTCAGGCAAACTTGGTGGGACCAACTCGCTCATCTCGGTGAGACCAAAATGTTACGAAAGGGAAATAGAGAGTTTGCATTGTAGTCTCGGTGGGACCGATCGCTCATCTCGGTTGGACCGAAATGTTACGAAGGGAAATAGAGAGATTACAATCCCATCTCAGTGAGACCGAGATCCCTATCGGTGAGACCGATTTGCCTAGGGTTTGTGGCAGTGGCTATGACATCTGAACTCGGTGGCGCCGGATAGAAAGAATCGTGTTGGAAATATGCCCTAGAGGCAATAATAAATTAGTTATTATTATATTTTCTTGTTCATGATAATCGTTTATTATCCATGCTATAATTGTATTGAAAGGAAACTCAGATACATGTGTGGATACGTAGACAACACCATGTCCCTAGTAAGCCTCTGTTGACTAGCTCGTTGATCAATAGATGGTTATGATTTCTTGACCATGGACATTGGATGTCATTGATAACGGGATCACATCATTAGCAGAATGATGTGATGGACAAGACCCAATCCTAAGCCTAGCACAAAGATCGTAGTTCGTATGCTAAAGCTTTTCTAATGTCAAGTATCATTTCCTTAGACCATGAGATTGTGCAACTCCTGGATACCGTAGGAATGCTTTGGGTGTACCAAACGTCACAACGTAACTGGGTGGCTATAAAGGTGCACTACAGGTATCTCCGAAAGTGTCTGTTGGGTTGGCACGAATCGAGACTGGGATTTGTCACTCTGTGTAAACAGAGAGGTATCTCTGGGCCCACTCGGTAGGACATCATCATAATGTGCACAATGTGACCAAGGGGTTGATCATGGGATGATGTGTTACGGAATGAGTAAAGAGACTTGCCGGTAACGAGATTGAACAAGGTATCGAGATACCGACGATCGAATCTCGGGCAAGTACAATACCGCTAGACATAGGGAATTGTATACGGGATCGATTGAGTCCTTGACATCGTGGTTCATCCAATGAGATCATCGTGAAACATGTGGGAGCCAACATGGGTATCCAGATCCCGCTGTTGGTTATTGATCGGAGAACGTCTCGGTCATGTCTGCATGATTCCCGAACCCGTAGGGTCTACACACTTAAGGTTCGATGACGCTAGGGTTATAAAGGAAGTTTGTATGTGGTTACCGAATGTTGTTAGGAGTCCCGGATGAGATCCCGGACGTCACGAGGAGTTTCGGAATGGTCCAGAGGTAAAGATTTATATATGGGAAGTCCTGTTTTGGTCACCGGAAAAGTTTCGGGTTTTTTCGGTAACGTACTGGGACCACTGGGAGGGTCCCGGGGGTCCACCAAGTGGGGCCACCAACCCCGGAGGGCTGCATGGGCCAAGTGTGGGAGGGGACCAGCCCCAGGTGGGCTGGTGCGCCCCCCACAAGGGGCCCAAGGCGCAGGGAAGAGTGGGAGGGGGCAAACCCTAGGGCAGATGGGCCCTAAGGCCCACCCCAGGTGCGCCTCCCCTCTCTCCCCCTCTGGCCGCCACCCCTAGGGAGGGAACCCTAGAGGGGGCGCAGCCCCCTCCCCCCCCCTATAAATACATGAGGTCTGGGGGCTGCCCAACACACGAGTTTCTCCCCCTATTGGCGCAGCCCTACCTCTCTTACTCCTCCTCTCCCGCGGTGCTTGGCGAAGCCCTGCTGGATTGCCACGCTCCTCCACCACCACCACGCCGTTGTGCTGCTGCTGGATGGAGTCTTCCTCAACCTCTCCCTCTCTCCTTGCTGGATCAAGGCATGGGAGACGTTACCGGGCTGTACGTGTGTTGAACGCGGAGGTGCCGTCCGTTCGGCACTAGGATCTCCGGTGATTTGGATCACAACGAGTACGACTCCTTCAACCCCGTTCTCTTGAATGCTTCCGCTTAGCGATCTACAAGGGTATGTAGATGCACTCTCCTTCCCCTCGTTGCTGGTTTCTCCCTAGATAGATCTTGGTGACACGTAGGAAAATTTTGAATTTCTGCTACGTTCCCCAACAAATCGGTGGGGCCGAGTTGTACTTTTGGTTTAGGTCATATGTGGATGTGAGAAAGTTGTTGAGGGATTTGGAGCATATCACTAAGAATTTTGAGCAAGAAAGCCATTAAGCAACGCCTCATCCCTCCGTGATAGTATTGGCTTTTCCAATAGACTCAATGTGATGTTGGATCACTAAAATAGAAAATGTAGAGTCTTGTGCTTTGAGCTTGAGCCAATCCTTTTGTCCTTAGCATTTTGAGGGATCCACTTTTCTCATCCATGCCATGCCAATCATTGAGATTTCCTGAAATATTAATCTCGAAGTGGCATTAGCTCAATGAGCTATATGTTGTTAGGAATTACCAAAACCACCCAGGGATAGTTGCACTTCACATCCTTTAGAGTAGGAGCCATCTCTCTCCATCGGAAGTGAAACGTGTGGGTCTCTAGCCTCCAACGGTCCACCAGGCAGGTGATCAAGGAGGAGTTGATGACAAGGTGTTTGGAGCCCGGGATGGACTCAACGAGATGCGCGAAAGGTAAAAGGCCGACCCATTTCAACCTGCATGACAGAACAATTCAGTTAGTGTCTCTCATTAAATATGCATGTCAGTGTGCAAATAAATAAAGCACGTACTGCTCAACCCATCTTGGGTGTATCATCCAGTTCTCCTTAGGAGTGCGAGTGGCCAGGGGCTAAAGCTTGCGCTCATACCATATCACAGCACGATGACCCCTATCAATAACCATATTCCCGCCATTGCTGCACATACAAATTCCAAACATAGGTGCACACTTAGTAAATAATTCAAACATAGTGCCACACCAAATATTAATATAGAGTCATATCTTTGTTCCAGTATCGAGTTGTAATATTGAGTTGTAAGTAAATAAAAGTGTGATGATCATCATTATAGAGCATTGCCCAATGAAAAAAAATATGAAAAAAATGAAAAAAATGAAAGACCAAAGAAGCCTAAATAAAAAGGGGGCCAAAGAAGCCCACCCAAAAAAATAAAAAGAAAAAAAAATAAAAAAAAGGGGCAATGTTACCGTCCTTTTACTACACTTGTGCTTCAAAGTAGCACCATGTTCTTCATATAGAGGGGCTCAAGCTTTCGCTCATACCATATGAGCAAGCAAGTTGGATGCACCCCCACTTAGTTTCAGTTTGAGCTTTCATACACTTATAGCTCTTAGTGCATCCGTTTCATGGGAATCCCTACTCCTCGCATTGACATCAATTGATGGGCATCTCTATAGCCCGTTGATTAGCCGCGTCGATGTGAGACTTTCTTCCTTTTTGTCTTCTCCACATAAACGCCCACCATCATGTTCTATTCCACCTATAGTGCTATATCCATGGCTTGCGCTCATGTATTGCGTGAGGGTTGAAAAGGCTTAAGCGCGTTAAAAAGTATGAACCAATTGCTCGGCCAAACTATATGATTTTGTATGATGGGAGCATTTTGTGTGACAGGAATGAAGCATGGCCAAACTATATGATTTTGTAGGGATAAGCTTGCTTTGGCCTTCTTGTTTTGAAAAGACATGATTGCTTTATTAGTACACTCGAAGTATTATTGTTTTTATGTCAAATGATAGACTATTGCTTTGAATCACTCGTGTCTTAATATTCATGCCATGATTAGACATATGATCAAGATTATGCTAGGTAGCATTCCACATCAAAAATTATCTTTTTTTGCATTTACCTACTCGAGGACGAGCAGGAATTAAGCTTGGGGATGCTGATATGTCTCTGTCATATCTATAATTTTTGATTGTTCCATGCCAATATTCTTCAACTTTCATATACTTTTGGCAACTTTTTATATTATTTTTGGGACTAACATATTGATCCAGTGCCCAGTGTCAGTTCCTGTTTGTTGCATGTTTTATGTTTTGCAGAAACCCAATAGCAAACGGAGTCCAAACGGGATAAAAACACACGGAGAATTATTTTGGAATATTTATGATTTTTGGGAAGTAAAATCAACACGAGATGGTGCCCGAGGGGGCCAGGAGACAGGGGGCGTGCCCCAGGGAGACATGCGCGCCCTGGACTCTCCTAGGCACCCCGTAAGGCGGTTGACGCTCTTCTTTTGTCATAAGAAAGCTAATTTTATGAGAAAAATCTAGGAGAAAGATTCACCCCAATCGGAGTTACGGATCTCCGGATATAAAAGAAACGGTGAAGGGGCAGAATCTGAGAACGCAGAAATAGAGAAAGACAAAGAGATAGATCCAATCTCGGAGGGGCTCTCACCCCTCCCAAGCCATGGGAGCCAAGCACCAGAGGGGAAACCCTTCTCCCATCTAGGGAGAAGGTCAAGGAAGAAGAAGAAGAAGAAGGGGGGCTCTCTCCCCCTTGCTTCCGGTGGCGCCGGAACGCTGTCGGAGGCCATCATCATCACCGCGATCTTCACCAACACCTCCACCATCTTCATCAACATCTCCATAATCTTCCCCCTTCTATATTCAGCGGTCCACTCTCCCGCAACCCGCTGTACCCTCTACTTGAACATGGTGCTTTATGCTTCATATTATTATCCAATGATGTGTTGCCATCCTATGATGTCTGAGTAGATTTTCGTTGTCCTATCGGTGATTGATGAATTGCTATGATTGGTTTAATTTGCTTGTGGTTATGTTGTTGTCCTATTGTGCCCTCCGTGTCACACAAGCATTAGAGATTCCCGCTATAGGGTGTTGCAGTATGTTCATGATTCACTTATAGTGGGTTGCTTGAGTGACAGAAGCATAAACCCGAGTAAGGGGGTTGTGGCGTATGGGATAAAGGGGACTTGATACTTTAATGCTATGGTTGGGTTTTACCTTAATGATCTTTAGTAGTTGTGGATGCTTGCTAGAGTTCCAATCACAAGTGCATATGATCCAAGAAGAGAAAGTATGTTAGCTTATGCCTCTCCCACATAAAACTTGCTATCAGTCTAGTAACGTAGTCAATTGCTTAGGGACAATTTCACAACTCCTACCACCACTTTTCCACACTCGCTATATTTACTTTATTGCTTCTTTATCTAAACAACCCCTAGCTTTTATTTTGCATGTTCTTTATTATCTTGCAAACCTATCCAACAACACCTACAAAGTACTTCTAGTTTCATACTTGTCTAGATAAAGCGAACACTAAGCGTGCGTAGAGTCGTATCAGTGGCAGATAGGACTTGAGAGAATATTTGTTCTACCTTTAGCTCCTCGTTGGGTTCGACACTTTTACTTATCGAAAGAGACTACAATTATCCCCTACACTTGTGGGTTATCAAGACCTTTTTCTGGCGCTGTTGCCAGGGAGTCATAGCGTGGGGTGAATATTCTCGTGTGTGCTTGTTTGCTTTATCACTAAGTAATTTTTATTTGTTGTTCTAAGTTGTTCTCTATCTTTAGTTATGGATATGGAACACGAAATTCCAAAAAAAATAGGTGTACTTGCTACTCATGGAGATGGGGAACCTCCTAAAACCCTCGATGCTCGTTATGTGAAAGAAATTATGTACTACTTTGATAATCCTGAGAAAACCCCATTCAATTTTGTTATGGGAGACATGTTGGATCAACATGAGTACTTTAGGGATTATCGCTTGACACAAAAAGGGAAACTATATATTATGGGATCAAATTCATATGTTACGTTGGTATGCTAGGCAACTATGCTTGAACTATGATATTACTTGTTGCTCTAGGATGAAGGCTCCACACCTTCCCTTTTCATGCAAATTTAATGATGATAAAACCTTGGATTCTTATGCTAATGGTATATATGATTACTATGATGTGGAACAAATAGAAGAATTCGTTGCTTTTAAGGGTCCTTATGAAATTGAATCTTTGTTTGAAAAGTATGAAGCTTTAGATGATGATGTTTATAGCCTGAAAATTATGCTATATTGAAATAATGCTATGAAAATTATGAATATAACTACAATATTGATGCGTTTATTGAGAAAGTATCCGCTGTCCAAGAAGAGACTAATATTTTGCAGGAGTCTATGGAAGAAGAAATTGATGAAACTGTGAGCTCATTGGATGAAAAAGATGAGAAGGAGAGTGAAGAACAAAAGGAGGAAGAGCGGATTGATCACTCGTGCCCACCTTCTAATGAGAGTAACTCTTCAACTCATACATTGTTTAATTCCCCTTCGTGCTTACCGAAGGATGATTGCTATGATGATTGTTATGATCCCTTTAATTCGTATGAAATATCCCTTTTTGATGATGCTTGCTATGCTTGTGGCCAAGATGACAATATGAATTATGCTTATGGAGATGAACTTGCTATAGTTCCTTACGTTAAACATGAAATTGTTGCTATTGCACCCACGCATGATAGTCCTATTATCTTTTTGAATTCTCCCTACTACACTATATCGGAGAAGTTTGTGCTTATTAAGGATTATGTTGATGGGTTGCATTTTACCGTTGCACATGATAATTTTGATAGATATAATATGCATGTGCTTGCTGCTCCTACTTGCAATTATTATGAGAGAGGAACTATATCTCCACCTCTCTATGTTTCCAACACGATAGAATGCAAGAAACTGCTTATACTATGCATTGGCCTTTACTTGGTGTGCATGAATTGTTATTTTATGACATGCCGATGCATAGGAAGAGAGTCAGACTTCGTCATTGCTTGATATATGTTACTTTGTGCTCACTACTAAATTACAAATCATTGTTAATTAAAATTGGCTTTGATATACCTTGGGATCCATGTGGATTCATTACTTGAGCACTATATGCCTAGCTTAATGGCTTTAAAGAAAGCGCTGCCAGGGAGACAACCCGGAAGTTTTAGAGAGTCATTTATTTCTGTTGAGTGCTTTCATATAGTTTAAAAACAAAAAAATAAAGAGGGGAACCCAAAACTTTTCAAAAAAGGAAAGTGAAAGTGAGAAAGACAAGCATTGTCGAAGTGGGAGCTAGCCTTGAACTTTGTTCATGCTCATGGAAACTTTGTGAATCTTGATTACAGAAACTTTTCAACAAAAATAATTATCCCCTTGTACAATTCCATTGTATTTTAAAAATAATGTGCCAAGGTTTGCCTTTAGGATGTTTACAATGCTTGTTGGTTTGTACGGTGCAGGGCAGAAACTTTGGCTGTAGTGCGTGATTTTACATTTTTAACTTGAACGTCAAATGGTTCTGATTCCTTTTGCACTGTCTTTATGTACAAAGTTTTTATTTTTCCTAATTTTGGTAGAATTTTTGGGATACCATAAGTATGGTGAATGTTCAGATTTCTACAGACTGTTCTGTTTTTGACAGATTCTGTTTTTGATGCATAGTTTGCTTGTTTTGATGAAACTATCAATTTCTATCAGTGGATTAAGCCATGGAAAAGCTATATTACAGTCGACACAATGCAAAAACAAAATATGAATTGGTTTTCAACAGTACTTAGAGTAGTGATTTGCTTTATTATACTAACGGATCTGTCGGTGTACTAGAGTAGGGGTACCCTAGTATCCCGAACTTGCGCATGGGCAGTTGCAGCACCCCGCGGCAAGGATTGCCGGGTGACCGCCAAGGTCCTCCGTGGTTCCTTTGGAGCCATTCAAGAACAAAGTATTCAAGCCAAGGAGACAGGGCCCCGACAAGAGGAGCTTGCCGGGAAGGCCAACCTAGGCATAAGAACAAAGTATTCAAGCCAAGGAGACAAGGCCCCGGCAAGAGGAGCTTGCCGGGAAGGCCAACCAAGGCATCTCAAGGAACTTGCCGCGACGTGCCACGCATCCCGGCGAGGCCTGGTGAGCGACAAGCTTCCGGACGCGACAAGACAACGACCGCGGCAAGGCGCTTGCCGCGGCAAAGCTACCACCCTGTACCCGCGCTCCAGCACATCCACCAACGTGTCGCCCTGGGGCCTTTCCAGGCGCGCATGGCAGGAGGCTGTGCAGCCAGCGGTGCGTGGTGGCAAGCGGCGCTGACAAGATTACCATCGTGGCGAGCGGTGGTGCCCCTGACGGTCCTTTTTTGCACTGTTTGGGCAACGTAGACGGGCATTTAATGCCTTTGTCCCCTGCCGTCAGGGTTAGGTAGGATGCACTGTACAGGTAGCTGTACCAACCACCATCCCTTTTCCATTTTTACCCTTGTCTACGTTGCCACCTGTCGGTGACCCCTTTAGCATATAAAAGGAGGCCCATGCGCAACGTAGAGGGGGGTTCGGAAGGTTCGAAGCCAGAAAACACTCACGCTCGGTCTCGTTAGCAGCTAGAGTGTACTGTAGCACTCAGCTCTCCCAAGCAAGAACTCAATACAATCAGACAAGCAGCAGTAGGAGTATTATCTCTCCGGAGAGCTCCGAAGCTGGGTCAACTGCTCGTGTGCTTTGCCTCGATCTGCTCTTCGTGCGATCTCCGCCCCCCGCCGAACCAAAAGGGGCTCGGTCCGCCGGTCCCATAGGTGTTCGTGGATCAGTTTTCCATGACATCTTTGGCACGCCAGGTAGGGGGCGTCGAGGTCGTGTGGACCTGATCCGGTGTTCGCACGAGCTAGATCTTCATCTTCTTCATCGACATGCCACCGAAGAAGAAGGCTTCGGCGGCAGATGTTCCGTCCACGTCGATCCCACCACCACCGGAGCAGACGGGTGGTGGGGTAGACGCCGGCGAAAGAACGGACATCGACGAGGGAGCTCACGGTGCTGCCAGGTCCAAGGACAAGGCTGCGCAAACCTCGGCGTCCGTACATGCACCACACCCATCTCAGGAGGCGCAGGACCAACCGCGTCATGGCATTCGCAGAGCCATACGTTCGTTGGGCCAAGATCGAGCTGGTGGATCTCGGGGTACTCAAGACCAGCATGCACGCCCACGTGCTGGCACGAGCGAGGCACGGTCGCCTGGACGTGATACTGCTCCTTCTAACGTAGTTAGAAGTCCGAGCATATCCCGCTCCTCGCACCGTTCGCCACTGCCGCCCACCACTCCAGCAGAAGCTTTGGCGCGAGCTCAACTGCTCCTGGATTACCCTCCAACGGCAGACAAGATCGATGAATGGAGGGCCACCATTCAGAGCCTCATCGGCTTCGCCAACGGCGACACTCCGCGGCAGCCGAGTACATCGCTGCCGCGGCAGGACTGCCAGGCACGAGCCGGTGGCAACGGAACCGGTGGGGGTGCGACCACCATGCACTCTCCACCCCGAAGGCCAAGATCGCCGACTCACCGGATCCACTTCGACAGCGACTCCACCGCATCGTCAGATCCATGAGCTCGTCGTGATCAGCGCCAAGTTCTTCACGAACGACAGCAAGAAGACGCTCGAACTCGCATCGAGCGCCGAAGAGAAGCGCGGCGTCAATCGGATCAGCACGCTGGGCCCGCTGTCGACATGCACGCGCCAGGGGAACCAGGCGACTTGCCGTACGCGGTAGGTTGCCCTGCGTTCACTCGTGAGCTGCGGCAGGTCCAGTGGCCCAGCACGAAGAATTTCAAGCCAGACGTGCCAGAGAAGTACGACGGCAAGTCGCATCCGTCGGAGTTCCTCAGCATATACACCATCGCGGTGCAAGCTGCTGGGGGGCGGGACGACAAGATCCTTGCCAACTACTTCCCGCTGGTACTCAAGCCCAATTTCAGATCCTGGCTCATGCACTTGCCAAACAACTCCATATCCTCCTGGGCAAACCTATGCCATCAGTTTGTCGGCGCTTTTACAGGCGGCCACAAGCCTCCTGGCCAAGAGAGCGACCTTCATCTGCTCGCCCAGAAGGAAGGAGAGCCCCTGCGCAAGTACATTCAGAGATTCAGCCGCGTACAACACAACATCCTAGATGTCCACCCTGCCGCAGTAATCAGCGCGTTCCATCAGAACATGCGGAACCGCAGGATGCAGGAGGAGATGGCAATGTGCAAGATCAAAGACGTCAGTGAGCTATATGCCCTAGCCGACAAGTGTGCGTGTGCTGAGGAGGGGAGGAAACTCCCCGGAGAGAATACAGAAGCAGCAGGATCAGATAGTGAGTGGACTGCTCCGGCAAAGAAAAACCAGCGGCGGAACAACAGGAAGAAGAAAGGCAAAGATGTGCTAGTCGTTGAGCAATCCGGCAACGGAGATGGCGCCAAGAAAGCCAAAGCTGGTAGCTCCGGCGGCACCAACTACCAGGCTGTGGCGGTCGCCGACAAGCAGGACGGCACAAGCAAGCAGTACTGCAAGATCCACCGCACCAAGGGCCATGATCTCCAGAGCTGCAAGAAGGTCGAGCAGCTTGTCGAGCAGCAAAAGGCTGAATACGAGCGACGCGACAAGGAGAAGGCCCAGGAAGGTGCTGGAGGAGCCGGCAAGAAATGCCCCGGCCGAGGAGGACGCCGCGGCAAGGCCAAGCAGCGGCAAGGAGATAGACCTCCCCGCGGCCGCGACAAGGATGAAGATGACGACGACGATGAAGATATGGATGATGACGAGACCGATGAGCAGAAGTTCCAGAAAGCCATAGAGGTCCTGTGCGTTGACGGCGGTGCTTCTCTGCATACTTCGCACCGCCAGCTCAAGCAGTGGGTGCGGGAAGTCAATGTGGCAGAACCACCCGTCGAGTCACGCAGGCCTCTGAAATGGTCCAGCACGCCTATCATCTTTGATATTGAGGACCACCCTGATCGTATAACTGCGGTCGGGTGCTTGCCGATGTTGGTTTCACCAACTATCCGCAACCTCAAGGTCACTAAGATGCTAGTTGACGGCAGGGCCGGCTTGAACCTGATCTCCTCCGCGGTACTCCAGAAAGTCCAGATCCCTGACAGCGAGCTCGAAGAGACCGGCACATTCCAAGGAATCAATCCAGGAAGGAGCAAGCCGAAGGGAAAGATTACGTTGCCGGTGACATTTGGCAGCGAGTTGAACTTCAGGACTGAGAGGGTCACTTTTGATGTCGCTGACTTTCCATTGCCTTACAATGGGATACTCGGCCGTCCAGCACTCGCCAAATTCATGGCAGCCTCTCACTATGCATACAACATACTGAAGATGCCAGGCCCGATAAGTGTCATCTCTGTCCCTGGCGACAAGAAGGATGCCCTTATCTGCGCCGACAAGATCTACCGGGAAGCAACAGCCGCAACAGATCACAAGTCACTTACCGCTGAAGCCCTCGGGGGAAAGAAGAAGACCAAGTCCGGCAAGAGTTCTGATGCCCACTCCGGCAAGCGCACCTCTTCGGAGTGCTGCGCTACCGTCGAGGACGCACCATCGAGCTCCACCGGCAAGTGTAAGAAGACAATGGCAGCTCCACCAGAGACCAAGAAGGTGTCCGCCAAGGAGGATGGCACCAGTGGTACCTTCACCATCAGTGCCACTCTCGACCCTAAATAGGAAAGCGCGCTCGTTGCTTTCCTGCGGGCGAACGTCGATGTGTTTGCATGGCAACCGTCTGACATCCCCGGTGTTCCCAGGAAAGTAATCGAGCACCATCTTGCCGTTTGTCCTCATGCGCGGCCCATCAAGCAGAAAGTTAGGAAGCAGGCAGTGGAGCGCCAAGAATTCATTGAAGAAGAAATCAAGAAATTGGAAGCAGCAGGCCTTGTCAGAGGAGTGCTCCATCCTACGTGGCTGGCCAACCCTGTAGTCGTGCGTAAAGCAAATGGGAAATGGAGACTTTGTATTGACTTTACCGATGTCAATAAAGCTTGTCCCAAAGACCCATTTCCCTTGCCGCGCATCGACCAGATTGTTGACTCCACGGCCGGATGTGACTTGCTCTCATTTCTTGATGCATACTCAGGATACCATCAAATCTTCATGGCAGAAGAGGATGAGGAGAAGACATCATTCATCACCCCGTGTGGCACATACTGTTTCGTACGGATGCCTTTCGGTTTAAAGAATGCTGGTTCAACATTTGCAAGGGTAGTCCATTATGCTTTTGAGTCGCGAATGCAC
Organism: Triticum dicoccoides; assembly: GCF_002162155.2. Taxonomy (NCBI): domain Eukaryota; kingdom Viridiplantae; phylum Streptophyta; class Magnoliopsida; order Poales; family Poaceae; genus Triticum; species Triticum dicoccoides. The sequence goes on along the minus strand of NC_041381.1, from coordinate 567,014,712 downwards.
AGAAATGTGGAAGCCTACATGGATGACATAGTGGTCAAGAGCAAGGACAAGGCGACTCTGATTCAAGATTTAGACGAAACCTTTGCAAATCTACGCAAGATCAACCTCAAGCTTAACCCCGAGAAATGTGTGTTTGGAGTCCCCTCCGACAAGCTTCTCGGGTTCTTCGTGTCTTAGCGGGGGATTGAGGCCAATCCCGACAAGATCAAGGCCATTGAGCAGATTGAAGGACCAAAGCGCGTCAAGGATGTACGAAGACTTGCCGGTTGCGTAGCTGCTCTCAGCAGGTTTATCTCTAGGTCTGCTGAGCGCGCCCTGCCATTTTTCAAAATATTGAAAAAGGCAGGTCCAATGAAATGGACTCCGGAAGCGGAGGCAGCGCTGCAGGACTTAAAGAGATACCTGTCCTCCGCTCCAACACTTATCGCACCTAAGCCACAAGAGAAGTTGCTGCTATATATAGCGGCAACCAATCAAGTGGTTAGTGCTGCGTTAGTAGCGGAGAGGGAGGCGGATGATGAGCCAGCAACCATGGCAGATGCATCCAGCGACAAGCAGAGGACTTCACCGGCAAGCTCTGGTCCCGACAAAGATGGATCTGCGCAGTCGCATGAGAAAATGCAGAAAAGAATGGTGCAACGCCCAGTTTACTTTGTCAGTTCCCTTCTGCAGGGGGCTAGGTCAAGGTACTCTGGTGTGCAGAAATTGCTTTTCGGCCTTCTCATGGCCTCGAGAAAGCTGCGCCATTACTTCCAAGCACATGAGATCACAGTCGTCACTCATTTTCTACTGAAGAGGATACTGCAGAATCCAGAAGCAACAGGCAGGATTGTCGAGTGGGCACTAGAACTGTCAAGCTTTGGCCTCAAGTTTGAAAGCACTTCAACTATCCAAAGTAGAGCGTTGGCAGAGTTCATAGCAGAATGGACGCCAACGCAAGATGAAGAAATTCCGGAGACAAGCATCCCCGTCAAGGAAGCAAGCAAGGAGTGGCTGATGTACCTTGATGGTGCCTTTTCGCTGCAAGGCCCGGTGCGGGCGTGCTACTTGTCGCACCCACCGGAGAGCACCTCAAGTACGTAGTCCAGATGCATTTTCCCAAGGAGCAAGCAACGAACAATACCGCAGAGTATGAGGGTTTGCTTGCCGGTCTCAGGATCGCGGCAGACCTTGGGATCAAGAAGCTCGTTGTCAGGGGTGACTCACAGCTTGTCATCCGCCAAGTGAACAAGAGTTATCAGAGTCCGTTGATGGAAGCTTACGTTGATGAAGGGAGGAAGCTAGAAGAGCACTTTGACGGCCTACAGATGGAACATGTTCCAAGAACTCAGAACGACATTGCCGATGGCCCGTCAAAGTGCGCCGCACTTAAGCTACATGTGGAACCAGGGATCTTTGTGCTCAGACTGACTCAACCATCTGTAACGCCATCAACTGGACAGAGCAAGAAAAGGAAGTTGATTTCTGGCGACTATTTTCCGGTAGAGCTCCCCGAAGCCGCCGCCAAGAAGGTCCCCAAGATCAACGCCAAGGGTGCTGAGGAGCAGTCTGCTCCGGCAAGCCTTAGGGTTTGTTCCGTTGAAGCAGACGCTTCCGACAAGCTTTGCTCCGGCAAGCTTGCCGGGGAACGTCAAGCTCCGGCTGAGCCGCAGGTTCTCGCCATAGGAGCGGATGTTCCCGCAGCAGCAGATGTGCCTTTAGTCCTTGTTGTCGAGCCGCAGGCTCCAGCATGGGCACAACAGATTGTCCATTTCCTTCAGACCGGAGAACTTCCAGAAGAGCAAGAAGAAGCGGAAAGAGTAGCCCGGCAGTCAAGTATGTACCAGTTTGTTGACAACACACTGTATAGAAGAAGACTCAACGGTGTGAAATTGAAGTGTATTCACCGGGAAGACGGACAAAAGCTGTTGGCAGAGATACATGGAGGCATCTGTGGTCACCACATTGGCGCAAGAGCACTTGCCGGCAAAGCATTCCGGCAAGGTTTCTTTTGGCCGACAGCCCTCCAGGATGCAACTGCACAAGTAACCAAGTGTGAAGCGTGCCAGTTCCATTCCAAGCAGATACACCAGCCAGCTCAAGCTCTCCAGACGATCCCTTTATCCTGGCCATTTTCGGTCTGGGGGCTCGACATCCTCGGCCCCTTTCCCCGAGCTGTCGGGGGCTTTGAGTACTTGTATGTTGCAATCAACAAGTTCACAAAGTGGTCGGAAGTGGAAGCAGTGAGGAAGGTGACAGCACAGTCAGCAGTCAAGTTCTTCAGGTCGATTGTTTGTCGCTTCGGGATCCCTAACAAGATCATCACCGACAACGACACGCAATTCACGAGCCGCACCTTCATGCAATACGTCCAAGATCTTGGCGCCAAGGTCTGCTTCGCTTCTGTTGCTCATCCAAGAAGCAACGGTCAAGCGGAGAGGGCAAATGCTGAAGTGCTGCGCGGGCTCAAGACCAGAACTTTCGATAGGCTGCGCAAGTGCGGAAAGAACTGGATTGAGGAGCTGCTGGTGGTTCTTTGGTCGGTCAGGACGATGCCAAATCGAGCCACTGGCCAGACACCTTTCGCTCTAGTCTATGGAGCAGAGGCAGTTCTCCCCACGGAACTCGTATACGGATCACCTCGAGTGCTCGCTTATGATGAGCTTGAGCAAGAGCAGCTGCGACAAGATGACGCGCTGCTCCTTGAGGAGGACCGTCTTCAGGTTGCTTTACGAGCTGCTCGATACCTGCAAGCTTTGCGCCGCTACCATAGCCGCAAAGTTAATGCCAGAAGTCTCGAGGAAGGCGACCTTGTTCTTCGGCGCGTTCAGTCTGCCAAGAATTCCAACAAGTTGACGCCGAAGTGGGAAGGCCCTTACCGGGTGAAATGAGTCACTAGGCCTGGCGTTGTCCGCCTTGAGACCGAAGATGGCATTCTGGTGAGCAACTCCTGGAACATTGAGCATCTTCATAAGTTTTACCCGTAAGGCGCGGTTGCCGGAACTTGTTCCGGCAACCACCTTTTGTACAAGTCTTGCCGATGTTGCATGTAATCCTTTGTACAAAGCCGGGCGCAGACCCCGTGCATAAGTAAAGCTCATGTGCTCTGCACATCTTGTCAATTTCATGCTTTCTACTTTTCTTTGCATGCATGTATCTGACACTTTGTGCAGCACCTACCCCCGGTAAGCAATGACGAGTCGTAAGGCTCCGTATCATTATTTTCTCTTCTTTCTCTTTCTCAAAGGAAAGAAGGTTCCCTCGCCCACAAGTTTGCCAGGGGGAAAGGAGAAGATAATGGTGTGGACCAGGCGTCGTTCAAGGAAGTTTCGCCTTGCCGGAAAGCAAACGACAGAAAAGCTAAGTTGCCAAAGTTTGAGCAATCAGTTTTACTTTTTAAGTTATCTTCCTCGAACGACCCTGATTTGTATGGAAAACCTGTGCACGGAGGAACCAACTCGTAGCTAGTTGCGCCCTTACTTTGTTTCAAGTCCGCTCAACAACTTAAGTGAGCTGCGACTAGTTGCGACAAGGTTTCTTGTCGGTAGCGGCACTGCCAGCAGGCTGCTGACGTCCCGCACTCAGCGCTCGCGGCAAAGGTGCCTGCGCCGACAAGTTCCCTAAAAGCGTAGGGCAAAAACATACAAAGGAAGGAATCAAGTAAAGGAAATAACATAACAATTGCTACCCAAAATAGAGTCATATTACAAGATAGCTTGTCGTAGCTCTAACAGATTGTTCTCATAACATGACCAGCAGCGACAAGAAAAGGAGAAAATGGGTGGCCTAATCTACGCGATTGCCTTCAACCCTCTTGATCCCGCTCACCTTGTCCACAATGGGTGCGACAAGGGCCTTGAGCACTTCCAGATCGGCATCCGGCGGCAAGGACCTGAGGACGTTGGTGAGGTTGAGGCCTGGGTTGCGGAAGGCCACCTTCACCAGCACCTTTTGGAGAGCTCCCGGGCAGATCTTGCCCGACTCGTCAGCCAGCTGCTTTGGGATCTTCTCCCGGAGTCGCTGGAGGGCCGTCGCCACTCCTTCGAAGAACAAGCTGAGCTTGGCGCTGGGTTGGAGGTGCTCATCAGAGGAGTACCCAAAATCCTCCATCCCCAGCTGCGCCAGCTCCTTGTCGATGGCCGCGGCAGCATCCACAAGACCCTCGGTCCAATGCTCCACGGTCTCCCTAAAAGTGTCCTGGGCGGCAGCAGCATTCGCCAGCAGCGCCTCGTCGGCCTTGATCTTCTCCGACAAGGCCACCTCCCGCTCCCTGGCGCCGTCCAGCGTCTGAGTCAAAGTGGCCAGCTTCAACTCAAGATCTGCGTTGGAGTCCTTGGCGGCATTAAGCTCCTTGCTCCTCTCAGCGAGACGACCTTGCAGCTCACCATGAGCAGCGGCGTCCTTCTCGCGCTCGCGCTTGAGCGCAGCAAGCTCCTCGCCGCTCGCCTTGAGGTCGGCCTCCAGCTGCGCCATCCTCGTCTCCAGCTCCTTCTTGGCGGCCTCGGCAGCTGCGGCTGCGTCCTTCGCTTCCTTGAGAGCCCCGCCGAACGTTTGCTCGCGTGTGGCAAGCTCCTCCTCGTGGCTGTCAAGGTTGACCTTGCGTTGCGCCAGCTCGCCTTCCTGCGCAGATAGCTTCTCGTCAGCAAGCCGCTGTTGCTCTTCAACCTCGGCCTTCTTGAGGAGGAAGGCTTTCCGCTCCTCAGCGACTTGCTCCCGCTCCTCCGCCAGGGCCCGGAGAGTTTCCTGCCTGAAGCCCCGGAGCTCTTCCGCGCGCTTCTCGATATCCACCCCCGCCTTCGCGACAAGCGCTTCTCGGGACGCAAGCTTGGCCTGCCGAGCGCGGTAGAGTGACAACAACTTCCGCAGCAGCCGCTCCTCCTCAGGCTCGTCACTGCTGCTGCTTGGCGCGTCGACCAGCGTCAGCCCAGCGGAGGCAAGCACCTCTCCGTCCAGCATCTCTCCTTTGACCAGCGCCCTGGAGCTTGAAGCCCAGGGGAGCTTGATGAAGATGCCGTCGCCGGCCTTCAGATAGGCGCCGGGCTGGGGCTCTTCGGAGCCTGGCGCTGCAACAGCGGCAGAGGGATCGGCGGTCGGCGTAGCGCCTGGCGCTCCTGCGGCCTCGGGGCCGTCAGTGTGATTGCTGGATCCCTCGCCAGCTTCTGCGGCGGCAGCTTTGGCGGCCTCTCCGCCGGCGGGCTCATCAGCGCCGGCTTCTCCTTCGGTGGCGACAGCGTCGTCGGCATTGCTGCGCGCGTTCTCCTCGCCGGTGACCTCGGTTTCCATCGGCTCCGTGGCAGATGGATCTGACGAACGGAAAAAGGAGAAGAATCAAGCAAATATCCAAAAAGAAAGTCAGAAGAAGAAGAACCCAAGGGAAGTTTTCAAGCAAGATGATCACCTATACCGGGGCCTGCAGTCGTGGTCTCAGCCACCGGAGGATCGCTGGTGCCGCCCCTTGCCGGAGAACTGTCCCTTGCCAGAGAATTCTCCCTTGCCGGAGAACGCTCCCTTGCCGGGGAATCCTCCCTTGGCGGTGTAGTGGAAGCGGATGGCATTTCGGGAGCGGCTTCCGGACACTCCTGGTGAAGCTGCTCTGCTCCTACACAAACCAAAATCAAATATCAGCAAAGAAAAAGCACCCATGCGCGCCTGACAGCTGGAAATAAACCATATACTCATGCTGGGGGCTGCGCTGGGGGCTGCTTGGAGGAAGGGTTGCCGGGTCCGGCAAGGTGGTCTCGGACATGTCCCCTGCCGTCACAGTGGGATCGTCCTCGATGACAATCACCAGGGCCTTGGCTCTCGTCGCCGCTCTCTGGGCCAGCATCCTGAAAAGGAATGGGTTCAGAGCGAAGCAAGTCAGATACAAGACAAAGCAACAAAAATTGAAGAATTACAAGTATAGCAAACAAATCTTACTCTTCTTCCTCGTCGGAGCTGAGCGCGGAGAGATCAAAGTCCAGCTCGCCTCCGGTGCAACGAGGCGGAGGAGTAGTTTCCCTTGCCCGCTTGGCAGGAGCAGTGGCGGTGGACCAGGAAGACCCCGCTCCAGTTGCCGCAGCGGCGTGAGGCGCTCCCACGGCAACACTGCTTGCCTCGGTAGAGCGTGTCGCACGGCACGGCGGCTGTTGACTCGTCTGCCGCTCCGCTACGTCCCCGGCCCTGCGGAGACGCCTTCTCGGTGGAGCTGGGGGCTCCGCTTGCGACAAGCTGCCTGAAGGTTCGAGCCCGACAAGCTCTCCCTCGCTAGGCTCGCTCGACTCAGTTTTAGGCCCGACAAGATCCTCCTCACCGACAAGCTCCTCTCGCTTGGCAAGGCTTGCCGCCTCTGCTGCCTCTACCTCCTCCACGGTGAATCCGAACTCGCCCGCGGCAGCGGCTGCTGCCGCCTCCTCCAGCCTGGTGGCGATGCGCTGCATCTCCGCATCGGTGGTGTCGCGGGTGAGGCTCTTTTGTTCATCGGGGCGGACCGCCACTTCTACCAGGCTGTCAAAGAACTCCCGCACGACGTCGTCTGTAGGCTCTTGCCAAGTTGGAACGATTCCATGCGAATCGCACAACGGCATCATTGCACGGATGCGGTCGAGCGAAGAGTTGTTGCAAAGCGGAACCACCCCCCTCGGCAACATGAATGGATGTTGAGGATCGCGCTTGAACAGTTCTAGGAGCATCGCGTCCAGCTCCAGGACAGTGAAGTTGAAGTTGAGGCCCGGGCGCAGGCTCATAATATCCGTCGAGTTCTGGAACTCCCAGGCGGGTCTCCTTCTCTCCTGCAAGGGGGCGATGCGGCGGCGAAGAAAATTTGCGCCAACGGCGCCTACGGTGAGCCTGGCAAGTCCAAGGCGTAGGATCTGGGTGACGGCAATCCTCAACCTATCGTCTTCTGGGGCCACGTTTCTCCAATCGTTGCCACGCGCTATTGGGGCTTGGCGCTGGGCGGTAAATGGCTGCGGGTTCTCCTCGACAATCCAGCACCATTCTGCTCTCCATTCCAACCACTTGCTGCGGAGCTCTCCCTCTAGATAAGCTTCCTTCTTGCCGGTCCTCGAGATCCAGGCGATTCCGCCGGATAAGGGCTCTCCTCTCTCTACTCGGGACATAAAGAAATGGCGGAAAAGGGCTACGTTTGGATGGACTCCGACAAAGTTTTCGCAGAGATGTGCGAAAACTGCCATGGTCAGGACAGCATTGGGGGTGAAGTCATGGAGGCGGAACCCGTAGGTGTTCATGATGTCGCAGAAAAATTCAGAGAAAGGCGGGCAGAGCCCGCAGTAGAAGAACAACGCGAAGAAAGGGTATCCGTTTGGAGCCAATTCCGAAGCGGCAGCTGGGAGTACCTTCGTGCGCGGGTGCGCTCGTGTCTCCGTCGAACAGAAGAGGTAGTAGTACTCCCTCAGCTCCTTCGCGCCAAGCTGAGGGGGGAAGATTGCCCGCTCCTTTCGCAGCACCGCGAGCCGCTGCGCCTCGGCCGACTTCACGACCTTCCCCCTGTCGGCTTTCGGAGCCATGGTGGAGGTGGTGGGGGAGATCGACAGCGTTGGTGATGCTGGTGGCGACGGGGGGCGGAGCGCTGCTCTCTCTCGGCTTTGGGAAGAAGGAGGGAGCGGCGGAGATTTTTGAGATTGGAGTAGCAACCAGCGAGATGGGCGAACTGCCCCTGTTTCCCCTGCTTATAAGGAGGGAGGGGCGGACGTTCCGCCTTTTCGAATAAAGAAACCACCCACGATCTCTCCCACGACGCCGCATTCAATGCGTGCCGTTCGGGGAGGGCGCGGTGGATACGGAGTAAGATACGGTGTAACCCAGGCCGCGCGTGCCCGTGCCCTGTTTTGGGCCTGGCCCAACAGCGCTCGGCACCGTGTGTGGCCCAGGCCCGGGGGCTCCTGTTGGTGTACTAGAGTAGGGGTACCCTAGTATCCCGAACTTGCGCACGGGCAGTTGCAGCACCCCGCGGCAAGGCTTGCCGGGTGACCGCCAAGGTCTTCCATGGTTCCTTTGGAGCCATTCAAGAACAAAGTATTCAAGCCAAGGAGACAAGGCCCCGGCAAGAGGAGCTTGCCGGGAAGGCCAACCTAGGCATAAGAACGAAGTATTCAAGCCAAGGAGACAAGGCCCCGGCAAGAGGAGCTTGCCGGGAAGGCCAACCAAGGCATCTCAAGGAACTTGCTGCGACGCGCCACGCGTCCCGGCGAGGCCTGGTGAGCGACAAGCTTCCGAACGCGACAAGACAACGACCGCGGCAAGGCGCTTGCCGCGGCAAAGCTACCACCATGTACCCGTGCTCCAGCACATCCACCAACGTGTCACCCTGGGGCCTTTCCAGGCGCGCGTGGCAGGAGGCTGTGCAGCCAACGGTGCGCGGTGGCAAGCGGCACTGACAAGATTACCATCGTGGCGAGCGGTGGCGCCCCTGACGGTCCTTTTTTGCACTGTTTGGGCAATGTAGACGGGCATTTAATGCCTTTGTCCCCTGCCGTTAGGGTTAGGTAGGATGCACTGTACAGGTAGCTGTACCAACCACCATCCCTTTTCCATTTTTACCCTTGTCTATGTTGCCACCTATCGGTGACCCCTTTAGCATATAAAAGGAGGCCCATGCGCAACGTAGAGGGGGGTTCGGAAGGTTCGAAGCCAGAAAACACTCACGCTCGGTCTCGTTAGCAGCTAGAGTGTACTGTAGCACTCAGCGCTCCCGAGCAAGAACTCAATACAATCAGACAAGCAGCAGTAGGAGTATTATCTCTCCGGAGAGCTCCGAAGCTGGGTAATCTGCTCGTGTGCTTCGCCTCGATCTGCTCTTCGTGCGATCTCCGCCCCCCGCCGAACCAAAAGGGGCTCGGTCCGCTGGTCCCATAGGTGTTCGTGGATCAGTTTTCCACGACAGGATCTTACCGAGTTTTCTGTTGAAGTTTTGTGTGGATGAAGTGTCTAATCGAGGATGTCTCGAGATGAGGAAAAGGAAGAGAGGAAAGAGCTCAAGCTTAGGGATGCCCGAGGCACCCCAAGTAAATATTCAAGGAGACTCAAGAGTCTAAGCTTGGGGATGCCTCGGAAGGCATCCCCTCTTTCTTCAACAAGTATCGATATGTTTTCGAATTCGTTTCGTTCATGCGATATGTGCAAGTCTTGGAGCCTCTTTTGCATTTAGTTTTCACTTTTCTTTTATGCACCATGCTGGTATGAGATAGTCCTTGGTTGATTTATAGAATGCTTCATGTGCTTCACTTATATCATTTGAAGTTTGGATTGCTTGTTTCTCTTCACATAGAAAACCGCCATTTGTAGAATGTTCTTTTGCTTCACTTATATTTGTTAGAGCCTGGGCATATCTTTTGTAGAAAGAATTAAACTCTCTTGCTTCAATTATATCAATTTAGAGAGATGACAGGACTTGGTCATTCACATGGTTAGTCAGAAAATCCTACATAAACTTGTAGATCGCTGAATATGATATGTTTGATTCCTTGCAATAGTTTTGCGATATAAAGATGGTGATATTAGAGTCATGCTAGTGGGTGGTCGTGGATTGTAGAGACACTTGTGTTGAGGTTTGCAAGTCCCGTAGCATGCATGTATGGTAACCGTTGTGTGACAATTTTGAAGCATTGGGTGTTTCTTTGATTGTCTTCCTTATGAGTGGCGGTCGGGGACGAGCGATGGTCTTTTCCTACCAATCTATCCCCCTAGGGGCATGCGTAGTAGTACTTTGCTTCGAGGGCTAATAAACTTTTGCAATAAGTATATGAGTTCTTTATGACTAATGTGAGTCCATGGATTATACGCACTTTTACCTTTCCATCATTACTAGCCTCTTCGGTACCGTGCATTGCCCTTTCTCACCTCGAGAGTTGGTGCAAACTTCGCCGGTGCATCCAAACCCCGTGATACAATACGCTCTATCACACATAAGCCTCCTTATATCTTCCTCAAAACAGTCACCATACCTACCTATCATGGCATTTCCATAGCCATTCCGAGATATATTGCCATGCAACTTCCATCATCATCATATACATGACTTGAGCCTTCATTGTCATATTGCTTTGCATGATCGTAAGATAGCTAGCATGATGTTTTCATGGCTTGTCCATTTTTTGATGTCATTGCCATGTTAGATCATTGCACATCCCGGTACACCGCCGGAGGCATTCATATAGAGGCATATCTTTGTTCCAGTATCGAGTTGTAATATTGAGTTGTAAGTAAATAAAAGTGTGATGATCATCATTATAGAGCATTGCCCATGAAAAAAAAGAAAAAAAGAAAAAAAAGGAAAGACCAAAGAAGCCTAAATAAAAAGGGGGCCAAAGAATCCCACCCAAAAAAAGAAAAAAAAGAAGAAAAAAAGAAGAAAAAAAAGAAAAAGAAAAGGGGGCAATGTTACTATCCTTTTACCACACTTGTGCTTCAAAGTAGCACCATGTTCTTCATATAGAGAGTCTCCTATATTGTCACTTTCATATACTAGTGGGAATTTTCATTATAGAACTTGGCTTGTATATTCCAACGATGGGCTTCCTCAAATGCCCTAGGTCTTCATGAGCAAGCAAGTTGGATGCACCCCCCCACTTAGTTTCAATTTGAGCTTTCATACACTTATAGCTCTTAGGGCATCCGTTGCATGGCAATCCCTACTCCTCGCATTGACATCAATTGATGGGCATCTCCATAGCCCGTTGATTAGCCGCATCGATGTGAGACTTTCTCCCATTTTTTCTTCTCCACATAAACCCCCACCATCATGTTCTATTCCACCTATAGTGTTATATCCATGGCTTGCGCTCATGTATTGCGTGAGGGTTGAAAAGGCTGAAGCGCGTTAAAGAGTATGAACCAATTGCTCGGCTTGTCATCGGGGTTGTGCATGATGGGAGCATTTTGTGTGACGAAAATGAAGCATGGCCAAACTATATGATTTTGTAGGGATAAGCTTGCTTTGGCCTTGTTGTTTTGAAAAGACATGATTGGTTTATTAGTACGCTTGAAGTATTATTGTTTTTATGGCAAATGATAGACTATTGCTTTGAATCACTCGTGTCTTAATATTCATGCCATGATTAGACATATGATCAAGATTATGCTAGGTAGCATTCCACATCAAAAATTATCTTTTTTACCATTTACCTACTCAAGGACGAGCAGGAATTAAGCTTGGGGATGCTGATACGTCTCTGTCGTATCTATAATATTTGATTGTTTCATGCCAATATTCTTCAACTTTCATATACTTTTGGCAACTTTTTATATTATTTTTGGGACTAACATATTGATCCAGTGCCCAGTGCCAGTTCCTGTTTGTTGCATGTTTTATGTTTCGCAGAAACCCAATATCAAACAGAGTTCAAACGGGATAAACACGGGCGGAGAATTGTTTTGGAATATTTATGATTTTTGGGAAGTAAAATCAACGCGAGACGGTGCCCGAGGGGGCCAGGAGATAGGGGCGCGCCCCAGGGAGGCTGGCGCGCCCTGGACTCTCCTAGGCACCCCGTAAGGCGGTTGACGCTCTTCTTTTGCTGCAAGAAAGCTAATTTTATGATAAAAATCTTGGTGAAAGATTCACCCCAATCGGAGTTACGGATCTCCGGATATAAAAGAAACGGTGAAGGGGCAGAATCTGAGAACGCAGAAACAAAGAGAGACAGAGAGATAGATCCAATCTCGGAGGGGCTCTCGCCCCTCCCAAGCCATGGGAGCCAAGCACCAGAGGGGAAACCCTTATCCCATCTAGGGAGAAGGTCAAGGAAGAAGAAGAAGAAGAAGAAGAAGAAGGGGGGCTCTCTCCCCCTTGCTTCTGGTGGCGCCGGAATGCTGCCGGAGGCCATCATCATCACCGCGATCTTCACCAACACCTCCGCCATCTTCATCAACATCTCCATAACCTTCCCCCTTCTATATTCAGCGGTCCACTCTCCCGCAACCTGCTGTACCCTCTACTTGAACATGGTGCTTTATGCTTCATATTATTATCCAATGATGTGTTGCCATCCTATGATGTCTGAGAAGATTTTCGTTGTCCTATCGATGATTGATGAATTGCTATGATTGGTTTAATTTGCTTGTGAATATGTTGTTGTCCTATTGTGCCCTCCGTGTCGCGCAAGCGTTAGGGATTCCCGCTATAGGGTGTTGCAATATGTTCATGATTCACTTATAGTGGGTTGCTTGAGTGACAAGCATAAACCCGAGTAAGGGGGTTGTGGCATATGGGATAAAGGGGACTTGATACTTTAATGCTATGGTTGGGTTTTACCTTAATGATCTTTAGTAGTTGCAGATGCTTTCTAGAGTTCCAATCATAAGTGCATATGATCCAAGAAGAGAAAGTATGTTAGCTTTTGTCTCTCCCACATAAAACTTGCTATCGGTCTAGTAACGTAGTCAATTTCTTAGGGACAATTTCACAACTCCTACCACCACTTTTCCACACTCGCTATATTTACTTTATTGCTTCTTTATCTAAACAGCCCCTAGCTTTTATTTTATGTGTTCTTTATTATCTTGCAAACCTATCCAACAACACCTACAAAGTACTTCTAGTTTCGTACTTGTTCTAGGTAAAGCGAACACTAAGCATGCGTACAGTCGTATTAGTGGCAGATAGGACTTGAGAGAATATTTGTTCTACCTTTAGCTCCTCATTGGGTTCGACACTTTTACTTATCGAAAGAGGCTACAATTATCCCCTACACTTGTGGGTTATCATTGGCCAGGCTTCATTTCCAATTTTCACCTCATGTGTCCGTGACACCCCAAAATTTTGACCTTGTTTCATTAATTAAAATTTTGCCAGGAAACTAAAACTTTGATTTTCTGGGCTCCCTTTTTGATTTTTGAACCTTTTCTCCCTTTGCTATTATGGAGTTTTCCCCAAAGAGAAAACTTTTCAAATATGTTATTGGACTTGTTTAACCTCTCAAGAAAAACTTTTCTTTTATTAGTAGAACTAATTACATAATTAATCTGCTTGATCTTTATTTTCTTGAAAAATAGTTTTTCAAGGTTATATGGCCATATTTGAACTACAACCATTTGATATATTTATCTAAAAATCCAACCAAAATTTGGAGATGTCATGTGATGTTTTTGAATCACTTTTATACAAAAAAATATCTCTTATTCTTGAAATATTTTGAGCTCTACACCCAATTTTCTTCTCTGGTCCAGAGAGCAACCTTGCACTACAACCCTTTTAAATAATTCTTTCTAGCCTCCACCAAAATTATGGGATGTCAGTAGAAGCATATTATTCAGCTTTATGCAAAAACCCAGCTATGTTATTTGAAAATTTTGAGTGAATCATCCTCATTTCCATTCTGGTCCAACTTGAGGTTTTGTACTACAACTATACTTTAACTTGCTCCTTTTGCTGTGATTCCTTTTCCTACTTGTAGACCACCCTACTAAACCCCTAAGTCCAGGAGAGTGGACCCATTGGATGATTCTAAGTGCTTGCAACAATGCCTTTTGCTTTCTGTACATAATTGAAGTTTTGCAAAACTTGCACTAGCAAGTGTCTCCTTTATGCAAACTAACTTCACCACTCCCTCTTGCGTCCAAAGAGACACTGACCTGGAAGATTTGGCCCCTCCAAGAATAGCCTAGGTGCCTTTGGAATTTTGACGAACACCTAGAGTGCATGGGCTGAATTGGCATGATCTCAAGCCTACATTGTGAACTTGACCACATGACCAAACCAACTTGTCCCTTGAGTTTCCCTCTACCTATAACCTAGTTCTGTGGCTTGCCAGACTCACCGGTGACCTGTAGCATGCCACGACATTACGCCGAACACCTTCAGTGCATGCTCTGGACGCGCCCAGAGCACGCGTATTGCAGCCGCGCGCCCGAGCCGACACGCTGGCCCCCACGGCCTTGGCCCGCTCTGCAGCACCACGCCACGCGCTCCCCTCCTCGCAGCAACGCGCCAAGCCACCCTGGCAGCCTACAGCGCCGCCGGCAGAGCTTTTGGCGGCACACCGACGATCGTAGCGCGCCCCTGCCACGGTCGGCGCCGCCCAAACCACCCCGGCCCGCCACCTGGCCCTTGGCACAGCCCAAGCTCATCCTCAACCTTGTCCGCTAGCTCTCGTCGTCGCCACGACGCCCCGCGGCTACAGAAAGACGGTCGCCGGCGACCTTATCCGCGGCCACCGTCGGAACCGACCCCGAACGCCTATTTAAGGAGGCCCCCGAGCACGTTCCGTTCGCAGGCGGCCTCAGTACACTCCCCTAGTCTCCCCATTGCAGCCAATCGACCTGAGGAGGTCGTCTTCCCCACCTCCGGCAACAGCGGCCGCCGCCATGGCCCCAGCTCTCCCAGCGCCACCAGGGCCTCTCCCTCCCAATTCTCTTCGCCAAGAACACCTCCTCCCCTCCAGGAACCCAACCCCCCACTTGATTTTGATCGGGAACCACATTCACCCCAAAACCACTCCGTCAACGAAGCTCCCTCCGCCGCGGAGCTCGCCGCCGACGAACCCCTCCGTCCCCGCCGGCCAGTCGACCACCGGGAGGACCGCCTAGGAGAGGTGGATCCATCCCTGGCCTCGGATGCCCTCGAGGAGCCTCCCTTCGCCGGCGACGATCGCCGGAGCCCCGCTTCGCTCGGGCAGAGGAGGGAGAAGGGGCGCGGCGACTGGTCAAACCTGACCAGTGGGCCAGGCGGGCCCACCGTCAGCGACCCACCCCGCCGCCACGCGTGTTAAGTGAAAGCGTAAAACCACGAAGTACGTTTCCTCCGCTCCGAAAACGTATTCCAGTCTGAAACATTTTCTTTTCTATTTTTATTTTAAAAACAGATTTTGACCAAATCTTTGACTGGCTTTATCTTTTTAAATATAACTCCAAATGAATTAATTCTTTTTCCTACCTCTCTCAAATATTGTCTAGTTTATTTTAAGATTTATTTGTTAATCATCCTCATGTGTCTTGCATGCATGCCGGAAAGAAATCCGGGAAAGCCTCTGCCTTGGGTAGGTGTGAGCTTGTCGCCGGCCTCCGTCGGGACGGGTATGTCCGGTATGGCATAGTAAGATATAATGAATGTTGATTGGATTGGTTGAAGTATATTTGTTATATATGTTATGCAGGAAACTATAAACCTCCTGAGTCGACCGTAGATCGAGTCTTGTTCCAGCAACCCCCACACTTGTTTCGTGCTACCACTTGTCCCTGCCACAGGTAGGGTACGGTTCAGTAATTTGTCAACCCCTTTCGAGCACACACCGTACAGAGGGGCCGGGATGAGGGTACCACGGCCATGGATTAAAGCCAGTCATCCGGTCAGGGGGCATGGGTGTTTCGGTTGTAGCCGAGGGGGTAGCTCCCCCAGTTTTGCGCGCGGTATAAATTTTTTTTGATCCCATGCTAATCGAGGTTGTAGCCTCCCCACTTAGAGTTTTGCTTAACGGGTGTCGTGGGTGATTCCAGACACCGGTAAGTTAAGCTGGTGTGTGCAAGTCAGGTGTGTTTTCATTTAAAAGACCGTAAGCGGAATTAGTCCCGATGGACTAAAGGAAATCCGTTACTCGTGGGTAAAGAGTACACCCTCT
>NC_041381.1:566993917-566998546 GCF_002162155.2 Triticum dicoccoides | reverse complement strand
TGTGGTGTCGCTCAGACGCCCGACTGTGGCATTTCTTTTAAAGCCCTTTATGTGGTGTCGCTCAGACGCCCGACTGTGGCATTTCTTTTAAAGCCCTTTATGTGGTGTCGCTCAGACGCCTGACTGTGGCATTTCTTTTAAAAGCCCTTTATGTGGTGTCGCCAAGACGCCCGACTGTGGCATTTCTTGTTATTTGTTTCATATATTTTAATACTACTATGTAATTGCATTGTTATAAATAACTTGCTTGCATGCATCAGAGTTTTATTTATCTTTTGTGACTGACGTCATGAGCATAAATATTTTCAGCACATCATGGTTATATTATACCTGTGTTCATAATGTTTGCGAGTACATTCAAAGTACTCACTGGCTTGTCCGTGGCTATTGTCTTGGCCAGATTTTCTTGCACGGAGAGGAGTGACGCGATGACAGCCCCGGAACCTAAGCAATGGAGATAGCAGCCTCGCGAAGATAGGAGTTAACCTGGTCAGCTGTTCCTGTGGGAATTGGAGTCCCATAGACAGTGATGATCCACAAACCGCTTCCGCCATCAACCACTAGAAACCATTTGTTGTACTCACAGGCCAGAATGGTCTTGTACTGCATATTTTGTATGTTGCTTGGAATTTCTGTATCAAGTTGGAGCCTCATCAGCTAACAGTAATCCTGGGGCTGATGAGCACGACGGTCTTTTCTGGAAATTTATTACCCGGAAAACCGGTCGTGACAGACTTGGTATCAGAGCCAGGCTGACCATTGGCTAATCCTATCTTAGCCAGGTCGAAAAACTTAGGCAAACCAACCCATCAGACCCTAACCAAAAACCCCAGCCAAGCTTCCCGTTCAAGATAGCCACACAGAGACCCCGACACTTTTGGCAGTCGGTGCCCAGCCTATCAATCTAGCCTGTCAGTCGCGCGCTAGTAATCTGTCTTATTCGCAAGCGTGCGAGGGAAGACTTCGTTCCCTTTTTCTCTAAAAAGGGCACCTAGCCTCAACACAGCACAGCCCCGGCCATCATCCAAAATACCTTGATGACCCCAGAAATACTTCGTCGTCTTTGGGGAGCACACCCCAACGGGATTGTGGCCAACAATCCACACGATGGTCATCATCGCTGCCCCGAGCCTGCAGCCCCTCAACCCTCTCCAGCTGTTTCCGACGGTGTAAACCATGGAGAAACCTCGGCATCCGCGAAGCAAGCCCTCTTAGATATGAACGAGGTAGACTAAAATCGCTCGAAGGATACAGAGCCTTAGAATGACCTCGCCTTGCAATCTTGTGACCCTGTGTCACCATAATTAGATGCTGTCTGCTTGTGCACTCCTGTTTTTAATAGTAGCCATGCATGAGTATGTTGATGTGCGATTGCATTTTTTTTATCCCGGGCGTAGCTGCCAACCTCGACGACGCAAGTTTGTGCTATGGATGAATCCTTTGGTTCTAGCTCACAGGAAAGGTATTTTCAAAACAACTCCTAACAAATCTCGAGGACGAGATTTTCTTTTAAGGGGGTAGTGTTGTGACACCCCAAAATTTTGACCTTGTTTCATTAATTAAAATTTTGCCAGGAAACTAAAACTTTGATTTTCTGGGCTCCCTTTTTGATTTTTGAACCTTTTCTCCCTTTGCTATTATGGAGTTTTCCCCAAAGAGAAAACTTTTCAAATATGTTATTGGACTTGTTTAACCTCTCAAGAAAAACTTTTCTTTTATTAGTAGAACTAATTACATAATTAATCTGCTTGATCTTTATTTTCTTGAAAAATAGTTTTTCAAGGTTATATGGCCATATTTGAACTACAACCATTTGATATATTTATCTAAAAATCCAACCAAAATTTGGAGATGTCATGTGATGTTTTTGAATCACTTTTATACAAAAAAATATCTCTTATTCTTGAAATATTTTGAGCTCTACACCCAATTTTCTTCTCTGGTCCAGAGAGCAACCTTGCACTACAACCCTTTTAAATAATTCTTTCTAGCCTCCACCAAAATTATGGGATGTCAGTAGAAGCATATTATTCAGCTTTATGCAAAAACCCAGCTATGTTATTTGAAAATTTTGAGTGAATCATCCTCATTTCCATTCTGGTCCAACTTGAGGTTTTGTACTACAACTATACTTTAACTTGCTCCTTTTGCTGTGATTCCTTTTCCTACTTGTAGACCACCCTACTAAACCCCTAAGTCCAGGAGAGTGGACCCATTGGATGATTCTAAGTGCTTGCAACAATGCCTTTTGCTTTCTGTACATAATTGAAGTTTTGCAAAACTTGCACTAGCAAGTGTCTCCTTTATGCAAACTAACTTCACCACTCCCTCTTGCGTCCAAAGAGACACTGACCTGGAAGATTTGGCCCCTCCAAGAATAGCCTAGGTGCCTTTGGAATTTTGACGAACACCTAGAGTGCATGGGCTGAATTGGCATGATCTCAAGCCTACATTGTGAACTTGACCACATGACCAAACCAACTTGTCCCTTGAGTTTCCCTCTACCTATAACCTAGTTCTGTGGCTTGCCAGACTCACCGGTGACCTGTAGCATGCCACGACATTACGCCGAACACCTTCAGTGCATGCTCTGGACGCGCCCAGAGCACGCGTATTGCAGCCGCGCGCCCGAGCCGACACGCTGGCCCCCACGGCCTTGGCCCGCTCTGCAGCACCACGCCACGCGCTCCCCTCCTCGCAGCAACGCGCCAAGCCACCCTGGCAGCCTACAGCGCCGCCGGCAGAGCTTTTGGCAGCACACCGACGATCGTAGCGCGCCCCTGCCACGGTCGGCGCCGCCCAAACCACCCCGGCCCGCCACCTGGCCCTTGGCACAGCCCAAACTCATCCTCAACCTTGTCCGCTAGCTCTCGTCGTCGCCACGACGCCCCGCGGCTACAGAAAGATGGTCGCCGGCGACCTTATCCGCGGCCACCGTCGGAACCGACCCCGAACGCCTATTTAAGGAGGCCCCCGAGCACGTTCCATTCGCAGGCGGCCTCAGTACACTCCCCTAGTCTCCCCATTGCAGCCAATCGACCTGAGGAGGTCGTCTTCCCCACCTCCGGCAGCAGCGGCCGCCGCCATGGCCCCAGCTCTCCCAGCGCCACCAGGGCCTCTCCCTCCCAATTCTCTTCGCCAAGAATACCTCCTCCCCTCCAGGAACCCAACCCCCCACTTGATTTTGATCGGGAACCACATTCACCCCAAAACCACTCCGTCACCGAAGCTCCCTCCGCCGCGGAGCTCGCCGCCGACGAACCCCTCCGTCCCCGCCGGCCAGTCGACCACCGGGAGGACCGCCTAGGAGAGGTGGATCCATCCCTGGCCTCAGATGCCCTCGAGGAGCCTCCCTTCGCCGGCTACGATCGCCGGAGCCCCGCTTCGCTCGGGCAGAGGAGGGAGAAGGGGCGCGGCGACTGGTCAAACCTGACCAGTGGGCCAGGCGGGCCCACCGTCAGCGACCCACCCCGCCGCCACGCGTGTTAAGTGAAAGCGTAAAACCATGAAGTACGTTTCATCCGCTCCAAAAACGTATTCCAGTCTGAAACGTTTTCTTTTCTATTTTTATTTTAAAAACAGATTTTGACCAAATCTTTGACTGGCTTTATCTTTTTAAATATAACTCCAAATGAATTAATTCTTTTTCCTACCTCTCTCAAATATTGTCTAGTTTATTTTAAGATTTATTTGAAAAAAAATTAAAACAACTTTTGGTGCTGTTTTTATTTTGTGTGTTAATTCTTTATATTGCTAAAATAGGATTTTTGAAGAGAGGAGAAACTTTCAAAAGTTTTGAAGTACACCCTGACTTACCACACATTGAAGGCAAGCATTCTGAATCCCGGCATAATATTTTGGTGTGATCGTTGATACATTTTTAACACCACCGCATTTCGAAGGACTTGTTATTTCATGTGATATGATCATATGCATGAGTGCATAATAGTGATTTCCATGCTGTTGGAAATAAACACACTTATGATGATAATCATCCTCATGTGTCTTGCATGCATGCCGGAAAGAAATCCGGGAAAGCCTCTGCCTTGGGTAGGTGTGAGCTTGTCGCTGGCCTCCGTCGGGACGGGTATGTCCGGTATGGCATAGTAAGATATAATGAATGTTGATTGGATTGGTTGAAGTATATTTGTTATATATGTTATGCAGGAAACTATAAACCTCCTGAGTCGACCGTAGATCGAGTCTTGTTCCAGCAACCCCCACACTTGTTTCGTGCTACCACTTGTCCCTGCCACAGGTAGGGTACGGTTCAGTAATTTGTCAACCCCTTTCGAGCACACACCGTACAGAGGGGCCGGGATGAGGGTACCACGGCCATGGATTAAAGCCAGTCATCCGGTCAGGGGGCATGGGTGTTTCGGTTGTAGCCGAGGGGGTAGCTCCCCCAGTTTTGCGCGCGGTATAAATTTTTTTTGATCCCATGCTAATCGAGGTTGTAGCCTCCCCACTTAGAGTTTTGCTTAACGGGTGTCGTGGGTGATTCCAGACACCGGTAAGTTAAGCTGGTGTGTGCAAGTCAGGTGTGTTTTCATTTAAAAGACCGTAAGCGGAATTAGTCCCGATGGACTAAAGGAAATCCGTTACTCGTGGGTAAAGAGTACACCCTCT
>NC_041381.1:566953690-566993432 GCF_002162155.2 Triticum dicoccoides | reverse complement strand
TGTGGTGTCGCTCAGACGCCCGACTGTGGCATTTCTTTTAAAGCCCTTTATGTGGTGTCGCTCAGACGCCCGACTGTGGCATTTCTTTTAAAGCCCTTTATGTGGTGTCGCTCAGACGCCTGACTGTGGCATTTCTTTTAAAAGCCCTTTATGTGGTGTCGCCAAGACGCCCGACTGTGGCATTTCTTGTTATTTGTTTCATATATTTTAATACTACTATGTAATTGCATTGTTATAAATAACTTGCTTGCATGCATCAGAGTTTTATTTATCTTTTGTGATTGACGTCATGAGCATAAATATTTTCAGCACATCATGGTTATATTATACCTATGTTCATAATGTTTGCGAGTACATTCAAAGTACTCACTGGCTTGTCCCTGGCTATTGTCTTGGCCAGATTTTCTTGCACGGAGAGGAGTGACGCGATGACAGCCCCGGAACCTAAGCAATGGAGATAGCAGCCTCGCGAAGATAGGAGTTAACCTGGTCAGCTGTTCCTGTGGGAATTGGAGTCCCATAGACACTGATGATCCACAAACCGCTTCCGCCATCAACCACTAGAAACCATTTGTTGTACTCACAGGCCAGAATGGTCTTGTACTGCATATTTTGTATGTTGCTTGGAATTTCTGTATCAAGTTGGAGCCTCATCAGCTAACAGTAATCCTGGGGCTGATGAGCACGACGGTCTTTTCTGGAAATTTATTACCCGGAAAACCGGTCGTGACAGTGTCCTCAACTCATTTGCGCATTCGGATCTGTTGTTGGCTAAGTGGACCTCAAACCTTCTTTCTTGATTTTCGATGGCGACTATAGTGTGTGACCTAACTTTTTGCATCTTCTCATCCATGTACTTCATGACTCTTTCACAGTAACGTGTATTCGGGTTGTTCAAGATATGTTGCTCTGCTTTTTGACGCCTATCTCTGAAATACTTCATGGTGCCATAGAAAATACCCTCAACGATGGATGTAAGTGGCAATGCCCGGTTTCCTCTGAGGACAAACTTGTATGTTTCCGCGAGGTTGGTTGTCATGACAGCGTACCTTGCTCCATGTGTGTCATGTAGCAAAGAGTACCTCTCCAGAGGCTCATGCTCTATCCACTACTGGAAGGTTTTAATCGACCTCCCGAGCCTTCTCCTAGTACCAGGTGGGTCAAATCCTGGCAAGTCACATGGCTTAATAGGCTCCTCCTCCACAACCATTGTTCTTGTTGCCAACTGTGCAGCTACTGCTAAAACATGTTGATACATCTCCGTCGTATCTACTTTTCCTAACGCTTTTGCTCTTGTTTTGGACTCTAATTTGCGTGATTTGAATGAAACTAACTCGATCTGACGTTGTTTTCAGCAGAATTACCATGGTGTTGTTTTTGTGCAGAAATAAAAGTTCTCAGATTTGGAGAAACTTTTTGGAGAATTATTTCAGAATAAATAAAAAATACTTGAGCCAAGAACCGTCGGAGGGGGGCTCCTGGCTTACCACAAGACACCAGGGCGCGCCACCCCCTCTAGGGGTGCCCTGGTGGTTTGTGGGGCCCTCGGGGCTCCGTAGACCCTAATTCTAGCAATATAAATTCCTATTTTTGGAGAAAAAAATAGAAGAGGAAGTTTCATCATGTTTTATGATATGGAGTCGTCACCACCTCCTGTTCTTCATCGGGAGGCCAGATTTGGAGCCTGCTCGGGGCTCCGGAGAGGGGAATCTTCGGTCTTCATCATCACCAGCCCTCCTTCATCACCAATTCCATGATGCTCCCTACTGGGAGTGAGTAATTCCTTCGTAGGCTCGCTGGTTGGTAAGGAGTTGGATGAGATTCATCATGTAATCGAGTTAATTTTGTTAGGGCTTGATCCCTAGTATCCACTATGTTTTGAGATTAATGTTGTTATGACTTTTCTATGCTTAATGCTTGTCACTACGGCCCGAGTGCCATGATTTCAGATCTGAACCGTTTATGTTGTTGCCATTATATCTATGTTCTAGATCCGATCTTGCAAGTCATATTCACCTATTACGTGTTATGATCCATAAACCCCAGTGTGACAGTAATTGGGATACTTTCCGGTGATGACCGTAGTTTGAGGAGTTCATGTATTCACTATGTGGTAATGCTTTGTTCCGGTTCTCTATGAAAAGGAGGCCTTAATATCCCTTAGTTTCCTTTTGGACCCCGCTGCCATGGGAGGGTGGGACAAAAGATGTCATGCAAGTTCTTTTCCATAAGCACGTATGACTATTTACGAAATGCATGCCTACATTATATTTATGAAATCAAGCTAATTCTGTGTCGCCCTAGGTTATGACTGTTATATGATGAATATTATCCAACAAATGCACTGATCCAATGCCTACAAGTTTTCCACATATTGTTCTTGCTAAGTTACTATCGCTATTGCTACTATTTTACAACTTCTACAAACTGTTACTGTTGTTACCGTTACCATTGCTATTGTTACCACTGGCATCAAAATTATCATACTACTGTGCTGCTGGTTACTTTGATGCAGATATTTAATCTCCAAGTGTGGTTGAATTGACAACACAACTGTTAATACTTACAAATATTCTTTGGCTCCCCTTGTGTTGAATCTATAAATTTGGGTTGAATACTCTACCCTCGAAAACGGTTGTGATCCCCTATACTTGTGGGTTATCAAGACCTTTTTTGGCGCCATTGCCGGGGAGTATAGATATATTTGTTGAGTCACTTGGGATTATTATTTATTTATCACTATGAAGAATATGAAGGATACAAGAACCAAGATTTTTTTCCTCTAAGACGAGGGGACGTAAGGAATTGTCATATAGCTCTGTACTTGATTCACCTTCTGATTTGAGTAACTTGCAACACCACCACATGCTATTAATCCTGATATGTTGCAAGTTATTGATGATGCCACTTCTGCTATGGGTGTTGCTAATGATGATGCTAGTACCTTGCTTGATGATAATGTGCCACTGGGCGAATTTCTTGATAAACAACTTGCTATAGCTAGAGAGAATGAAATTGTTGAAACTGATGAAGTCCTTGAAACTAAGAATTATGGAACACCTATTAGACCCAGCCCTCCTAGATTTGAAATGCCTAAGATACCTGAAGGTTATGTTATGGATGAGGAGATAGCTAAAGACTTTCTTGCTTGCAATGATAAAGGTGATCTTAAGAAATTATTATGCAAACTGAAAGAAAGAAAAATTGAATGCTATAATGAAGTTTGATCGTAAGTTTGCTACTTCACCTATCTTTGTTACTGATAAGGATTATGAATTCTCTGTCGACCCAGAGTTAATTACTTTGGTTGAATCTGATCCTTTCCATGGCTATGAAACTGTTGTGGCACATCTTGCTAAATTAAATGATATAGCCACCCTTTTTGCTCATGATGCGAAAATTCGCTATTACTATATTATGAAGTTATTTTCGTTCTCATTAAAGGGTGATGCTAAGATATGGTACAATACTCTTGCTCCTGGTTGTGTGTGTAGTCCCCAGCATATGATTTATTACTTCTCTGAAAAATATTTTCCTGCTCATAAGAAACAAGCTGCCTTACAAAAAATATTTAACTTTCTGCAAATTGAAGAAGAGAGTCTCCCACAAGCTTGGGGGAGGCTTCTCCAATTTCTTAATGCTTTGTCTGATCATCCTCTTAAGAAAAATGAAATACTTGATATCTTCTATAATGGACTAACCGATGCTTCTAGGGACTTTCTAGATAGTTGTGTTGGTTGTGTTTTCAGGGAACAAACTGTTGAACAAGCTGAAGAATTATTGAATAATATATTGAAGAATTATGATGATTGAACTCTTCCTGGGCCATCACCTAAACCCACTCCGAAGAAGAGGGGTATCTTATTTCTCAGTCCTGAAGATATGCAAGAGACAAAGAAATGTATGAAGGAAAAAGGTACTAAAGCTGCAGATGTTAAGAATTTACCACCTATTGAAGAAATACATGGACTTGATACGCCACCTCCACCACCGGTGGTAGAGGTAAATTCTTTCATAAAGTTTGATGAAATTTACATTCCTTACAATAAACACCCTAGTCAATGCATGTATGAATTTGATAGGTACATCATTAAACAAGATCACTTCAATGCAAATGTTATGAAACGGTTGAAATACAACTCTGATATGATTGCTCGCTTGAGTGACTTGTTATTTAGAAACACTAATGATGTTACAGGTGTAGGAAAACATGCCTCTATGGTTCAAACCCAGTTAGAACAAGTTGCTAAATCTCAAAGAGAGATGCTTATTGAAATGAACAATAATATGAATGATCATGCTGTTAGAGTAATGACTAGAGGAGGTAGAATGACTTAGGAACCACTTTATCCCGAGGTACATCCTAAAATAATTGAACAAGACTCTCAAAGAATTAATACCGATGCACCTAGTCCTTCTAAAAAGAAGAAGAACAAGAAAAATGATAGGACTTTGCCTACCTCTAGTGAACCTGAAATAGAAAAACCTCCTGAAGATAATAATGATGTCTCTATCTCAGATGTTGAAACTCAATCTGGTAATGAGCATTCACCTAGTGATAATGAAAAAGATAATGATGATGTTCATGAAGATACCCAACCAGACAAAGATAAAGAACTAGATAATGATGTTGAGATAGAACCTGTTGTTGATCGTGATAACCCACAACCTAAAAATAAAAGATATGACAAAAGAGACTTTGTTGCTAGAAAACATGGAAAAGAAAGAGAACCATGGGTTCAAAAACCCATGCCCTTTCCACCTAAACCAACTAAGAAAAAAGATGATGAAGAATTTGAACGCTTTCTTGAAATGCTTAGGCTAGTCTTTTCGTGCACCCGCTTGAGTAATATTTTAAAGATGGCCCCTTGTGCAAAATACTTGAAAGACATCATAACTAATAAGAGAAAGATACCTGAAGCTAGAATCTCCACCATGCTTGCTAATTATTATTTTAAGGATGGAGTACCTAAAAAACATGGAGATCCAGGAATACCAACTATATTGTGTTCCGTCAAAAGAAATTATGTCAAAACTGCTTTGTGTGATTTAGGAGCTGGCGTTAGTGTTATGCCTTTCTCTTTATATAAAATAATTGATTTGAATAAATTCACACCTACTAAAATATCTTTGCAAATGGCTGATAAATCAACTTCCATACCTATCGGTATTTGTGAGGATTTGCCCGTTGTTGTTGCAAATGTCACTATCTTAACAGACTTTGTTATACTTGAGATGCCCAAGGACGACAACATGTCTATTATCCTTGGTAGACCCTTTTTGAATACTGCAGAAGATGTTATTGATTGCAATAAGAGCTTCATATCAATGGTAATGAGCATACGGTGCACTTTCCAAAGTAACAATTTCAAGTGAATGGTACTAATGTTATTTAAAAGTCTCCGACAATCACTATTGGAATTTTCAACTCCCTCTACCTACTGCCAAAAAGAAATATGAAATACTTGTTGTTGGGGATATGCATATCCCCGTTGAGGTAACTTAGTGCTTTACGAAAGTTCTTCGGTTTCATGCTAACTGAAAGTGGTTGTTAATAAGACATGATCAACCTTATTAATGGATCACTTTTGAAAGGTATGAAGTTAATGAATTTAGTAGGCACAACCTTCTGCTCCCACCTTTTGTTTTCTATTTTTCTTAGTTAAATAAAATAAAATGCCATGTTTAGTCTATTTTCTGAATTTTCTGTGCAATAAAAAAGGTGCCAAAAATAAAAGTGTTCAGAATGACCTGGAAATTTAATACGATTTTCTGTGAATATTTCTGAATTTCTGGTGCAAATAACACCAGAGGGGGTGCCCCTGGTGACCACAAGACACCAGGGCCCGCCAGCAACCCCTGGCGCGCCCTGGTGGGTTGTGGCCCCCATGTGGGTCCCCTCACTTATCTCTTTAGCCCATGCCATCTCCTATCTCCAGAAAAAATCATTATAGCTCTCTCTCTCTCTCTCTCTCTCTCTCTCTCATGTTCTTGCTCTCAAACCTGCGGATTTCGATCTCTTTGCTCGAAGCTCCATTTCTGAAACTGTTGTGGGGGATTGCTACTTGGTATGTGACTCCTCCATTGCTCCAATTAGTTTTTGCTCTAATGGTTTATATTTTGAATAATTAGCTGCTCTTGGTGCCGCTGTAGATGGACTTGCATGTTGAATTATTAGAGCTCTAAGTAGTTTGAATGCTTAATATGGCCTATGCATCCCTATGAGTAGTTCCTATCAATCTTGTGAAGTTTTGTTGACAAAAAATTTGTATCCCAAAATTTTTCAGAAACTGTTCGCGAATGAAGATGCAATTCTTTAGAAGTTCTTCAAGGAGGATGTCTTCGGAGGCATCATCGAGTAGTGGCTCGATACGACAGTCTTATGTTGAGCCAAGTGCAAGTTCAATGCAGGACGCTGCTATCAAGCTCGGCCCCTACATCGAAGATAAGTGCGCCCAGTATCTCAATCTCACAGAAACGTTCACTAAGAAATTTAAATATCATCCTCGTGAGTCCAGAGTTTCATTTAGTCTTTATGATTATCCCTTTACCATACCTCTAGAAGTGTTTTGTGATGTGTGCAAAATTCCATATTGGGGTTCGTTGGATGAACCGCCAAAATCTGAGTATGAGTCATGTTTTATTAATCTTTGCTACAGAGAGGATAGAGGAGTGACACAAGGTAGAATAAAAAGTATCCATTTTCCATCAATTCACTACTTTGCACTCTTTAATGGCAAATGCTTCATGGGTAAGCAAGATTGTAGCACACTTTGTGCTTCTAACTTGACCCTCATACACACAACTTTGACCGGAATTAAATGTTATAATCTTGAAGCAATCGTTGCACGGATATTGCAACGTAATGTTGAAAGTGGTCACTTTTATGGTGGGATTTGTGCTTCTCGTTTAGCTAAAGAGGTTGGTGTGACACCTCTGCTTGATGACCCCATCCTACCTACTCAGTACTTAGACTTTGATGCCATGAAGCACCATAAGTTCCTTAAGGGCACAATCACTAATTATACTTACAACCTGAGTTTCAGTAAAGAACCCATTATACCTGTTGTTTTGTCTGCGCCTGCTCTCTTTGATTATCGCGACAAAATTAGATATTATGTTCTTGAGAGCGAGGCCCGCTCATACAATGCGGAGGTCGACGCTGCTCGGCAGGCTGAAGAGGCTGCATCAAGAGCCTCCATGAGTTATCACTCATATTATTATCCAGGTTGCGGATGGTGATTTTCAAGCTAGACCAAAAGCCTAATCTTGGGGGAGTATGTATTTCTACCAACATTATATTCATGTTCACACATTTCATTCCAGTTGTTGGTGTTCACACTTTTTCATTGTAACATCCATGCTAGATTTATTTTCTTGCTTTCTTCTTGTGTGTTTGAAAAACTTTGAGAAAATCCAAAAATATTTCTTGCTTCTTTTCGGTTTTTCTTTCTAGTTTAATTGGTGGTAGTATTAAAAGAAAACCCAAAAATATTTCTCTATTCTTCTTTTGCTTGTTGGGAGCTTTCCCCTGTAAATAGTTTTTCTCGTTTTTGTTTTCCCTTCTTTATTTTGCTCTCTTCAAGAAAAAGTAAAAACTCCAAAAATATTTCGGTGCGTTTCTCTGAAATTCTTTTCTTTTTATTGAGTCATATCAAGGAGAGGACCATGATGAAAATATTGAGTGGTTTTTATATGCATTACTGTTGATTTAATAAAGAGCCCTTATTACCTTGTCTTCTCTTTTTTTGAATAAAATGTTTGCAGATTCCATCTTAGTCCACGGCACTCTTGCACTATTGTTATTTTCATATCATTCGTTCATGCAAGTGAAAGGCAATAATGACGACATTTGATGAAGTGACTGTAGCAGAGAGAAGCAGGTATGAACTCAACTTGTTTTGTTTTTGTAAATATGTTTAGCCTAGTATCCATAATTCAGCCTATTATGATCAAACATGTTTGCAATGACAATTAGAGATTATAGTTTATCATGCCATGCTTAAGTATCTAGGAGTGGATAATGATTTATCTTGGGTGTCAACATGCATTAAAATGATTGTGATGTAGTATGATGTTATGGTATCCTCCTCTGAATGTTTCAAGTGGCATGACTTGGCACATGTTCATGCATGTAGTTAAATCAAAACCAACATAGCCTCTACGATATTTATGTTCATGGTGTTCATATCCTACTCGTGCTAGTATTCAATGTTGATTATGTATCACGCATGTTCATGACCGTTTTCGCTCTCTAGTTGGCCGCTTCTCAACCTATCTGCTAGCCTTCGCCTGTACTAAGCGGAAATACTGCTTGTGCATCAAAATTCTTAAACCCAAGTTATTCCAGATGAGTCCGCCATATCTACCTATATGCGGTATTACCCTTCCATTCCAAGTAAATTTGCATGTGCCACCTCTAAAATTTCAAATGAACATCTATTTTGTGTGCCTGGACCGTTCATGGAGCAACAGGGGGTGGTTAGTATCTTCCATGCTAAGAGGGTTATTCTCATGATGAGTGTTTATTCACTTGTCCTTGCACGAGAAGGGCGGTAATAGGGATGCCCAGTCCCAAATTCAAAAATGCAAATAATTAAACAAAACTCCCTAAGGATTGTTGTTGGTATGGATGGTACCCGTGGATTCGGCTAGCTGTGGAGTGTGTTTGTTGGTGAAGGGGGACTAAACTTTACTTTTATCGCTTGGGAACCGCCGCTAATGTGTTTAGCATGGAAGATATTGATAACTCTTGGTCGTATCATTGACAGGAAGGGTGCACCGCCCAAAATTTTATTTATCTCTTGTTTAAGCTCTGAGCTCTGGCACCTCTGCAAATCCCTGCTTCCCTCTGCGCAGGGACTATCTATTTTATTTTATGTTGAGTCATCACCTTCTCAAACAAGCGCCAGACCTAAGAGCACTATTGTCATCCTCATGCATTGTGTTTAGCTAATGTTGGATGCATCATGATTGGATCTTCTCTACCATGAATTACAATGTTTAGTCGCTGCTTGAACTTTGGAGGTGCTCTGCATTTATGTTTTGCTGTCTTAGAAAGGGCTAGAGAGGTACCACTATTATCATATTATATCATGGTTGTTTTGACAAAGTGTTGGCATTTGATATATCTTATTATTGCTCTCTAGTTGATTATGCTATTGATATGAGTTAATATAATTTCTAAGAGTTATTGTTGACATGGCTAGTTATGATCTTTGTTGAAAACCTGGTTGCTACTTAAGCTTATTTATGTAAACAAGAACAGAAGAGTTCGTAAAACTTTTTCTTTATCACTTTCAGTTTGTCAACTGAATTGCTTGAGGACATGCAAAGGTTTAAGCTTGAGAGAGTTGATATATCTCCATCGTATATACTTTTCCTCACACTTTTGCTCTTGTTTTGGACTCCAATTTGCATGAAATTTGAATGAAACTAACCCAGACTGATGTTGTCTTCAGCACAACTACCATGGTGTTGTTTTTGTGCAGAAATAAAAGTTCTCGGACTTGGACGAAACTTTTTGGAGAATTATTTCAGAATAAATAAAAAATACTGGAACCAAGAACCACCGGAGGGGGGGCCTGGCTGACCACAAGACACCAGGGCACGCCACCCTCTCCAAGCGCGCCCTGGTGGGTTGTGGGGCCCTCGGGGCTCTGCAGACCCTAATTCCAGCAATATAAATTCCTATTTTTGGAGAAAAAGAAGGAGAGGAAGTTTCATCGCGTTTTACGGAGCCATCACCTCCTCTTGTTCTTCATTTGGTGGCCAGATCTGGAGCCTGTTTGGGGCTCCGGAGAGGGGAATCTTTGGTCTTTGTCATCACCAACCCTCCTTCATCACCAATTCCATGATGCTCCCCATCGGGAGTGAGTAATTGCTTCATAGGCTTGCTGGTTGGTGAGGAATTCGATGAGACTCATCATGTAATCATGTTAGTTTTGTTAGGGCTTGATCCCTAGTATCCACTATGTTTTGAGATTAATATTGTTATGACTTTGCTATGCTTAATGCTTGTCACTAGGGCCCGAGTGCCATGATTTCATATCTAAACCGTTTATGTTTTCACCATTATATCTATCTTCTAGATCCAATATTGCAAGTCATATTCACCTATTACGTGTTATGTTCCATAAACCCCAGTGTGATAGTAATTGGGATACTTTCCGGTGATGACCGTAGTTTGAGGAGTTCATGTATTCACTATGTGTTAATGCTTTGTTCTGGTTCTCTATTAAAAGGAGGCCTTAATATCCCTTAGTTTCCTTTTGGACAATGCTGCCATGGGAGGGTAGGACAAAAGATGGCATGCAAGTTCTTTTCCATAAGCATGTATGACTATTTACGGAATACATGCCTACTTTATATTTATGAACTGGAGCTAGTTCTGTGTTGCCCTAGGTTATGACTGTTATATGATGAATATCATCCAATGAATGCACCGATCCAATGCCTACGAGTTTTCCACCTATTGTTCTTGCTAAGCTATTATCGCTATTGCTACTGTTACAACTGCTACAGACTGTTACTATTATTACCGTTACCATTGCTATTGTTACCACTGATATCAAAATTCTCATACTATTGTGCTACTAATTACTTTCCTGCGGATATTTAATCTTCGGGTGTGGTTGAATTGGAAATTCAACTGCTAATACTTACAATTTTGGCTCCCCTTGTGTCGAATCTATAAATTTGGGTTGAATACTCTACCCTCGAAAACTAGTGCGACCTATACTTGTGGCTTATCACATGTGCCCTCACCGATGCATCTCTTGCAACTCTCCTGTCCCTAACGTGTCTCTGCATGCACACATTAAGTCTATCACGTATCAAATTGTACTTCTATAGCTGGTTTTGCTTGCAAAGTTTTTTGAACAGATTCATCAGGTTCTTATTTCTGAACTACGAGAAGAAATTAGCCCACAGATGATGCATGCACCAATGGCTCTGCAAGTGAGGGAGTCCTGGATTATGGGGTCCTCCGGGAGCCGGCCTATGTGATATGGGCCGGACAAATGGGCCACGAAGATACAAGAACAGAAGGCCTCCTCCCGTGTCCGGATGGGACTCTCCTTTGCGTGGATGTCAAGCTTGGCGTCCGGATGTATAGTTTCCTTCCTTTGTAAACCAACTTGGAACACCCCTAGTCCCCTCCAGTGTCTGTGTAAACTGGAGGGTTTAGTCCATAGGGACAATCACAATCATACAGGCTACACATCTAGGGTTTGGTCATTACGATCTCGAGGTAGATCAACTCTTGTAACCCCTATACTCATCATAGTCAATCAAGCAGGAAGTAGGGTATTACCTCCATTAAGAGGGCCCGAACCTGGGTAAACATCATGTATGCCTCCTTGTTACCTTCGATCCTTAGACGCACAGTTTGGGACCCCCTACCCAAGATCTGCCAGTTTTGACACCGACATTGGTGCTTTCATTGGGAGTTCCTCTGTGCCGTCGAGAAAAGGATTGATGGCCCGCCTTGTCATCAAAGATAGCATCACTTCCGGAGAGGCCCTCATTTAAGGGCAAACTCTCTGACTCAGCAGCTTCATTATGGGCACCCGGCCGGCCATTAAGCTAGAAGCAGCCCAACTCATCGCCAAAAATCGCCTCCGCATCGGCCCTGAATACTCCGACAAGTTGGATCCGGTAGATGTTTCGGCCTTAAATGAACTGCTAGATTGCATCGCCGCCCTGGGGGTCACAACTGACTACGATCGAATTGGGCTTAAACCCGATCAGAGAGAAATCAGATCTCCGTCGATCACCCATCACGTGGCAATCATGGAGGAACAAGCCAATGATGACTCTTCTCCCACGTTGAGGACAAAGTATGTTCGAGTTTCTGAACTCGAAGAGCCGGACTCTCATTGTCGGTGTCAAAACCGGCGGATCTCGGGTAGGGGGTCCCGATCTATGCGTTTAGGGCTAATGGTAACAGGAGGCAAGAGACACAATGTTTACCCAGGTTCGGGCCCTCTCGATGGAGGTAAAACCCTACTTCTTGCTTGATTGATATTGATGATATGAGTGTTACAAGAGTTGATCTACCACGAGATCATAGAGGCTAAACCCTAGAAGCTAGCCTATGATGATTATGAATATTGTGATCGTCCTCATATGGACTAAACCCTCTGGTTTATATAGACACCGGAGGGGGCTAGGGTTTACACGGAGTCGGTTACAAAGAAGGAAATATAATATCCGAATTGCCAAGCTTGTCTTCCACGCAAAGGAGAGTCCCATCCGGACACGGAACGAAGTCTTGAGTCTTGTATCTTCATGGTCCAATAGTCCGACCAAAGTATATAGTCCGGCTGTCCGGATACCCCCTAATCTAGGACTCCCTCAATAGCCCCTGAACCAGGCTTCAATGACGATGAGTCCGGCGTGCAGTTTGTCTTCAGCATTGCAAGGCGGGTTCCATCTCCAAATACTCCAAAGTAGATCGATGATTGTGTCTGGCTTTGCGAGATAATTTCCGCACACCTTTGTAGAGAGCATAGTACTTCATAAATCTGATCTGCTGGCAATTTTTGTACGGTGTGCTCTTACGCCGTGATCTGGTCCAACACGAACCGATTTTTCTTGGCCTGCCTCGATATGCGTTGCGAGGCGGTGTTATTGGCCCATCCTGTCCAAGCAGAGATTGTGCTCCTCTTATCGCGGGATTTCCCATCAATATAGGACTCCGTGTTTTTAGGCAAGTCCCGAGCGGTCACACTGAGGACGCTTGATATTCACCCCCTTTATAAAGGGGCCATCGCCTATCCCTCTTTCCACCACCCTTGCGCCTTTTTGCATCTCGAGTTCTAACACTCGAAACCCAAACTCAAGCACCCCGGATCCTCCATCATGTCCGGATCCAACCAAGGCCGATGGGTGGCCTCCTCGGTCACAGAGGAGGACATTGTGAAGCTTAGGGAGGTTGGATATCTGACCACCGACATCAAGCACAAGCTTCCTGCCCCAAGGCAGGTCATCCCTACTCCCGAGCCCAACGAGAGCGTCGTATTTGTTTGTCACTTTCTTCGCGGCCTGGGCTTCACCCTTGATCCCTTTGTGAGAGGGCTCATGTTCTATTACGGGTTAGATTTTCACGATCTAGCTCCAGATGCTATCCTCCATATCTCGTCGTTCATCGTTGTGTGTGAAGCTTTTCTCCATCTCACTCCACACTTCAGCTTATGGCTCAAGACCTTCAATGTGAAGCCGAAGATGATTGAGGGTCGACACACGGAGTGCGGAGGTGTTGTGATAAGCAGGAATGTCGGTGCCCCATGGCTAGAGGGCTCCTTCCCAGAGGTGTCCGATCTATGGCAGCGGCGTAGTTTTACGTCACGGCTCCTAGAGGCACAAAGTGGGTGGCTCCCCCTGACTTCCGCTCGGGCCCTCCTTCTTAACTGGCATCATGGACCGATATAGGACGGGATTGGGGATCTGCTAGTGATGTACCAACATTGCAGAGCCGTATCCGGGAGCTTCTTGAGAGGGACATTAGCCTCGTCAGCATAATTCAGGTAATGCTAATCCGACGGATGTTGCCATGCAAACGCCAGCCTCTCCGGATGTGGGAGTTCAATCCGGAGGGTCCGCAGACTATTCTGCACTTCTTCGGCCTGACGCTCGAAGGAATGTGTAAATTATTCTTCGGACCACAAGTAAAGTGTCTGGATATCACCGAGGATGCGGGCCTGAGCTGCAATCGCCCAGATACCCAAGTAAGTAACCCAGAAGCTGAACACCTCATCTATTTTTGTCATAGCTAATATTCTGAAAATCCTCCGTGGCCAGGAATGGCTCAGCAAGGCGGAGAGAATCAGGTGTCAGGCGCCACTTCCCGAAGGCTCGCCAACTCCCGCTATAGCAAAGATGCTTGGCTGTGTCCTAAGTAAAGTGCCCTCAGGGAAAGACGAAGGGAAGAACAGAGAAGCAGAACTTCACACATTGCGCATCCAAACCGAGGGAATTGCTACCTCCCCTAAGGAGGATAGTTGGGGAGGGGAATCTAAGGCCTCCTCCCCTCGCAGGAAGAAAATGGCCGCCTCCGAAGACTTGGAGACGGAGGTGCCCAAACAAGGGAAGAAAGCTTCACCAAGGGGCCTTGCCCCGAAGGGCGTCCTCACCGCGCCATGCCCGCCAACGGGCCAGCCCTCAGCCGAGCTGTAAGTTAATCGTAAATACGAAGGTACTACTTCCTTCTCCGAGAACAATAACCAAGATCTATTCTTTGCATTATGACTAGCAGCTCTTCTCGACAGAGTTCGTCTTTGGGGGATCTCCTTCCGAAGAAGATGGAGAGTGAGACCCCACCAACCTCTCGGCCTCATGAGGCGGGCGACCCCGAGGTGTCATCACGGAGGAGTCTAGATCTACCGAAGCCAGAATCTAGTACTTCGGCCGCCCTGAGCCCGGAGCGTTCAGCTCCCACGGGGGGCGATAAGAAGGGTCCGGCACAATTTGGCATCCAGTCGGACACACTGACGGGCCTTCTGGAGCGAGCTGATCTTTCGGAGGAGCAGTGTTCATTAATGAGCATGGTGCTCAAGAAGATTTCATCCGCCACAAGCGGGTTGAATGAAGCCTTTACGAGCCTGCTCATAGGCTTTGAGGTATGTAATGAAAAATACATAATTTTTTGGTTGTGACGCACGCGCTAGGTGTGCTCCATATGGATAGTAACCCTTGAGACTCTGGTTGTCCGCCCTAGGCGACAAACGGAGGATCATATTGTGTAAGTAATGATCGTGCTGTATTTATGCGCAGGTGTCTAAGGATCTGGTAGCCGAACAGTCCGTTGAAGTTGCCGAACTAAGTAGGCGGATTGGACTGCAGATGCTAATGTTATACGTTTGGACTGCAGATGGTGATGTTGCCATGGAAGCCCTGAGGGCGAAACTTGCCCTGGCCAAGGAACAGGCCCGGGCGAGCAATGCGGCTGCCCTAAAGGCGGCCGGAGAGTTGAGAGCTGAACAGGGTGCTCGTCACCGGAGCGAAGACAAAATAGCCGAAATGGCTGTGGAGCTAGAAAACGCCGCCAACCGGTATGAGTTGCTTGAAAAAGAAAATCAGGCAAATAAGGCCGGCCTGAAGAAGGCCCTTGATGCGGCCAAGGAGACGCGTTCCGACATTAGGGATGCGTGGGAGGAGCTTTGACAGGCCAGAGAAATCACGGCTGGAAACCCCTATTTGTTGCGGATGAAGTTTTTAGATCCGAAGTGCGCTCCTCTGGATCGACGCTGGAGTCCTGCAGACGCCTATGCGGATTTGGCGAAGAGTGCGGCCGATGCGGCCAAGTTTTTTGAGGATCAAAGAGATGATGAAGTGGAAAAGTTGTTCTGGTCGCAGTTCAGCGCTCCAATGCGCACATTGCCTTTGAGTGAGAGAATGGCTGTTGTGGCCGAGCTCCATAGCCTGTCTGGACTTGCAATGCGGTCTGTGATAGACCATCTATGGCCAAAGGGGCCCAAGCCGGACAGTTATTTAGGTTTAGTGCAACAATTCCTTGGTGTCGTATCGCGGATTGATGCCATGAAAAGGTCGGCGTGCATAGAGGGTGCATGGATGGCCCTTGCCCGCGTTAAAGCATATTGGACAGATATGGACGCCACCATCATTGTGACCCAGAATCCGGCGGGAGGCCAAGATCCGTCCAAGCACTACTTGGATCAGGTAGTAGAAGGCGCTCGCTTAATAGAGGCTCAGTGCTCGAAGAATGTCAGTTCGAGTGACAAATCTTATCATTGTAAAAACAATGTTATTTTAATTATGGAGCAGATATTAAGTATTATTGTGCCTCCCGTGCGGCCGTTTTTATGTATATGTGTAATTTGAAAGTTAGCAGTCGTTGGCTTTAGCCCCCACGCAGACAATGCGGGGGTGTTCGCAAAAAGTATGTGTAATCACACTTGATCCAACGTCTTGGTCCATTAAGGAGGTGATTGCACGTCGAACTAGGCAACCGGACTATATAGCTATAACACTTTCACTTAGCCATAGGAGTTTGACGGTGGGGCTACTATGTAGCCCCTGGTACCTTTGCATGCATCCGAATACGGGCGCGTGTGTACATGACCTGGAAACAGTCCTTCGTTAATGCGGAGGGATCCTAAAGATTCGGATAGGTCTTCGAGTGGTTGAATAGTCTCTTGCTATATCATGACAGTCAGTTTTTGGCTTTCTCTATTGAGGTGCTCGTCCGGAATAACCAGGGCACAATCGCAGTAGTTCTCCATTGGCCGCCTTAGCCAATAAGAACGAAACATAAGGCAGCGAACCCAGGAGCTGGGCAAACCCAACATTTGACCAAAGACATGATTCGGAGCTGATGCATATAAGGCCAAACTCGCGACGCCGAACACTCCCGAAGGTATTCAGACTTTACTGGGCTGAGTAACACCCCTTATTATGAACACTGTATTCCCAGGTACGTGCATTAGTCTGTCATGGCGAAATGCCAATAACGGCAGTATCCTCGGTGGGTGTAGTACCCGTGGGATGTGTAAGCAACAAGAGACAATAAAGAAGGTTTACACAGGGACTTAATCTAAAGAGAAACCTTTGAGCGGGGCCCTGCTGCACGTCTGCGCCGTTGTCCCCGTTGTGCCGTGTCCTGGGAGGGTGTCACACAAATGGTGTATGTAAAAAGAAAAACTCATGGAGAAGAGTATGACATAAGCGTGCGAAAAGTTAGCTATCACTAATGGATAGTAAAAGTGTTAGACATTGGCCTGTTAATAAGGTTAGGCCGAGATCAGGTTTATCTTGGCTTTATTAATTATCTATAGCCTCTGGTGTCCTCTATGGGATTACATGTGTGGCGCCTAGATCAGGTTGATCTGGGCTGCCGGACTCGTCTAACCGTGTCCGTAGTCTTAATGACCAATCATGCTTTCTGGTATTAGAGGACGCTTAGAGTCCGACTGCTAGAGCCGTCGCGTATTCCTCCGTGCGTAAGGAACGCTCTGTACTTCCATTAACGGTGATGACGCCGCGCGTGGACCGGGCATCTTGAGTTTAAGGTAGGCGTAGTGTGGTACTGCATTGAAGCGGGCAAAGGCCGTTCTCCCAAGCAATGCGTGATAACCACTTTGGAGAGGGGCGATGGCGAAGAGTAGTTTTTCGCTTCTAAAGTTGCCTGGGGAGCCGAATATCACCTCTAGTATGAGGAAGCCCCTGCAGTGGGCTTCGACGCCTGGTATCACCCCTTCAAAGGTGGTGTTAGTATGGTTTATTCTGGATGGGTCTATCCCACCCCGTGGACAGTGTCCTGGCATATTAGATTAAGACTACTGCCGCCATCCATGAGGACGTGAGTAAGATGGTATCCGTCTATTATTGGGTCGAGCAACAAGGCAGATGATCCTCCATGCCGAATACTAGTCGGGTAGTCCCTTTGATCAAAAGTGATCGGGTAAGCCGAACAGTGGTTTCGTTTGGGTGCAACGGGCTCCATAGCGCATGCGTCTCTGAGCGCGCGCTCGCGCCTTCTCATGGATATGTGAGTCGCATGGATCATGTTTACTGTTTTTACCTCTGGTGGGAATTTTTTCTGTCCCCCAGTGTTCGGCTGGCGAGGCTCATCCTCGTATTCACTTGGTGTTTCCCTTCCCTTGTGTTCGGCATTTAATTTGTCGGGCTGCTCGAAGACCCACCATTCTCTATGTGTGGTTTGCAGGTTTTTCGGGGGTGCCATGGATTTGGCACAGTCTGTCCAGTACTTTGTTCAGGCCGGATGGTCCTTCGTTGCTTCCTTTAAGTGCCTTCTTTTGTTGACCGGGTCGAGAGCCCCTGAATCCGGTGTTGACCATTGTGTTGTTCGGACTTTCTTCCTTGTTTCGACGTTTGTTTTTATTGCGTTGTGGCCTCCCGTTTCCATCCCTGATTTCGGATGTACTTGGGTCGCTGGTGCCTCTACGGGCCAACCAGCTGTCTTCACCCGCGCAAAATCGGGTCATAAGGCTTGTTAGGGCTGCCATTGTCCTCGGCTTTTCTTGGCCGAGGTGTCTGGCAAGCCATTCGTCCTGGATACTGTGCTTTAAGGCCGCTAGGGCTTCGGCATCCGGACAGTCGACAATTTGATTCTTCTTAGTGAGGAATCTGTTCCAAAGCTTACGGGCGGACTCTCTGGGCTGTTGAATTATGTGACTTAAATCGTCCGCGTCTGGGGGTCGGACATAGGTCCCTTGAAAATTTGCCCTAAAAGCGTCCTCGAGTTCCTCCCAACTTTCGATTGAATTTTCGGGGAGGATTTTCAACCAGTGTCGAGCTAGTCCTTTCAACTTGAGGGGAAGGTATTTGATGGCGTGGAGGTCGTCCCCACGAGCCATGTGGATATGCAGGATGAAATCCTCGATCCAGACCCCGGGGTCAGTCGTTCCGTTGTATGCCTCTATGTTCACATGTTTAAAACCTTGTGGAAATTCATGGTCCAGTACCTCTTCGATGAAGCACAGAGGGTGAGCAGCCCCCCTGTTTCTGGACGTGCTATGGCATGCCGTCGGCTGTTGATGTGTCCAGTACTGATTCTGAACTGGTACCCGATCAGTCTGATCGTTTTGGTGACCATAGTCCTGCGCTGGGGTGTGTCCTCTGAATCCATAGATGGACCTAGGGGTGGGCACTTTTGAACCGAAAACCGAAAAACCGAACCGAACCAAACCATATTAACCAATTTATCTATTAATTCGGTGATTCGATTTTTTGTTCGGTGGGAAATTTTAAGGTTGTTCGGTGTTTGGTTTTTGTTCGGTTTCTAGTGTCTAAAAACCGAATACACCGAAAAAACCGATATGTACGATACCCCATGCAATACCTTGTTTTCGAAAGTGCAGCGGGGGCGCGTCCTCTGGCAAATACTTGTTGGTTGTGGCAGACGTCAGGCCAGCCACTAGATGAGTTTCTAATCTCACAATCTAACTAGTACTCGTAGGAGTAGGTATGCATGCCCGGCGCTTGGTTATGAAAGTAACTAGCAATTAGTGTATCAATTAGTGCATGAGTTGCTTAGTTTACACGCATCACACATATTCTTCCGTACATAATACATGTAACGCCTCATGTGATTTTTCACTTAGTTATGTTCACTAGTTTGCTTGACCGAATAAAGCACGGACTAATGTTAAGGTTGCTAGCTCTTGTGATATATACTGATGAGTGCATGTATTTTGGTTTTTCGGTTAACCGAATAAACCGAACCGATATATTATGGTTAATATGGTTCGGTTTCTAAATATTGCGTGATTAATTCGGTTTCCATTTCTTCAAAACCAAAATTATAAAACACCGAATAAACTGAACCGTATTAATCATATAAACCGAATGCCCAGCCCTAGATGGACCTGGTCGCGCTAGCCTTTTTATCCAGGAGCTCACGTAAATCGTGTGCGTCGTCGGTAGCTGCTCCATCGCAGTTTCGAAGTGGTTTGTTCGGCCTATTGGTCGTATTGTTCTTCGGTGGAACGGCCTCGTCGTCGAATTCTGGTAGCAGCTTGCGCTTTGGATAGCTCTTTGTTTGGCCATCGTCGTCGTACTTTTCTTCAGTGTCTAGTACTTTATTCCATCTGCGATTGAGCATTTCCTATGCGGCTTTAAGCTTTTGCTTCTGCTTCTTCAGACTTCTTGCAGTGGCCATAAGCCTTCTGTGGAGGTTATCTCGTTCCAAGCATGTCTCCGGCATGATGAATGCATCATCATCCGGACTGTGCTCTTGTCCCAGGGCGGTTTGATGAGTTCGTCCCTCGGGATCATTGCGATCGGGCTTCTGCTTCGAGCTGTGTTCAGCGTGACCTAGTTCATCCTGCTCCATCGTTGGGTCCATATGGTCATTGTTGCCTTCGGAGTTGACTGTGGTGTCGATCTTTCTAGCGCTGTTATCGCTAGTTTTACTGTTGCTGGACTTGGAGCGGCGCCTGCGGCATCGTTTTGGCTTTTGTCCGGGGGTTTTATCCTCCGGTTTGTCGCCGTCGTCCTCCTTAGGCGTATCCACCATGTATATATCGTATGATGAGGTGGCAGTCCAGCGCCCCGTGAGTGGTGGTTCTGAATCGTCTCCTGCGCCGACGTCCATATCGTCGGTGTCATCAGAGTCCAATTCAAGCATGTCTGTTACATCGTCGACAGTGGCTATGAAGTGGGTGGTGGGTGGGCAACGAATTCCTTTGTCGCCTGCTTCCCGCTCGAGCCGGACATAGTTCGGCTAAGAGCCTCCTGACAATGAGAGAGACTTTAACGAGTTTAGCACGTCGCCAAAGGGCGAGTGCTGGAAGATATCCGCAGCGGTAAACTCCATTACCGGAGCCCACCCGGATTCGGCGGGCTCGGGAGTGCGCGGACTAGAACCTACAACCGGATATGAGTCCGGGGGTCCAGTGTCACAGGCTTCCTTGGGGGTGAAGTCTTTGTTCGGCTCTACCGCCGATGGGTGTGCGGCCTCCGGGGCAGGGTCCATCCACCCATCCTCGGGCGACACAATCTGCCCCAGATTTAGGTCCGGGACTCCTGTCGCTACAAAAAAGACACATCCTGTCACACCCAATATGCGATACTATCCTAAAGAGACTCGAACGTCCCACCAAGGATAGAACCGCATATTCAAACGCTTTTGCAAGGTGGATATCATTACATCAACATTACATAATACATGGGGATACATACAAGGCATACAAATGCCACAATAATACATCAATACAACATACATAAGATCAACATCCGACTACGGATGAAACACAAACAGAAGCTCAAACGACATCCACCCTCCTAGCCCAGGCTGCCGACCTGGAACCTATCCCCTGATTGAACAAGAAGAGAAAGCGGGGAGGAACCATGATCGGAGTTGGAGACGAGGTGAAGCAGTGGTGGTCTCCGGCGAGGTCGGTCGAAGACGGAGGTCTCAGGGCAGGAGAGGTCGGGTTCCTGGTGCGGGGCCTCGGCGGTGCTCAGGCGGACGGGTGGATCGAGGAGGGGATGGATTTGGTTGGCTAGTGTGTGAAATCGAGGAGGGGGTGGATCCCGAGAGAGATTTGGTGGAGTGGCGGCGGCGGCTGGCTGGGAGGATGGGACATCTCCCCTAGATTTTAGGGTTGCCCCGTTTATATACGCTAGAAGATTAGGTTAGGGGGTATTGGGTCCGTCCGATCATAATCGAGCAATCGAGAATAAATTGGCTAGGGAGCCTAAATAAGAAAACGGAGATGTTTTATAGATGTTGGGGGATGATCCGGACCCATCGGTCATGACTACTTGGGTCGGGTTCGGAGAAGTTTCGGACGCGCACGCGAGGGGTTTGCGGGATGTGCAGAGAGGGGTTAGGCGGACGAGGTCAAGTGTGTGGTTGGACTGAGAATGGTCAAAGAAGACAAACGGTCTGACGACATGCTACGGAGACAAGGAGAGAGGCGGCAACTACGAACGGTTACGAGTTTATGAAAACATGCGGATGCAATGCTCATGATGCAACGATGAAATGCAACAAACAAAAAACACACGACGACAACGAAAAAATGAAAGGTGTCTGGAGCGTCGGTCTTGGGGCGTTACAACACTCCACCACTAAAAGAGGATCTCGTCTCGAGATCTAGGATGGTACCGGAGGGAAAAGGAAGAGGAAGATAAGAGGTAAACTAAGTTGCTTCTTCGATAAACGAGTGAAACCAAGAACCTTGAGAGGTTGAGCAAAATGAGAGAAAGAAAACAACGAAGATGAACAAAGTTGAAAACACTCCGTTAGAAAAGAGGAACAAGGGATACGACGAGAACCACGAGGTTTAGTGATAAGATAGATATTGAAACCACTCCGGTTAAAACTAGATAGAGAAGGAATAAGATTGATATAATTTGGGTAGCACTCCGACTGTAAATGGAAGGAATTGAACATGAAATTGACAAGATGAGAGGATACATTATGAAATCAACAACACACTGCCTCCGGAACTATTGAAAGAATGGCACAAGGGGTAAGAAAGATTTCAGATAGCACTCCAGTTGAGAAGGGGGGCAAAACTTGATAAGATGAAAGAACTTGAATGAGAGCACAACAATCCGGTTAAATGGATAAGCACGAAAAGAACACGATCTTCACAATTCGAGATGATGAGCGAAGAGATCAACATCACATTGCCTCCGAAAGAAGGAATAGAAGATAGATCATTGGAATAACAAAATGAAGAAGAAAATGCCAACTTCTGCCACAAAAGAACTTGGAAAGCACCCTTCCAAGAAGGTTATAACAGAGTTGTTGGAAAACCAACAACGAAACGAATAAGCTTGTAGTGGGCTTATGGAAGACAACTCAAAATTATGAGGTGACAAACGGCCACTAATGAAAAACAATTGATTGCTTGACAGCAACGAAGAGATGAAAACTTCTTTCATCGAGAGGATAGGAGGAAACTTGGATCTTAGATAAACACCACAATAGCAACATTCCTTAGGGAAGGCTTTAGGTGAAATCTATACCAAGATAACTCCAACGAAGTGGTTGATGGATTTAAAATACCTCATTTTTGACAACATGTGAATCGCGAAACATGAATGGAAATTGTCAAGAATGATATAATGCCATCTCAAAAGATAAGGTAGAAAGAATTGCACTTTGGAATGCAAGATGAAGAATGCTTGACAAAACAAAACATGTGTTGAGCACCATGTTTAATTTTGAGTATAGCTTGGCAGATCTTAGCTTCGAGAGAAATCTTGAAGAACAATTGAAGAATGAAAGGAATCCTTGACGAACCACCATGTAGAGCTTCCATGAAGAACTCCAGTAATAAAAGGATGATAGAAAGAAAGAGAAGTTGAGAACACAAGGTGAAGCCTTGCACTGATTTAGATGGAGCTACGAAATGAGTAAACTTTGAACTCCAAACAAGAAAGATGGATAACTTGGAACCGAGAATTACTTCCTGATGAACAAACTCCAGAAGAAAGAATTAATCACTTGGATGAAACAAGAACAAGAATTATGTTATGCGTATCCTTCGCCAATTTAAATTGATGACAAGCAACAGATTTGGCATGCCACTTATTCTTCTTGAAAAGATTGACGAGAGAAATAGCGCAACTTGGGAAGGTCTTCCACCAACCACCGGTGGGGTTTGGAAACAACGAATGAATTGATATGATAACGGAGGAAGAGAGATCTTGAATGAACCACCGTCAGAATTGAAAATGAACGAAGACAAGATAAAGAAACACCGGGAAGAATTAGAAAACTAATGAAGATACTTGAGAGATTTTAGATACAAGAGAACCAAGAGATCATGGGCGGACTAGAGAATACTTGAACGATGCACTGGAAGAATATGGAGAACGAGAGCTAAAAGCTGAGAATGAGTATCATTCAGAAATGATGGTCTTCGGGTGATCGAGAAAGGAAGCAACTCCTAAAATGTGTCGGATGGGTGAAAAGAATTCTCACAAATGAAAACAATTATGAGAGGATGGCATAACGCTAGAACTATGAATCTTCAAGAGAACGTACCAAGATTTAGGAGAAATCCTTCTTCAGTCTTCAAATATTGAGAATGATGATGAGAACCACCATGAATTATTGAGGCACTCCGGAACAATGAAGAATAAAAAGGTTGAATCAACGATTAAAGAATTTGGAAGATCTTGGACAAAGGCATATGACTAATGAAATTCATTCATACGTCAAAGTTTTAAAAGAATTTGGGAATAGCTCCAGGAAAATTAGAAGTGTTGGGTAGGATCCTGGGAAAAGACCTGTGGGTTAGGGCCCACTCAAAAGATACACCGTTGAACGATTTAGAAGAGGGACTGCATCGGTAGAATTAAATGGCTCAAAAGAGATAACAACCCCGAGATATCTTGAACAGATTAGGAATGATAACACGAATCTTCCGAGATATCTTCAGCACACCGGAACAAATGGAAAGCGAGAGGTGACCGATTAAGAGATACACCGGCATGAGAAAAACATTTGAAACGAGGAAAGGATATGATCGACAAGGCTTGAATTGAAACCACCAGAGAAGAAAAAGAGAATGAAAAATGATAAACTTGAAGCTTCCTTAGTATCTTCCTGAGAATCACCGAATAAGAACATTGACGGAAAAGAATGGAGAGGCTTCCCATCAATAAAAAATACTTGATTAAGAAATCTGAGTCCTTGAAGAAAAAAGGGTGGGAGGGCGGGAAAACAAAGGCAACTTGGGGACGGATGAAACGAACAACGTTGGGAAACTGAGAGATGATCTTGCGAATGTTGAAATGATCGAATGCCTTGAAGAGAAGCACGCCGGTTGGAAAGAATTGGGATGACTAT
The DNA here is from genome assembly GCF_002162155.2 of Triticum dicoccoides. Lineage (NCBI taxonomy): Eukaryota > Viridiplantae > Streptophyta > Magnoliopsida > Poales > Poaceae > Triticum > Triticum dicoccoides. The sequence continues at coordinate 566,969,137 of NC_041381.1, read as the reverse complement.
CTCGATGATCAAGAAGGATTACCACTCTCATAGAAATATGAGAACACCGCTTAGGAAAGGTATGGAATCAACACTTGACATTGAAGCAACTCGAGTACCACAACTCAAAACAAAACAAAGGATTGGCTTGCAGAATAAGCCGGAACAAATACATATGATAGAGATTTACCCAATCCCATATCATGCATCTGTCGGAAAGATATTCTAGGAGCTACTTGAATTCCCACCTATAAACTCCCGAAACTTTCTGGTTATGCAATCAGGTGTTGGGGATACAGGGGAAGCAATATATCTCACCCAAACTAACAATCCCTACATCCAGTTGTATCCATCCATCAACACATAACCAAGAAACCTTCGGAAATCATGTACCTCAACCTTCGAAAAGCATCTGTTATACGAGCTATGGCAATACTCCCGAACTCCCCAGTACTGGGTGGCATCGAGGTCATCTCACCAACAATTGCATAAAAGAGATTTTCGATATCGGCAAAACTCAGGTATTCCAGAACTGCAACGATAAAATTATGACGACAACACCTTGGAGCTCAACTCCCCGGGACACTGCCACAACCCCTAAATGTCAGGAGGCACCAAGAACAATGTTCTCGTCATAAGAATATCGGAACTATCCCAAGATACCCGCGTGATCCTAAAAAAATTAGTGAAATATTGAGGAGAGGAAAGACAAAACATCTACGTCGAGAGTCCTCACCAGAGCGACGAAGGGGGCTGAGGAGTAAATAGAATCCTACTGTCCGATATATATAATCCTAAGACTCAAAATAGTTTTCTTCTAGACTCAACAACGGCCAACAATCAAGGGGGCTCCTATGGTCGGTCGAGGCTCTGATACCAACTTGTCACGCCCAATATGCGATACTATCCTAAAGAGACTCGAAGGTCCCACCAAGGATAGAACCGCATATTGAAACGCTTTTGCAAGGTGGATATCATTACATCAACATTACATAATACATGGGGATACATACAAGGCATACAAATGCCACAAGAATACATCAATACAACATACATAAGATCAACATCCGACTACGGATGAAACACAAACAGAAGCTCAAACGACATCCACCCTGCTAGCCCAGGCTGCCGACCTGGAACCTATCCCCTGTTCGAAGAAGAAGCAGAAGCGGGGAGGAACCATGATTGGAGTTGGAGACCAGGTGAAGCAGCGGTGGTCTCCGGCGAGGTCGGTCGAAGATGGAGGTCTCAGGGCAGGAGAGGTCGGGTTCCTGCTGCGGGGCCTTGGCGGTGCTCGGGCGGACGGGTGGATCGAGGAGCGGATAGATTTGGTTGGCTGGTGTGTGAAATCGAGGAGGGGATGGATCCCGAGAGAGATTTGGTGGAGTGGCGGCGGCGGCTGGCTGGGAGGATGGGACATCTCCCCTAGATTTTAGGGTTGCCCCGTTTATATACGCTAGAAGATTAGGTTAGGGGGTATTGGGTCTGTCCAATCATAATCGGGCGATCGAGAATAAATTGGCTAGGGAGCCTAAATAAGAAAGCGGAGATGTTTTATCGATGTTGGGGGATGATCCGGACCCATCGGTCATGACTGCTTGGGTCGGGTTCGGAGAAGTTTTGGACGCGCACGCGAGGGGTTTGCGGGATGTGCAGAGAGGGGTTAGGCGGACGAGGTCAAGTGTGTGGTTGGACTGAGAATGGTCAAAGAATACAAACGGTCTGACGACATGCTACGGAGACAAGGAGAGAGGCGACAACTACGAACAGTTACGAGTTTATGAAAACATGCGGACGCAATGCTCATGATGCGATGATGAAATGCAACAAGCAAACAAAACACACGACGACAACGAAAAACATGAAAGGTGTCTGTTGCGTCGGTCTTGGGGCGTTACACATCCGTGACATTTTGGTCCGAACGAAATTTTTTCCTTTCATACATATGACACTTCTATGACGATAATTGTGACAAAACCCGGTATCATCATAGATGTGGTGGGCTCCTACTTCTACGACAAAAACTCATGACAAAAAATGGGCTTTTCATCTTGGGCGGGCCAGAGACGCAGCTGCATGACATTCTTTGGGCCGTCCATGATGGAAAAAACCATGGTAGAAGCGAGAGGGAAGAAAATTTCACGGAGTTGCCAGTTACGGTGGGAGGTCGGGGGCCGAGCGATGCGCGTTTCTCTCGTACACGTATGCGCATGTGTGCGAGGCGTTGGCTCTAACTGAACCCGAGCGAGGCGTTGGGCTCTAACTGAACCCGAGTGATTGCACGGCAGGCTACGCGTTACTGAACCCGAGCGATCGATCGATGGCTGTTAACTGAACCCGATGGAGCGATTCCTTCGCTATTGCTACTAACTGAAGCTGATCGATTGGATGAACAATGAGCGTTGCGGGGGGGTTTTGGATGAACAGTGAGTGGTGGCATTGCCTCTGGATGAACAGGACCCCGTGGTGTGGAGGGCTGGATGAATACTAGATGGTGGAGGGGTGGTCGTGGAGGGGTGGTTGAACAGGACCCCGTGGTGTGGAGGGCTGGATGAACAGTAGAAGGTGGAGGGCTGGATGAACAGTAGACGGTGGAGGGGTGGTTGAACAGTAGCCGGTGGAGTAGCGCGCGGTGGAGGCTGGATGAACAGGAGCCCGTGGAGTCTGGAGGAGTCGACGGTATCCCGTGGAGGCTGGAGGAGGTCGACGGTGGAGATGAACAGTATCCCGTGGAATCCCGTTTGTGGTACGCCACACCCCTCCCGATGAACAGGACCCCCGTTTCGACCGTAGCGCTCCAACACAAGTCCGGTTCATCCGTTTTGCGGTATGCCACACCCCTCCCGATCAACAGGACCCCCGTTTCGACCGTAGGAGGTCCGTTTCCTCTGTTTTGCGGTACGCCACACCCCTCCCGATCAACAGGACCCCGTTCCGAATGTAGGAGGTCCATTTCCTCCGTTGTGCGGTACGCCATGCCTCGTTTCCATCGCATGTTCCGTCCAAGCCCTCCCGATGAACACGACCACGCATTCCGTTCCGACCCAGCCGGTTGGCTCCCCATGAACACGACGACGACGTTGTTTCTTCGTTCCGACCCAGCCATGTACGTATGCGCGAGTAGGCGTTCGAGACTGTCACATCCCTAGTCCTGGCATGCACTAGGCTAGCCCTTTATGTGTGCATCATGTTTAATTTTTTCAAATAAACTTGAAATGGGGATTGTCCAAACCCTAGCATTAAAGGAATTCACTAGGTTCACCTAAAATATTTTCAGTAAGTCCAAATGGCTTTCAAAAATGTTCATCATTTCTGGTTAATGCTAGAAACCATAACCAATGGTGTTGCACATTTTTCCATGACATATTTGGTCACTGAATTAAATCATACAGTATTTGCAATTGGCATTTAAATGATATATATTATTTTAAGTGCTCAATTAATTCTGAACTTAAGTGTGGGATGTTTGGAATAAACCCAACAGAGCCCACAATTATTTGAAGAATTTTTGGAAACCTTTTAGTATTTTTAATAAAGCCCAATAGTTGCAGGAGAAATAGAAAACTAGAAATTAAACAGGAAAAAAACGAAGAGGCAGAAGACTTACCTGGCCTACCTGCTATGGTAGTTGGCCTGCAAGGCCCAGCCCACCCCACCACGCGTCGTCTTCCTCGCGCCTACTGGCGTTGCGCGTGGCGCGCGCATAGCCGAGCCGCGGCCACCTCCTGCTAGCCACACAGCTGCTCCCCCTCGCCCTGGACAACGCCACGCCACCCCGCAGAACCCCCTCGACCCCCCTCACTCTCTGGTCCTCTCTCCCCCTAGCCTCCCTCTCGCCCTCTCCACCATGGCCGAGACGCCTGCGAGCTTGCTGCCGCCATAGCCGCGGCCACCGTCCATCCCATGCCTCCCCGATGGGTCCAGAGGAACCGCCATCGCCGTCTGCGTCGTCTACACCAACCCCTTCGACCGCGGGAGCCCTACATCGCCGCCACGAGTCGTCTTCCCCGAGCATGGCCGCCGGACTCCATCGACGGATTCGTTGCCTTCCGGTCGTCCCCGAGCCAGCTGAGCCTGTCGTCGACCTCCCAGTGAACTCCGCTGCATTTCCCCTCTCTTTCTCGCATCTTTCCCGTTCTCTAGCCGTCGCGTTCATCGAGACAGAGAACGACCGCCGCCCGAGCTTGTCGCCGGCGTAGCTCCGGCGACCATTTGGTCACGCCAGTGCGTCCAAACGCTTCGCAGCAACACATAGAGCCTCGCGGGAGCTTCAGTTCATCCTTTTGCACATCGTAGCCTCGACCCCGAGCTCGCTCGAGCTCCAGTCGCCGTTGTGGTTGTCGCCGACGATGCTACAGGCCATTCTAGGCCCGGAGACCACCACCATCTGACGCGCCGCGCCGCCATCGTCCTAGAGCTGCCTTCGGCACATCCAGCCATGCTCTGTGGAGCTTTTCCGAAGCCCGCGGCCGCCACTGACCTCGCCGGCGGTTTAACGCCGGCGGGTTTGACTTTATTTTGACCAGGGGTTTGACCCCTCTCTCTCACTGACGTCTGGGCCCCAGGCCACTAACTAAACCAAGTTAGTATTAGTTTAATGCTAACTAAACTTAGTTAGTTTAACTAACTACTGACTAGTGGACCCCACTGGTCAGTTTGACCTGGACCGCCCCGTTGACCTGCTGACGTCACAGTGATGTTGTGCTGACGCGGTAACTCTTTTTTGGATTTAATTTAATTCTGAAAATTCCAGAAATTGTCCAAAACTTCTAAAATCCATAGTAATTCAACCCTAACTCCAAATCAAATAAGTTATATATGAAAAATGATCAGAAAAATCCAATCTATCCATTTGTACCATTGTCATGCATGTTAGAACAACTTATAGCTGCTGTTTAGCACAAATCATATAATGCCATTTAAACCTTCACATATGGAGTTTAGATTTGAATCTTGGATTCAAATCAACTTCATTTAACTTGTTGCTAGTTGCATTAGCTCAAACCACAGCATATTTCCATGTCATGATCATGCATCATATTGTGCATTGCATTGATTGTGTTCTTCCTTGTTTGCCGGTGTTTGTCCCCTCTTGATAGACGTGATACCGACGATGAGATCGATGACACCGATGAAGAGCTATACTATCTTCAGAAGTGCCAGGCAAGCAAAAACCCCTTGTTCATTCCGATACAATCCCACTCTCTCTCGCTCCTGCTCTCTTTTACTACATTAGGACAACAACGATTCAACTGTTACTTGCTGCGGTAGTTGAACCCCCTTATCCTCTGCATGACCTGTCATTGCCACAGTAAATAGATGAAACCCACTAGCATGAGTAGGAGTTGTTTGAGCCCTGATGTGCCTACTCATTCATGCTTGTTTGTCATGCCTGCTACTGCTTAGAGTTGAGTCAGGTCTGATTCATCGGGGATGAATTGGAGGTGTGTGAACATGTCCTACTGTGTGTGAGCTAAGTGTGTGAACACGATTTGGTAAAGGTAGCGGTGAGAGGCCATGTAGGAGTACATGGTGGGTTGTCTCATTGAAGCCGTCCTCAGGAACTGAGTTCTGTGTTTGTGATCCATGACCAGCTACTACCACGCATTGGAATGCTTAAGTGCCCCTCTCAACTTATTAATCAACTTGATCTCTGTCCAGGAGTTGCAACTAGTTTCTGGTGTTTGTAGGTAGTGTTAGTAGTCTACCAAGTGGCACCCGGTACAGGTGGGCTTGGGACAGACTAGGCACCATGGCACGGTGTACCAAGCGTAGATCCACCCGTCGAGGTGGGCTTGGGAACCCTGCACACATCGTTTGGGGCCGTGAGCGACACCCCGCCCAGATCTCCTTGCGGATGGAACCCGAATAGGCGATAAACCTGGACGAGAGACTTGTGTGGTTAGTCAGGTCGTGGCCGACACCCTCGCTAGGCTTCCGCTTGAAGGTTGCCGAGTACATGTCGTGTAAACGGCGGTAAGTGGTGAGAGCGTGTGTGAAGAAGTACACCCCTGCAGGGTTAACATTATCTATTCGAATAACCGTGTCCGCGGTAAAGGACTTCTGGGTTGCATGTACAGTTCATAGATAACTTGAAGTGGATACTCTAAAATACGCAAGATAAGCGTGAGTGCTATGGATGGCGTTCTCGTAGGGAGACGGGAGCGGATCCATAGTGGTTTATTGATATGGTGAATATGTGGACTCGTGTGCGCCACCTCAAAAGAGTTACTTGCAGTCGTAGTTCAAGTTAGCCACCAAGTCAAAGCTGGCTTGTTGCAGTTAAACCCCACCACCCCCTTTGTTGATAATGATGCATATGTAGTTAGTTCTGATGTAAGTCTTGCTGGGTACATTTGTACTCACGTTGCTTAATTTATGTTTTTGCAGAGAGACTTCAGTCTCGCTAGTAGTTCCACGTGGACTTCGACGTTTAGCTTGTTACCTCAGCTACGATCTTGTGCCCTCGGCAGGATCTAGTAGATAGTCAGGCTTCTCAGCCTTTTTCATTTGTAGATGTTTGTACTCAGACATGTTAAGCTTCCGCTTGTGCTTTGATTTGTATGCTTTGAATGTTGGGTCATGAGACTCATGTTTGTATTATCTCGCTCCTCGGAGCCTATTGAATAAATACTTTGAGTCGTAGAGTTATGTTGTGATGCCATGTTGTATTTGCACATATCGAGCATATTGCGTGTATGATTTGAAATGCTTGATATGTGTGGAATCTGACTATCTAGTTGTTTATCCTTGGTAGCCTCTCTTACCGGGAAATGTCTCCTAGTGCTTCCACTGAGCCTTGGTAGCTTGCTACTGCTCCGGAACACTTAGGCTGGCCGGCATGTGTCCTTCTTCATTCCTCTGTCTGTCCCTTCAGGGAAATGTCAGGCGGTGTCTGCCGGAGTCCTATTAGCCTGCTACAGCCCGGTTTACCAGAGTCCTGCTAGCCCAGTTGCTACAGCCCGGATTCACTCGCTGATGACCGACACGTTCGTTGTTGGGTCATGTATGCCTGTCCCTGTAAGTTAGTGCCACTTTGGGTTCACGACTAGCCATGTCAGCCCGGGTTCTTTGTCATATGGATGCTAGCGACACTATCATATACATGAGCCAAAAGGCGCAAACGGTCCCGAGTCAGGTAAGGTGGCACCCATGGGAATACCGTGCATGAGGCCGCAAAGTGATATGATGTGTTACATGCTAGATCAGTGTGACTTAGGATCGGGGTCCTGACAGCTTTGGTATCAGAGCTTGACTGCATGTACGATTACCAAGCCAAACTGGTCGAAGTTGAGTCTAGAAATTCTTTAGTTATATAAGGGAATTGATTGTGGGATGGAACGTAAGGCTCTTTTTACTCCTTTACCTTATGCCCTTCTGATCTGAGTCAACCTCTTCTCTTCTACGGGGATTAAGAATTAGGCTTTCTCTTCTCTCTATCAGGATCACGTGTTACTAATCCGTAGACCTATTGGATTGATGGTTCTAAGCCTCAGTTCAGTTCCTACTATCTCCGTGTATTAATTGTTGATCTCGGAACCTTGATATTATGATGATCGAGTGGTTATGCCACCATTCTGTAGCATGTCTCAAATCTTTTTGAGAATTTACAGCCGTTATGCTGTCCGAGTCATCCCAGGTTTCTAAATAGTCTGATGCATTTGCAAATCCCTTCTTACCGTTCTGGTGTTCCTTTGGCCAGATTAACCACACGAACTAGTGTGTTGAGGTACTTCATTGCCTCGGTATATATGTTGGAGCTAGTATTATGGCCCTAGGTGTCTTAGAGTACCACCTAGTAAGCTAGCCATGATTTTTGTTCCCAGTGTGATGATTTTGGCGTTTATTCTCGAAAGCATCCTGTGATGCCACTTAGTAGTAGGTATTCTATTCCTAGGTTTTGAACCCGAGATTCAACCTACTTGCTTCATGTTGATAGTTTTTGCTCGTTCCTTTAGGTTATTAGCAACCTTTGCAATTGTCCTCGAAGTTCGTGGTATTTCCTTCTTCCAAATACTATGAACCACTTTATGGCAAAAGTTTGTTGGATCAAAAGATCACAACAGGAGTGCCCTCGATGAGTTCTCCATTCTATATTGCGACTCTGTCAGTTCAACCTTTCTGCATGGGTTATCCAGAAGAAATATATTGAACTTGTTCAACATACTAATCTATGCATCCACAACTCAGAAATCATATGTTCTTTTGGGTCATCCCTCTTTAGTTGTCTTCTGACCTCGTCTATCAATTGATAGTCAAGAGTATGTGTGCATCCGTAATCGTTGCCTATTACTCTTGTGGTCCGTCAAGCCATTCTATTCCGGAATGACTAGGAGAAACAACTCCAGAACCTCATCCATATCCAGGATTGGGTCAAAGTAGTTGTATTTCGTAGATCAAATGCAATCCAACTTTTGGTCTGTTCTACCTTGAAGTATTACCCATCTTTATATCAAGAATATCATGTGAATTGCACATCACCTTATGAATTCTTGGTGCAGTGATACTTCTCTCCATCATTATTCATTCCTCGGTCCACGTGTTGTTGAACTGGAATGCCGACAAGTGAATCGTGATGTGTGAAATCAATACTGCTAGCAACCCCATTGCTTGGTAGTTAAAGGACAATAATTTCGTTCTTAGCGTATTCGTTCTTGAATCATCATTCTAAGATAGATTCTGCTACCTAGTCCTTATTTTTGATGCACCTTTCGATCAATGAGTTGGGGCTATGCCAATCCCTTGCTTATTTGATCATCTCGTCTTGCCCTGAAAAGCAAGATTGTTCTCGAGCTTAATAGCATATCGGTGGTTCGTGATTTTTCGTTTATCTTCTCGGAAGTATCACCAGGTTGTCACCTGACCGCTATGTTGAGTTCGTGATCAAGATGGTTTCTTGTAAACCATCCCTTCCCCAAGAATCTGTGTGGGATACCCCTGAGCTAGTTGGTCAAGCTAAACAACAACTTGGAGAGTTGGAAGATGAAAGCTTGTCTAACTTAGCTCATTCCAAAGGGATATCTTTGTGTGTGTGTGTGTGTTGAAAAAAGATGATATCTTCACCGATTGGTCCTGTGATCAGTTAATGGACCTATCATCTTATCCAATTTTTGATTTGAGTGTGGGCTATTCTCAGATCAAATTAGAACCAACGATATTCGTAATGTTGTCTTACTCGTGGTTTTTCCTCGAGCATACACCATTATATTCTTTGGTATGACCAATGCTATCACCGTGTTCACTTAACTATGGATTTCCTTTTATATGGAAACCTGGATGAATTGTTGTTGAGCCCATCGACAACATCCTTATCTCCTCCATGATTTTGTTGAAAATTAAGCTAGTGTTGGAAACTTGTGTAAGCATTTTCTTCATGCCCCGTTCATGAAGTATATGTTTGGATGAAAGAAGTGACTTCCTTTGATTCATGTGCATTTGATGTAAGTTGCCGCCGTGAATTTGAGAAAGTTAGTTTTGCTTCCTCCAGAATCATCCCAAGTCAGTCATGCACATGCGAAGAATTTTGTGGTCTGTTAGACTGATCATCTTCATTCCATATGTATATCCTAGCACACCAAGCCACTGATTGAGTTGTTCAAAGATAAAGGGGTCTGTCCAAGGTGAACTCTTTGGACTTCCACGCGTGGAGACTTCGATGTCATTAATGATGGTTCCCCACCTGAACTCAGTAGTGTTTTATTGTAAGACTACCAAGTGATAATGTTTTGTCTGGGACAATGTGTTCACATGTGTGTAGCAGAACTAGCTCATGTTTTGGAGCTTGCTATCGTAGTTCATTTCCTGAGAATCTCGCAACGTCATCTCGTTGATTTGTGTTGCGAACTTTCTTTTTCTTTCTAGACTCGATGAGTCTGGAATATCCTGACACCAGCCAGATCTCAATCTCAGGCAGATATGATGGTTGGAACATTTCCCAAGAACTATAATATTGGTCCCTCGATAACCGGTAAAGTGGAAGTCGTGGCCAACACACCCAGCCGGAAGATCTATTATTGTAGTATCTTGTTTGAGGAAGTTGGCCACCTCCCCATAAGGATTTCGTAGGATCTACTCCCTAGTTGTTCCTTATCGATTTTTGTGTTCCCGAAGTCCGACCTTTTACTTGATGTTCTAGATATCAAACCGTCTTTATGAATGGGTTACGCTAGCACATCAAGGAGAACATTAGAAGCGGAGTGCTAAATGTCTCTCGGTCGATCATCCAGATTCTGTTTCCTTGGCCTCCCTAAGGTGAAATCTGAGAAGGTGTTATCTTCGTTTGCATCTGCATCGTCCACCATTATTCATCATGGTAGTACGTTGTGTTGCCAGGTTGCTTGTCACGGATATTGGTAAAACCTTGATGAATATGGAAATGCTCAAGTTCTGGAGAGCACGCGCAAGCAAAATCATCCCATGTGTTGTTTTCAACAAGGTAACCAACATCAGCCATTCTAATCCAGGTATGCCATTCTACCGAACCCTTCCAAATGATCGCTCGAGAATTGCCTTAGGTTGGTATAAAAGAGTTTCAATGATCTCGGAATCAAAGGTAATTCTTTTTGCCACTTAAGGTAATAATCTACGAATCACCCTCCTCCAGGATGTCCCACTGTGGCATCATGGCAACTCAACTCCTAGCTACGTTGACAACCGTTCACCACCCTTTTAAGCGTGGAATTGTTGTCTACCTAGTGAACCCTCGTCATATGTTCCACTCCATCCCTCTAGATGTGTTTTTTGTGTCTCAGCTCGAGTGGTGTTGCTATGCCTCATTCTGCGAGTTGATCCTAAGTTGTTCGATCTTCAAGAAGATCGATTCTTCTAGAGTCTCCTTCTCCTCTCGTTGTCATGTTGGCTGGAGTTCTCAGAGCAAGACGACAAGACAATGATGGTGACTGAATCAACGCCCCTATGAAGTGCAACCTGGATCGTGAAGATTGTGTTAGTTTGCGTTCCCCCTTCATCTTACCCTAAGCTTGAATCTCGGGACGAGATTCTTGCTTAGTGGGGGTGAGTTGTCACATCCCTAGTCCTGGCATGCACTAGGCTAGCCCTTTATGTGTGCATCATGTTTAATTTTTTCAAATAAACTTGAAATGGGGATTGTCCAAACCCTAGCATTAAAGGAATTCACTAGATTCACCTAAAATATTTTCAGTAAGTCCAAATGGCTTTCAAAAATGTTCATCATTTCTGGTTAATGCTAGAAACCATAACCAGTGGTGTTGCACATTTTTCCATGACATATTTGGTCACTGAATTAAATCATATAGTATTTGCAATTGGCATTTAAATGATATATATTATTTTAAGTGCTCAATTAATTCTGAACTTAAGTGTGGGATGTTTGGAATAAACCCAACAGAGCCCACAATTATTTCAAGGATTTTTGGAAACGTTTTAGTATTTTTAATAAAGCCCAACAGTTGCAGCAGAAATAGAAAACTAGAAACTAAACAGGAAAAAAACAAAGAGGCAGAAGACTTACCTAGCCTACCTGCTACAGTAGTTGGCCTGCTAGGCCCAGCCCACCCCACCGCGTGTCGTCTTCCTCGCGCCTACTGGCGTTGCGCGTGGTGCGTGCACAGCCAAGCCGCGGCCACCTCCTGCTAGCCACGCAGCTGCTCCCCCTCGCCCTGGACAACGCCACGCCACCCCGCAGAACCCCCTCGACCCCCCTCACTTTCTGGTCCTCTCTCCCCCTCGCCTCCCTCTCGCCCTCTCCACCATGGCCAAGACGCCTGCGAGCTCGCCGCCGCCATAGCCGAGGCCACCGTCCATCCCATGCCTCCCCGATGGGTCTAGAGGAACCGCCATCGCCTTCTGCGTCGTCTACACCAACCCCTTCGACCGCGGGAGCCCTACATCGCCGCCACGAGTCGTCTTCCCCGAGCACGGCCGCCGGACTCCATCGACGGATTCGTCGCCTTCCGGTCGTCCCCGAGCTAGATGAGCCTGTCGTCGACCTCCCAGTGAGCTCCGCTGCATTTCCCCTCTCTTTCCCGCATCTTTCCTGTTCTCTAGTTGTCGCGTTCATCAAGACCGAGAACCACCACCGCCCGAGCTTGTCACCGGCGTAGCTCCGGCGACCATTTGGTCACGCCAGTGCGTCCAAACGCTTCGCAGCAACACATAGAGCCTCGCGGGAGCTTCAATTCATCCTTTTCCACGTCGTAGCCCCGACCCCGAGCTCGCTCGAGCTCCGGCCACCGCTGTGGTTGTTGCCGGCGACGCTACATGCCATTCTAGGCCTAGAGACCACCACCATCCGACGCGCCGCGCCGGCATCGTCCTAGAGCTACCTCCAGCGCATCCAGCCATGCTGTGTGGAGCTTTTCCGAAGCACGCGGCCGCCACTGACCTCGCCGGCGGTTTAACGCCGGCGGGTTTGACTTTATTTTGACCAGGGGTTTGACCCCGTCTGCCCAGGGGTTTGACCCCTCTCTCTCACTGACGTCTGGGCCCCAGGCCACTAACTAAACCAAGTTAGTATTAGTTTAATGCTAACTAAACTTAGTTAGTTTAACTAACTACTGACCAGTGGACCCCACTGGTCAGTTTGACCTGGACCGCCCCATTGACCTGCTGACGTCACAGTGATGTGGTGCTGATGCAGTAACTCTTTTCTGGATTTAATTTAATTCTGAAAGTTCCAGAAATTGTCCAAACCTTCAAAAATCCATAGTAATTCAACCCTAACTCCAAATCAAATAAGTTATATATGAAAAATGATCAGAAAAATCCAATCTATCCATTTGTACCATTTTCATGCATGTTAGAACAACTTATAGCTGCTGTTTAGCACAAATCATATAATGCCATTTAAACCTTCACATATGGAGTTTAGATTTGAATCTTGGATTCAAATAAACTTCATTTAACTTGTTGCTAGTTGCATTAGCTCAAACCACAGCATATTTCCATGTCATGATCATGCATAATATTGTGCATTGCATTGATTGTGTTCTTCCTTGTTTGCCAGTGTTTGTCCCCTCTCGATAGACATGATACCGATGATGAGATCGATGACACCGATGAAGAGCTATACTATCTTCAGAAGTGCCAGGCAAGCAAAACCCCCTTGTTCATTCCGATACAATCCCACTCTCTCTCTCGCTCTTGCTCTCTTTTACTGCATTAGGACAACAACAATTCAACTGTTACTTGCTGCGGTAGTTGAACCCCCTTATCCTCTGCATGACCTGTCATTTCCACAGTAAATAGATGAAACCCACTAGCATGAGTAGGAGTTGTTTGAGCCCTGATGTGCCTACTCATTCATGCTTGTTTGTCATGCCTGCTACTGCTTAGAGTTGAGTCAGGTCTGATTCATCGAGGATGAATTGGAGGTGTGTGAACATGTCCTACTGTGTGTGAGCTAAGTGTGTGAACACGATTTGGTAAAGGTAGCGGTGAGAGGCCATGTAGGAGTACATGGTGGGTTGTCTCATTGAAGCCGTCCTCAGGAACTGAGTTCTGTGTTTGTGATCCATCACCAGCTACTACCACGCATTGGAATGCTTAAGTGCCCCTCTCGACTTATTAATCAACTTGATCTCTGTCCAGGAGTTGCAACTAGTTTCTGGTGTTTGTAGGTAGTGTTAGTATAGTGGCACCCGGTACAGGTGGGCTTGGGACAGACTAGGCACCATGGCACGGTGTACCAAGCATAGATCCACCCGTCGAGGTGGGCTTGGGAACCCTGCACACATCTTTTGGGGACGTGAGCGACACCCCGGCCGGATCTCCTTGCGGATGGAACCCGAATAGGCGATAAACCTGGACGAGAGACTTGTGTGGTTAGTCAGGTCGTGGCCGACACCCTCGCTGGGCTTCCGCTTGAAGGTTGCCGAGTACATGTCGTGTAAACGGCGGTAAGTGGTGAGAGCGTGTGTGAAGAAGTACACCCCTGCAGGGTTAACATTATCTATTCGAATAGCCGTGTCCGCTGTAAAGGACTTCTGGGTTGCCTGTACAGTTCATAGATAACTTGAAGTGGATACTCTAAAATACGCAAGATAAGCGTGAGTGCTATGGATGGCATTCTCGTAGGGAGACGGGAGCGGATCGATAGTGGTGTATTGATATGGTGAATATGTGGACTCGTGTGCGCCACCTCAAAAGAGTTACTTGCAGTCGTAGTTCATGTTAGCCACCGAGTCAAAGCTGGCTTGCTACAGTTAAACCCCACCACCCCTTTGTTGATAATGATGCATATGTAGTTAGTTCTGATGTAAGTCTTGCTAGGTACATTTGTACTCACGTTGCTTAATTTATGTTTTTGCAGAAAGACTTCAGTCTCGCTAGTAGTTCCACGTGGACTTCGATGTTTAGCTTGTTACCTCAGCTACGATCTTGTGCCCTTGGCAGGATCTGGTAGATAGTCAGGCTTCTCAGCCTTTTTCATTTGTAGATGTCTGTACTCAGACATGTTAAGCTTCCGCTTGTGCTTTGACTTGTATGCTCTGAATGTTGGGTCATGAGACTCATGTTTGTATTATCTCGCTCCTCGGAGCCTATTGAATAAATACTTTGAGTCGTAGAGTTATGTTGTGATGCCATGTTGTATTTGCACATATCGAGCAGATTGTGTGTATGATTTGAAATGCTTGGTATGTGTGGGATCTGACTATCTAGTTGTTTATCCTTGGTAGCCTCTCTTACCGGGAAATGTCTCCTAGTGCTTCCACTGAGCCTTGGTAGCTTGCTACTGCTCCGGAACACTTAGGCTAGTCGGCATGTGTCCTTCTTCGTTCCTGTGTCTGTCCCTTCGGGAAAATGTCACGCGGTGTCTGCCGGAGTCCTGTTAGCCTGCTACAGCCCGGTTTACCGGAGTCCTGCTAGCCCAGTTGCTACAGCCTGGATTCACTCGCTGATGACCGACACGTTCGTTGTTGGGTCATGTATGCATGTCCCTGTAAGTTAGTGCCACTTTGGGTTCACGACTAGCCATGTCAGCCCGGGTTCTTTGTCATATGGATGCTAGCGGCACTATCATATACGTGAGCCAAAAGGCGCAAACGGTCCCAGGTCAGGTAAGGTGGCACCCGTGGGAATACCGTGCGTGAGGCCGCAAAGTGATATGATGTGTTACATGCTAGATCGGTGTGACTTAGGATCGGGGTCCTGACAGAGACCCTGCCCGTATGTACGTATGTGGCCGTATTTTCTTTCTTGCACCCTCGCCGCTGTACATACATGTACATGCTACATGCGCGCCTCTACATAGACACGTGCGTGCCTCTACATCCACCAGTATATATGTACGTACACGTTCGCGACCATAATGACAACGCTACGTACGCTTCGACCAGGTGGGTCCCGACTGTTAGGCACTTCCTTGTGTGCGAAGATGTAGCTGGTGGGTCCCAGCAGTATGGGGGGTGAATCGTTTTTTTTTTGCCCGGACGCACTTCCTTGCTTGCGAAGATGTAGCTGGTGGGTCCCAGCAGTAAGGGGGGCGAA
>NC_041381.1:566898311-566953543 GCF_002162155.2 Triticum dicoccoides | reverse complement strand
TTCCTTGCGCGCGAAGATGTAGCTGGTGGGTCCCAACAGTCAGGGGGCGAATTGTTTTGTTTTTTTTTTTGCCTGGACGCACTTCCTTGAGTGCGAAGGTGTAGCTGGTGGGTCCCAGCAGTCAGGGGGGAAAAATTCACGAAATATGGTGGCCCGTCCGGTGGGTCCCTGCTGTCAGGTGGAGGAATAATTATTTTGCGCGTAATAAGGAGGCACTTCCTTGTTGTGGCCCTGGACCCAGCTGTTAGCCTCTCCACGTACAGTCCACGTCCGATGGAAGACGTTCCTTGACCACATTAACCACGCCACGCCGAGAGCACCAGGGCGGTGGATGACGGCGAGGCCTAGGAAGGGGACGACGCGGAGCTGGGGAAGACGCGGCAGGCCCACACGTAGAGGAGTACGAGGGTTCACTGGTTTGCTGCGGTGTGAGGCTGCCGTCGCTGCAGAATAACAGGGGGTGTGGGTGAGTAGAGGGATGGCCTGGCCAGCGGTGGGAGTAGTAGGGGACGGTGAGGCCTCCACCGCATCGTAGCCGGCCACGGGAGGCAGGAGCATGATGCACGACCGGCGCTGGTTTGGGCGGCTGGAGCAAGAAGACCAGTGGTTGAAGAAGCACTACGGCCGTTGGATGGACATCGTACGGTCACTGGAGCTAGAATCGTGCATATTGACTAAGTTGACAAAGCCCTCCGTCCCCATCAACTTAGAAGGCCCACAAGTCAGCCTTCCACTATACTGGGTCTCAGCTAACAGCGGGAGTATTCATTTTTTTGTGCGTAATAAGGAGGCACTTCCTTGCGTAAGAAGATATAGCTGGTGGGTCCGATCTGTCAGAGCCAGCCGCGGGGAGGAGGGAGCAGGCAGTCCCGCCGACGCTTGTTTGAGCAGCTGGAGCAGGAAGAGCAGAGATTGAAGAAGCATGACGGCCGTTGGATGGCCATCCAATAGTCACTGCTTGTGTGTCAACCTTTTTTTAGGAAAGCCTCAAATCCGTGGAAAACAGCATACAGCCCATCTGCCATTATTTTTAGTAATTTACAGCCCATTTGCTAATTCTTAAGGTTTTGTTGGAGCCCATATTCTTTTTGTTAGCATTACAACCCATATTGTGGCCACGGTTAAAAACATATACGAAATTTTGCATATTTCGGTGCGGTCCGAACTGTTTTTAATCCCAAAATTTCAACTCACATTCAAACTGATTTTAAAAATAAATGTATATCAATTTAAAATCCAACAAATTCTCCACGCATAAAAATTAATGTAATTTAAAATCTCGAAATGAAAAAAAGATATTTGAAACTAATTGCTGGTTTGATGTGTTTTAAAAATGTACCATTACTGATGGGCCATTTTCTCGGCTAGCCGAATGAAAGCTCTCCTCGTCTTGAACGATTTGCAGCCCAACAGGCCTGACAAAGCGACTTACTTGGCAAATCACAAAAAGTTGGGTTGTGGCCATGGACCCAGTTGTCAGCCTCTCCACGTACAGTACTCTTCCGATGGAATGTCGTTGACCACATTGACCACGCCGCGCAGAGAGCACCAAGGTGGTGGACGACGGCGAGGCCTAGGAAGGGGATGACACGGAGCCGGGGAAGACGCGGCAGTGGATGCTCACGCGGAGAGGAGTATGAGGGTTTACTAGTTCGGCTGCGGTGTGAGGCTGCCGTCGCTGCAGGGCCTGGCTAGCGGTGGGAGTAGTAGGGGGCGATGAGGCATCAACGGCAGCACAGCCGACCACCGGAGGCAGGAGCAGGCGGTCTCCCCCGCGCTGGTTTGGGCGGCTGGTGCAAGAAGAGCAGCGATTGAAGAAGCAGCAGGACCATTCGATTCAAATCCAACGGTTATTGCTGCTAGAATTGTTTGTTGACTAAGTTGACAAACCCTACGTATGCGTCAACGTAGTAGGCCCAGAGGTCAGCCTCCCAACCGGTGCGCCCCAGATGTCAGTGGCAGGAATCATTTTTTCGTGTAATAAGGAGGCAGTTGATTGCATGCGGCCAGGCCAGCAGAGGGAGTAGGGTGGGCCGGGGAAGCCTGCGCGGCATCACAACGGGCCACAAGAGGAGGGAGCAGGCAGTCCCGCTGGCGCTAGTTTAGGCGGCTAGAGCAGGAAGATTAGAGATTGAAGAAGCACGGCGGCTAGAATCATGTGTTCACTGACAAAGCCTTGCGTAAACAAGTCAGCCGCCCGTTTTCCATTTTTAGAATTGCCGGCCATTTTCTGGTCAGTACCAGCGTCAAAAAATTAACTAAATATGTGGGAAATTTTTGCCGGGGAACGAAATATTCTTAATCCAAAAATAAATAGCCATACTAAAACAAATTTAAAATTAAATTAGTACTATGTCATGTTAAATCCAATGAAATACGTATAAGATATCATTGAAGGACAAAATTCAAAAAAAAACTAATATCCCATTTGCTATAATTTTTTTGGAATTTTCAACCCCTTTTGATATTACTTTTAACAGACATTGACCATACTCTTTGGCCAGGACGGAATGCATCCCTCCTCGTCTCGAAAGATTTGCAGCCCAGTAATTCGGAGAAAACAAATAGGCCTAGTTTGGGTATTCTTCAAAAGAAATACTGGGCTACCTATTTTCCCAAAGAACTGGTGCATGAGCATTTAGCTTTATTTATCTATTTACTTATTTATGTTTAGGGGAACATGAGCATGTACCTGGGCCGGATTCATGTGAGAGCCTCCCTTCCAGTTAATTATGGGCTTCTCTATTGGGCCTTCATCAGTGGGCTGCATGTTATCAACAAGTGGAAAATGTGTTCCGCACGGAAAATAGTATGAGCTACGTGCGGTACGGGGCACTAAAGGATCGAACCGTGCAACTACTTCCAAAACATTGTGTTTGTCGTTCTAACAACACATTTATTCAACCAACAAACGAAATATACTACTGATTGTACATTGAAAACAGCAGCAGCAGCAACCAGGGCTGGGGGTGCAACAGAAGCAGTAAGCAGGCCAGAAGAGTGAAGACGCAGCTCTCTCTTCCAAACCAAACATCAGCCATCATTACAAAAGGGCTACCAAAAAAGAACAAGTGTATGCATCAAACTAAATAAAGATCCTACTACACCAAGTGTACGCATCTAACTAACTGGCTCAGTTAGATATTACTATTTATTAAGCTATGGAGATTGGCTGACGTCTTGAACCAGATGGGTGCCTGACGGGGGAAACTCCAGCCAGCAGGTCGAAGTCTGATACTTGCGACCCTCTCTCCTACTTTGGGCTGCAGAGCGTGGCGGCACATATCAGGGTATGGTGCATGCAGAGACGCATGGTACGCTGTGTACACACAGTTTTGCCTGATGAACGAAACCGCACTGCCATCATGATCCTTGCCATCGGTTATCTCCTGGTTAATCGGATAATTCAGTCCGACAAACAGAGAGTGTGTACCAAGGCTACTTACCAGCCTCCATTCAAAAATTCCTGAAGGCCCAGAGAAGCTGGGATCCTGCTCAAAGACCTTGCAGTGACTATGATTGTATTCCGCGAAACAACACGTCCGGTACATGCGAACGATCATCAATCTTTCGCCGTTGTCTGATCGAGCCAGGAACCACCTGCAACTGCCATGCCGCTTTTCTTTGAAAGGTTCTGGGATTAGGAAGGGTAGGGACACCAGGCGGCCTACAACATCATATCAAGTTGGAGTCAAATAAAAAAGGGCTCTTGATTTAGTCAATCTTAAGAACAGCATGTTATGAGCATGAATATTTTTTCAGTAAATGTTGACAGTAATATAAGCAAGCCATCATGATATCATAGGAAAGTAACATACTGCTGTAATAGCCATTTGTAGCGATGACTGGAGTAGGCCAGCAATACGTCCAGCCATAAAAGGAGTTGACAGCGTAAATGAAGCCCTTGTGTTCAATGGCCAGACAACCATGGAGGATGTATGATCCTGCGATGGACGTGCAGATTTATCCACTTACCGCAGTGACCTGTCAGATAGGCGAGACCGCGGTTGAAGAACACAATTAGCCTGAACTCTTTATAATTCGCAGATCTTGTGGGCACTTGGCAGATTACAACCTTGAGAAAATCAAACTTGGTATCATGTTGGCTACTGTAAGATTCTGAGTATTCTGGGCCGCGGTGCCAAAGCAGTGCAGTGTTAATCAAAGGAAGGGGGATCAATCGTCGGGTGTAGACCTCCATGAGCATCCAGCTGTCGCGACCGTCAACGAGCACCATCCAAGACGTGTTCATGCCGACCCAGTACATACCGTTAATGTAGCTAAGGCTGACGGGGATCGGATCGCAGTGAAGGGGGTTGATGCTCGCCACCCTACGATCATTATGCTGCGTGACACGCCATTTCTGAAGATCAGGCGGCATCAGCAAGCAAGGAGCTGGCTTAAAAAGCTCCGGCCTGAGGGCTTTGAGTAAACAGTATAGCCCCGACGAGCACGCGACGAGCGGCATGGTACTCAGATTGTCCACACACGAAACAATGAGCTTGATTACCTCTGTGGGGAGAGAATTCCAGCCACTCTTTCGGCGGACGCTGCTCGGTTCTGCCATTGTTAGTGCTTGGGTTTCGGACGAGGGGGGGAGGCGCCTTAGCGGGAATGGAAGCTTGGACGAGATTATGTGCGGACAAAGATGGAGAAGCAAATATGTGCTACGGGAAGTGGACGGGTGATGATGACTACAGCATGACGCTTGACTTACGAGACACATACCAGCTGTGTAGGGTCATATCGATGCGAGACAACTTGCTTGAGTGATCACAGTACTGGAACTCCATATAGTACCTACTACAGTACTATGCCCTAGCTTGCTAGAGTAGAGTAGTAGAGTAGGACTCTTCTCTACTACTAGCACCGGAGAAGTAGTATATTCTAATCTAAAATAGTTACAAACTTCAATGCCCGATCGTGGAACGACTACGAACTGTGCTCAAAGACCGTGTCTACGTGGTGTTTGGACTTATATGCAAAAAAATAGCAAGATGCTCGTGCATTGCACGGCACACCATCATCACCAACTCGGTTTTTTCTCTACTCCTACTCCTATAAAAGACTTAGTTGGTGATGATGGAGGCCAGGAGGCGTGTTCAGCCGGGCGTGCAGCGGACGGCGCAGCACTATTCGATTTGGTATTAAAAAAGTAGTAGAGATAGAGATATAGGGAGGAGCACAAGGTAAGGCCTTATCTGTAAATGTGGAGAGAGGTGCGGGTATCTTTTGTAAAGTTGTCATAGTTGGCTTTCTATCCGTTAGATATAGATCAGATGGTCTATATTACAAGATGGCAGGCATACCATCATCACCAACTCGGTTTTCTATAAGAGTAGACATATATAGATGAGTAAAATGCATTCGAGGTCATCAAACTTGTGTCGAAAGCTCACTTTGGTCACTGTACTTAAAAATACGGTCAATACAGTCACTATATACGATTACAGGTGACTATACAGTCACTGTCTTACCGTATAGCTTCGTATTTTACTTTGTTGACTGGTCAAACATGAACATGACAGCACCCTCTCTCTACCTATGTGGATCCAACCAGTCAGTGAAACAAAAAAGAATATGCAGCGTCGAAGGAGGTCGAGCCTGCGATCTTCCCGCTGATGCCCACGTACACCATCTACTGCGCCCACACAACTTCATGACAAACATGTGTAGAGCCACACATGTTTAATTAGCACAGAACACACTTTACACTCAAGCATGCAACACTTTTCCAGCCGCCGTCAGACTACTTTGTGACAGTCGACAACGGTCGAGGCGCGACATCGTATTGTCGCAGTTCTACGTCGGTGTCGCCATCCTTCTGGCGGTGCATGTCATTGGCGTCGTCGCCATTGTGGTATCCTTTACGCGTCGCATGTGGCAAGGCGGACGCTGGGCAAAGCCTAAACGTGTGAACCGTCGTCGAGCTCATCATGGTGTCCACGATGTCAAGCTCATCATGGTGTCCACGATGTCAAGCTAAGGCATGTGCGGCTGCGCGTGCATGCTGATGAGCAGCTGGAACATGGCCATGTTCAAGCAAGGACACCGGGCTCAACTGCCTATGCCCTAGACGCCGGTCGCCTCATTCCTCACTGTTGGCTGCATGAATATGCATGCGCGTGGAGCTGAAGAAGATGGTTAAGGAGGGAAGGTACCTGAGAGGATACTATACTAGCTAGTATACCTGCTCTTGTCGGTGCACAAGAGGCGATGGTGCTTGCGCTTGTCGGAGTTCAAGTGGCGATGGTTCCTAGGCTTGTCGGAGTGCAAGTAGCGATGGTGTGCGGCATGGAGTGGAGCGGCGTGCCCTGAGGAATGTGCGCCCATGGCAGAAGATGGCAAACGTCCTATATATGTATAGTTACGTAATATATGTACATACAGAGGTATAAAAACAGAAATCCTCCTATGCACAACTCTTACAAAATCTGACGTAATGTGAGAGGGTGGAAAACTGCCTACAACAGAACTGGTACGTAAGAATAGGATTGCCGTATAAAAATAGCCCCATGGCAGAGTACAAGAATTGTTGGATGGAGACAGAAAGGGTCAGGAACACAAATGTAGCATGCAGAAGAAGCAGGTGTTGGAAATATGCCCTAGAGGCAATAATAAATTAGTTATTATTATATTTCCTTGTTCATGATAATTGTCTTTTATTCATGCTATAACTGTATTATCCGGAAATCGTAATACACGTGTGAATACATAGACCACAATATGTCCCTAGTGAGCCTCTAGTTGACTAGCTCGTTGTGATCAACAGATAGTCATGGTTTCCTGGCTATGGACATTGGATGTCGTTGATAACGGGATCACATCATTAGGAGAATGATGTGATGGACAAGACCCAATCCTAAGCATAGCACAAAGATCGTGTAGTTCGTTTGCTAGAGCTTTTCTAATGTCAAGTATCTTTTCCTTAGACCGTGAGATTGTGCAACTCCCGGATACCGTAGGAGTGCTTTGGGTGTACCAAACGTCACAACGTAACTGGGTGGCTATAAAGGTGCATTACAGGTATCTCCGAAAGTGTCTGTTGGGTTGGCACGAATCGAGACTAGGATTTGTCACTCCGTGTAAGCGGAGAGGTATCTCTGGGCCCACTCGATAGGACATCATCATATGCGCAATGTGACCAAGGAGTTGATCACGGGATGATGTGTTACGGAACGAGTAAAGAGACTTGCCGGTAACGAGATTGAACAAGGTATAAGGATACCGACGATCGAATCTCGGGCAAGTACAATACCGCTAGACAAAGGGAATTGAATACGGGATTGATTAAGTCCTTGACATCGTGGTTCATCCGATGAGATCATCGTGGAACATGTGGGAGCCATCATGGGTATCCAGATCCCGCTGTTGGTTATTGACCGGAGAACGTCTCGGTCATGTCTGCATGTCTCCCGAACCCGTAGGGTCTACACACTTAAGGTTCGATGACGATAGGGTTATAAAGGAAGTTTGTATGTGGTTACCGAATGTTGTTCGGAGTCCCGGATGAGATCCCGGACGTCACGAGGAGTTCCGGAATGGTCCGGAGGTAAAGATTTATATATGGGAAGTCCTATTTTGGCCACCGGAAAATGTTCGGGATTTTTTGGTATTGTACCGGGAAGGTTCTAGAAGGTTCCGGAGTGGGGCCCACCTGCATGGGGGGACCCACATGAACGTGGGTACTGGGGGAAAGGCCCCACACCCCTAGTCAAGGCGCACCAAGATCCCCCCTTAGAAGGAATAAGATCATATCCCGAAGGGATAAGATCAAGATCCCTAAAAGGGGGGATAACAATCGGTGGGGAAGGAAATGATGGGATTTCTTTCCTCCCACCTTGGCCAACGCCCCAATGGACTTGGAGGGCAAGAAACCAGCCCCTCCACTCCTATATATAGTGGGGAGACGCATGGGAGCTTCAGACGAAGTTCTGGCGCAGCCCTCCCCCTCTCCCAAGTCGTCCTCCTCTCCCGTGGTGCTTGGCGAAGCCCTGCAGGATTGCCACGCTCCTCCACCACCACCACGCCGTTGTGCTGCTGCTGGATGGAGTCTTCCTCAACCTCTCCCTCTCTCCTTGCTGGATCAAGGCGTGGGATACGTCACCGGGCTGTACGTGTGTTGAACGCGGAGGTGCCGTGCATTCGGCACTTGATCATCGGTGATTTGAATCACGACGAGTACGACTTCATCAACCCCGTTCACTTGAACGCTTCCGCTTAGCGATCTACAAGGGTATGTAGATGCACTCTCCTTCTACTCGTAGCTGGTTTCTCCATAGATAGATCTTGGTGACACGTAGGAAAATTTTGAATTTCTGCTACGTTCCCCAACAGTGGCATCATGAGCTAGGTCTATTGCGTAGATTCTTTGCATGAGTAGAACACAAAGTAGTTGTGGGCGTTGATGTTGTTCAATATGCTTACAGTTACTAGTCCAATCTTGTTTCGACGGTATTGTGGGATGAAGCGGCCCGGACCGACCTTACACGTACTCTTACGTGAGACAGGTTCCACCGATTGACATGCACTTGGTGCATAAGGTGGCTAGCGGGTGCCAGTCTCTCCCACTTTAGTCGGAACGGATTCGATGAAAAGGGTCCTTATGAAGGGTAAATAGCAAATTGGCATATCACGTTGTGGTTTTGCGTAGGTAAGAAACGTTCTTGCTAGAAACCCATAGCAGCCACGTAAAAACATGCAAACAACAATTAGAGGACGTCTAACTTGTTTTTGCAGGGTATGTCATGTGATGTGATATGGCCAAAAGGATGTGATGAATGATATATATGTGATGTATGAGATTGATCATGTTCTTGTAATAGGATTCACGACTTGCATGTCGATGAGTATGACAACCGGCAGGAGCCATAGGAGTTGTCTTAATTTATTGTATGACCTGCGTGTCATTGAAGAACGCCATGTAACTTACTTTACTTTATTGCTAAACGCGTTAGCCATAGAAGTAGAAGTAGTCGTTGGCGTGACAACTTCATGAAGACACGATGATGGAGGTCATGATGATGGAGATCATGGTGTCAAGCCGGTGACAAGATGATCATGGAGCCCCGAAGATGGAGATCAATGGAGCTATATGATATTGGCCATATCATGTCACAACTATATAATTGCATGTGATGTTTATTATGTTTATGCATCTTGTTTACTTAGGACGACGGTAGTAAATAAGATGATCCCTTACAAAATTTCAAGAAGTGTTCTCCCCTAACTGTGCACCGTTGCTACAGTTCGTCGCTTCTAAGCACCACGTGATGATCGGGTGTGATGGATTCTTACGTTCACATACAACGAGTGTAAGACAGTTTTACACAGCGAAAACACTTAGGGTTAACTTGACGAGCCTAGCATGTGCAGACATGGCCTCGGAACATGGAGACCGAAAGGTCGAGCATGAGTTGTATAGTAGATACGATCAACATGAAGATGTTCACCGATGATGACTAGTCCGTCTCACGTGATGATCGGACACGGCCTAGTTGACTCGGATCATGTAATCACTTAGATGACCAGAGGGATGTCTATCTAAGTGGGAGTTCATAAGATGAACTTAATTATCCTGAACATAGTCAAAAGACCTTTTGCAAATTATGTCGTAGCTTGCGCTATAGTTCTACTGTTTAGATATGTTCCTAGAGAAAATTATAGTTGAAAGTTGGTAGTAGCGATTATGCGATCAGTAGAAAGCTTATGTCCTTAATGCACCGCTCAGTATGCTGAACCCCAAACGTCGTTTGTGGATGTTGTGAACATCGGACATACACGTCTTGATAACTACGTGATAGTTCAGTTAAACGGTTTAGAGTTGAGGCACGAAAGACGTTTTCGAAACATCACAAAACATATGAGATGCTTCGAGGGCTGAAATTGGAATTTCAGGCTCGTGCCCATGTCAAGAGGTATAAGACCTCCGACGATTTTCTTAGCCTGCAAACTAAGGGAGAAAAGCTCAATCGTTGAGCTTGTGCTTAGATTATCTGAGCACAACAATCACTTGAATCGAGTGGGAGTTGATCTTCCAGATGAGATAGTGATGTTTCTCCAAAGACATTGCCACCAAGCTACTAGAGCTTCGTGATGAACTATAACATATCAGGGATAGATATGATGATCCTTTGAGGTATTCGCGATGTTTGACACCGCGAAAGTAGAAATCAAGAAGGAGCATCAATTGTTGATGGTTGGTGAAACCACTAGTTTCAAGAAGGGCAAGGGCAAGAAGGGATACTTCATGAAACGGCAAATCAGCTGCTGCTCTAGTAAAGAAACCCAAGGTTGAACCCAAACCCGAGACTAAGTGCTTCTGTAATAAGGGGAACAGTCACTAGAGCAGAATTACCCTAGATACTTGGTAGATGAGAAGGCTGGCAAGGTCGATAGAAGTATATTGGATATACATTATGTTAATGTGTACTTTACTAGTACTCCTAGTAGCACCAGGGTACAGGATACCGGTTCGGTTGCTAAGTGTTAGTAACTCGAAATAAAAGCTACGAAATAAAAGGAGACTAGCTAAAGGTGAGCTGACGATATGTGTTGGAAGTGTTTCCAAGGTTGATGTGATCAAGCATCGCACGCTCCCTCTACCATCAAGATTAGTATTAAACCTGAATGGTTTATTGAATCTCGATCGTAGTGATACACATTTTCATGCCAAAAGATATAAGATAGTAATGATAGTACCACTTGTGGCACTGCCATGTAAGTCATATTGGTATAAAACGCATGAAGAAGCTCCATGTTGATGGATCTTTGGACTCACTCGTTTTTGAAAAGTTTGAGACATGCGAACCATGTCTATTGGTGTATACGCATGAAGAAACTCCATGCAGATGGATCGTTTAGACTCACTTGATTTTGAATCACTTGAGATATGCAAATCATACCACATGGACAAGATGACTGAAAAGCCTCGGTTTCAGTAAGATGGAACAAGATAGCAACTTGTTGGGAGCAACACATTTTGATGTGTGCAGTCCAATGAGTGCTGAGGCATGCAGTGAATATCGCTATGTTCTTACTTCACAGATGATTTGAGTAGATGTTGAGTATATTTACTTGATGAAACACAAGTCTGAATTATTGAATGGTTCAAGTAATTTCAGAGTGAAGTTGAAGATCATTGTGACAAGAGGATAAAATGTCTATGATATGATCATAGAGATGAATATCTGAGTCACGAGTTTTGGCACACAATTAAGACATTGTGGAAATTGTTTCGCAATTAATACCGCCTGGAACACCATAGTGTGATGGTGTGTCCGAACATCATAGTTGCACCCTATTGGATATGATGCATACCATGATGTCTCTTATCGAACTGCCACGATAGTTTATGGGTTAGGCATTAAAGACAACCACATTCACTTTAAATAGGGCACCACGTAATTCCGATGAGATGACACCGTATGAATTATGGTTTAGAGAAACCTAAGTTGTCGTTTCTTAAAGGTTTGGGGCTGCGATGCTTATGTGAAAAAGTTTCAGGATTAAGCTCGAACCCAAAGCGGATAAAGTACATCTTCATAGGACACCCAAAACAGTTGGGTATACCTCCTAATTCAGATCCGAAAGCAATATGAATTGTTTCTTGAATCGGGTCCTTTCTCGAGGAAAGATTTCTCTCGAAAGAGTTGAGTGGGAGGATGGTGGAGACTTGATGAGGTTATTGAACCATCACTTCAACAAGTGTGTAGCAGGGCACAGGAAGTTGTTCCTGTGGCACCTACACCAATTGAAGTAGAAGCTTATGATAGTGATCATGAAGTTTCGGATCAAGTCACTACCATACCTTGTAGGGTGACATGGATACGTACTACTTCAGAGTGGTACAGTAATCCTGTCTTGAAGGTCATGTTGCTAGACAACAATGAACCTACGAGCTATGGAGAAGCGATGGTGGGCCCAAATTCCGACAAATGGTTAGAAGCCATAAAGCCCGAGATAGGATCCATGTATCAGAACAAAGCATGGACTTTGGTGGACTTGCCCGATGATCGGCAAGCCATTGAGATAAATGGATCTTTAAGAAGAAGACGGACGTGGACGGTAATGTCACCGTCCATGAAGCTCGACTTGTGGCGAAGAATTTTTCACAAGTTCAAGGAGTTGACTACGATGAGATTTTCTCATCCGTAGCGATGCTTAAAGTCCGTCGGAATCATGTTAGCATTGGCTGCATTTATGAAATCTGGCAGATGGATGTCAAGACAAGTTTCCTTACCAGTTTTTGTAAGGAAAGGTTGTATGTGATACAATCAGAAAAGTTTTGTCAATCCTAAGGATGCTAAAAGGTATGCTAGCTCCAGCGATCCTTCTAAGGACTGGAGTAAGCATCTCGGAGTTGGAATGTACACTTTGATGAGATGATCAAAGATTTTGGGTTTGTACAAAGTTTATGAGAAACTTGTATTTCCAAAGAAGTGAGTGGGAGCACTATAGAATTTCTGATGAGTATATGTTCTTGACATATTGTTGATCAGAAATGATGTCGAATTTCTAGAAAGCATATAGGGTTATTTGAAAGGTGTTTTCAATAGAAAACCTGGATCAAGCTACTTGAACATTGAGCATCAAGATCTATAAGATAGATCAAAATGCTTAATAATACTTTTAAATGAGCACGTACCTTGACATAATCTTGAAGGTGTTCAAGATGGATCAGTCAAAGAAGGAGTTCTTGCCTGAGTTGTAAGGTATGAAGTTAAGACTTAAAGCTCGACCACGGCAGAAGAAAGAGGAAGGACGAAGGTCGTCCCCTATGCTTTTATCATAGGCTCTCTACAGTATGCTATGCTGTGTACCGCACCTGAAGTGTGCCTTGCCATGAGTCAGTCAAGGGGTACAAGAGTGATCCAAGAATGGATCACAGGACAGCGGTCAAAGTTATCCTTAGTAACTAGTGGACTAAGAAATTTTCTTGATTATGGAGGTGGTAAAAGAGTTCGTCGTAAAGGGTTACGTCGATGCAAGCTTAACACCTATCCGGATAGCTCTGAGTAGAGATACCGGATACGTATGATGGAGCAACAATTTAGAATAGCTCCAAGTGGAACAGTTATTTGGAATAGCTCCAAATAGAGCGTGGTAGCTGCATCTAGGAGATGACATAGAGATTTGTAAAGCACACACGGATCTAAAAGGTTCAGACCCGTTAAATATAACCTCTCTCACAAGCATAACATGATCAAACCCAGAACTCATCGAGTGTTAATCACATGGTAAATGTGAACTAGATTATTGACTCTAGTAAACTCTTTGGGTGTTAGTCACATGGGGATGTGACCTTGAGTGTTAATCACATATCGATGTGAGCTAGATTATTGACTCTAGTGCAAGTGGGAGACTGTTGGAAATATGCCCTAGAGGCAATAATAAATTAGTTATTATTATATTTCCTTGTTCATGATAATTGTCTTTTATTCATGCTATAACTGTATTATCCGGAAATCGTAATACACGTGTGAATACATAGACCAGAATATGTCCCTAGTGAGCCTCTAGTTGACTAGCTCGTTGTGATCAACAGATAGTCATGGTTTCCTGGCTATGGACATTGGATGTCGTTGATAACGGGATCACATCATTAGGAGAATGATGTGATGGACAAGACCCAATCCTAAGCATAGCACAAAGATCGTGTAGTTCGTTTGCTAGAGCTTTTCTAATGTCAAGTATCTTTTCCTTAGACCGTGAGATTGTGCAACTCCCGGATACCGTAGGAGTGCTTTGGGTGTACCAAACGTCACAACGTAACTGGGTGGCTATAAAGGTGCATTACAGGTATCTTCGAAAGTGTCTGTTGGGTTGGCACGAATCGAGACTGGGATTTGTCACTCCGTGTAAGCGGAGAGGTATCTCTGGGCCCACTCGGTAGGACATCATCATATGCGCAATGTGACCAAGGAGTTGATCACGGGATGATGTGTTACGGAACGAGTAAAGAGACTTGCCGGTAACGAGATTGAACAAGGTATAAGGATACCGACGATCGAATCTTGGGCAAGTACAATACCGCTAGACAAAGGGAATTGAATACGGGATTGATTAAGTCCTTGACATCGTGGTTCATCCGATGAGATCATCGTGGAACATGTGGGAGCCATCATGGGTATCCAGATCCCGCTGTTGGTTATTGACCGGAGAACGTCTCGGTCATGTCTGCATGTCTCCCGAACCCGTAGGGTCTACACACTTAAGGTTCGATGACGATAGGGTTATAAAGGAAGTTTGTATGTGGTTACCGAATGTTGTTTGGAGTCCCGGATGAGATTCCGGACGTCACGAGGAGTTCCGGAATGGTCCGGAGGTAAAGATTTATATATGGGAAGTCCTATTTTGGCCACCAGAAAATGTTCGGGATTTTTCGGTATTGTACCGGGAAGGTTCTAGAAGGTTCCGGAGTGGGGCCCACCTGCATGGGGGGACCCACATGAACGTGGGTACTAGGGGCAAGGCCCCACACCCCTGGTCAAGGCGCACCAAGATCCCCCCTTAGAAGGAATAAGATCATATCCCGAAGGGATAAGATCAAGATCCCTAAAAAGGGGGGGTAACAATCGGTGGGGAAGGAAATGATGGGATTTCTTTCCTCCCACCTTGGCCAACGCCCCAATGGACTTGGAGGGCAAGAAACCAGCCCCTCCACCCCTATATATAGTGGGGAGACGCATGGGAGCTTCAGACGAAGTTCTGGCGCAGCCCTCCCCCTCTCCCAAGTCGTCCTCCTCTCCCGTGGTGCTTGGCGAAGCCCTGCAGGATTGCCACGCTCCTCCACCACCACCACGCCGTTGTGCTGCTGCTGGATGGAGTCTTCCTCAACCTCTCCCTCTCTCCTTACTGGATCAAGGCGTGGGATACGTCACCGGGCTGTACGTGTGTTGAACGCGGAGGTGCCGTGCGTTCGGCACTTGATCATCGGTGATTTGAATCACGACGAGTACGACTTCATCAACCCCGTTCACTTGAACGCTTCCGCTTAGCGATCTACAAGGGTATGTAGATGCACTCTCCTTCTACTCGTAGCTGGTTTCTCCATAGATAGATCTTGGTGACACGTAGGAAAATTTTGAATTTCTGCTACGTTCCCCAACAGCAGGAAGCCCCGTCCCGCCCATGAACGATAGCATGCATGCCTGCACACACGCAACGGAGCCATCAAGCATAATAATGTCGCTCTAATTGTCTAAAGCTCGATCCTGTGGTTAGTTGGATAGCAGGTTGGGCGGTGTGGGTGGATGGTCAATGTTACTACCCCTCTGTGTCGCGTGGGCGGCGATACCGGCCTCATCGGACAGACTTGGACTCTGGGGAGCTGGGACTATCCCGCCAATGTGGACTTGGAAAACCCATGGCATCTGTTCCATCCTTTACCCGCCGACTCGGTGCACGGGGACTCCAAGGAGGTTCACCTGGACATATGCATTATCAAGTGCACTTAGAAAACATGTAGTGTGTGTGTGGGAGCTTATGGCATGTGTCTTTGCCGCTTTTGATTCTGTAAGCTTGTCGTTAAACTTGAGTGGCTTTCGCCGTAGTCCTTCCTTTGAACTGCTCCTCTCAGTGAGCTGATGTAAGACACTTTGGGTTTCATATCACAAAATGGAACCGGGGAGGAGCCTCCCTGTTCTTCTAAAAAAATACGCATTATCAAGTTAAATGTTGATCATTAGTCTTCGCTCAATGTAATCCGCTGTCTAAGCATGTGGAGATTTCCATGCATGATCTTGCTCTATTGGAGTATCACGCATGAATAAAAGTGTATCCGTTTATGGTTTAGTCTAGAATCTTCCATGTATGAATTTTTACTATAGTACTGGTGAAAGACTTACGATGAACCATTTATTACATCTCCTCTGCCCCCTTGCAAGTCATCCTGATTTAATCCCTCCGTCTAGGTGTATAAGGGCATGGTTAATATTACTTAGTAGTATAGCCAACTGTTGACTATAAGAAAGTGCCATGTCATCTGTACCCAACATGTATAACAATCGATACTCAAAAACTAATTCTTAAAGATCATTTCTTGCAAAGCACAATAAGTGTTATTTCTTCACAAGTTTTGGATGCAGGTTGAACAGTTGAACACTTTTGTTTGCAAAAGATACCTTTTTATCTACTTCACCCGGATGTTTGTGAGCTCTAGAGATGAGATAATATCCGAAGAAACCTATCGATACCCGTTACACATGAGATGACCCCCACATCCTTTGTCAAATTAAACAACTCCCCGATCAATGCATTTCACTCTTCGGTGCAATGCACGGGCACCTTACTACTATAGATTAGTACGACCAAAAATTGAACTAACATTATATATAGTACAATAAATACTGATGCATGTCACCTAAAATTATATCATTCAAAACTATGTTCAAATACGAATCCAACGATATAGTTTTTGTTGACATGCACTAACATTTTGTCAGTTAAATCTTCAGTCAAATTCAATGGGGGACTAATAAACCACGACCGATGTAGTACAAGTGTAGAGGGCGGCGCTGCACGGGAGTCTCACCTCTCACCCCGCTCATGGCGCGGCAGTAAAGCCGTCATATCACAAAACCCAACCACTCCCAGTAATAAATGGCCTGGTAAAATAAACGGACAAGCAACCATCACATCCCTCCATCTTTTTTGCATTTCATCTCTCTGCATTTACTTTCTCCGGTTCATCTCCCACACTCGATCCCTAGCTACTACTCCTAGGGCCAGTTCTTTTGGCGGCTTCCCCGGCTTTTCCTGCGAGACTAGTCACAGTGGAGAGTAACAATAAGGTGCGTCACTCATTTATTTGGGCTTCTAAACTACTACTCCGTCCTGGTTTATTCCTCACCATTGTAATTTGTGCTAAATTTTGACCAAAGATTTAACTGATAAAATGTTACTCAAAACACTTAGGCGCGGTGCATCTAGGTGTGTAAGTCATCTTACAAAAACCAAATAATCCCAAAACACTTAGGCGCGGTGCATTAACTTCTACCTCGTTTCTTGTTCTTGACATATCAACCAATAAGAGATAAAGAGTGTGCATGCTTTTAATGACTTGAGATATCAAACACGACATGCAATGGTTAGTTCATTGCATGCAATACTATTAATTAGCAAATAAACATTAACGTTTCTCGTTTTCTCCTCCTCCTTGGTCACGGTGCACAACCTAAGATGACTTACTCACCTAGACGGACGGAGTAGTGCATGTGACATGCACTAACATTTCATTAGTTAAATTTATGATCAAAATTTGACACAGATTACAATGGGGACCAATAAACCAGGACGAAGGTAGTAGTTATGGGATTACTAATCTAGAAGCCTAAAAGAACTGGCCCCTGGTACTCCTACTAGTAGTAGTACTCAAGTTGGAATTCCAATTGCACGGCACAACTTGTTAGGCAAAAAATTCGATACAGGGTGTAGGAAGCGGTTTGGGAATTTGCATGCCTTTCCAACCAGTGAGATGCTCCGTACAAAGTACGACAGAGAAATAACCATAGAGAAGGAAGCTAAAAGTAAACAATCAAACGAGCCTTTTTGCATTTGTTTTGCATTGAATCGTTTCACAAGCTTGACTAGTGTTGTTTTTCTACTTTTACAAAAACTGCATCGTAATGTTAAAACGTGCATTTGCACGTACATAAGTAATAGTAGTACTCCCTCCGTCTAGGTGTACAAGTCTTCTCTCCTTCTTGGTCACCGTGCACAACCAAAGATGACTTATTGACCTGGACGGAGGGAGTAGCACAGTCTGCAAGCATATATCAAGAGAGACGTGTAGTCCGATAGTATATAGTAAAGTTTGTGATATATGCACGTACTTGCAAAATGCATAATAGTACACAATGTTTCCAAACTTTCCCTTTTACATACTTAATTAAGGACGCTAGAAATTCCTGAACGTTCGGGATTTATCATTTGCGTCCCAAAACTAATGAGATGGCCTTACGAAACAAAAATTATACTCCTCCTAAAAGCCACGGCGCTCGCAGGAGCGCTTGCAGCACGCCACGAGTGCCCTGGTGCGCGGCCGTTTCCCAGCACGCCGACACAACGCCTCTTCCTCAGCCTCGCAACTCGCGAGGTGCTGATTGGCGGCTTGCCGGCGAGCGAGCGCAATCTCACCGATGTGGTGATCCGGCGCCAACAGGTACTCCTCCTGGCTGGAAGCGTGCACCCGGTCCACATACCACCAAGCGTAGATGAGGCGCTTGGGCCCGACTGCACTTAGGGCGTCGGCACGGGCGTCCTCCGCCACCCTCACGGCCCTCGCACGAGCCTTCTGCCAAAGAACCAATTGCTTGACTCTCTCGGACGCAACATAGATCTCCCAGAAAGCTTGTTGCGCAGTGCGCTTCTCTTCCTCGGCCTTCTTCTCCAACTCTATTTTGGCGCGCTCTGCTGGAGGTAAAGCCTCCCACAAGGCGACATCCATTTCTTTCCAAAGCTCCTCAAGGCTGGGGGGCTCAGCGGGCGGCATGGTGTTCTCCTCGTAGCGGGGAGCCGACGCGTCCTACGACGCGCGTGCTGGCGAGATTGGGAACGCTGACGCATCCACCTCGATGCGTCGCGGCGAGGAGCGGAACGCCGACGCGTCCTCCTCGACTAGTGGCGGCGAGGAACGGAACAGCAACGCGTTGCATCGCGGCGAGGAGCAGAACGCTGACGCATCCTCCTCGACTAGTGGCGGCGAGGAACGGAACGGCGAAGCGTCGCGTAGCGGCGACGAGCGGAACGCCGCCGCGTCCTCCTCGACTAGTGGCGGCGAGGAACAGAACGGCGACGCGTGACCGTCCGTGCGGTGCAGCGAGGGGCTCCTAGGGCTTGGGAGGGGCGATGCCATGGTGGTCGATGTGAGAGGGAGGGGGAGGAGATAGCGATGAACGTGAACATGAGGGGGAGGAGATAGCGATGTCGTGGGAGGCGCAGTATTTGTAGCGAGCAATGGCACACCTATGTAAGATATGGACTGATCTGCACTGACTTAACTGCAGGTCTAGTTGCATCACTGACATGTGGGCCAGTACACTGCTGGGCCCTTATGTCAGTGACCCAATGCACCTAAAGTTAAGTAAAAGCTACGTGGGCATATTTGTTGGAGTAAATTACAGAGGAGCAAAGGTGTGGAAATATTGCTGGTCACAACGGATTGGACGAGCGTGGAGGGAGGAGAGTCATGCATGCAGATTTTTTCACACGGGGTGGAGTGGTGGGACCGTCGGAGGGAGAAGGAGAGTTTGGCAGGCATATTGTTTCCACACATGGAGAGGAAAAGATTTGGAGACGAACGGGCTTCCTGCAGGTATGGGGAACGGTGCATAATAAGTCATCTTGCATGCCGGGCTAGGTATAGTCTCAAGTCATTAAAAACATACATGCCCCACACATGTTCATATTTCAAGGTGCACTAAATTATTGCATGCGATGATTAAGGCTGGCCATCATGGTGGTATCTTAGCTGGTATCATGCACACGGGAATAGCAAACATGCTGATGTGGCAAAGAATTAAAGAAGAGAGGGGGGTTAGAGTAACTAGTGTTCATGCATGCATTGGTAAACACATTTTTTTGTGAAGAACGACATCATTAGTTGAGTACTTTTGCAGACTTCAAGAACTATTCCACCGCCTCTACTATCTTGCTAAGAGTAGGTGAATTTTTTGAGTCGAGCCCTTTAAACTAGAAGGGAGGTAGTGGTACTCTAATAGCTAGGTGTGTAAGTCATCTTACGAAAACCAAATAATCCCAAAACACGTAGGCGTGGTGCATTAACTTCTACCTCGTTTCTTGTTTCTTGACATATCAACCAATAAGAGATGAGGGTGTGCATTCTTTTAATGACCTGAGACTATCAAACATGACATGCAGTGGTTAGTTCATTGCATGCAATACTATTTAATTAGCAAATAAATATTAATGTCTCTCGTTTTCCCCTCCTCCTTGGTCACGGTGCACAGCCTAAGATGACTTACTCACCTAGACGAAGGGAGTATCAACATTCACAATGTCAAATCAATATTTTTACACTCATTATAAAACGTAGTTCTTATACTCATTATAATCAGTATTGTAGATATTGTTATTTTTAGTATAAATTTGGTCGTGGGATTTCATTGATGCCTGTCAAAGCGTGGAGGAAGCGGAGCTTATGGCTTGCATTGCCGGTCTCTACATAGGTATTTCTCTTCATAATCCTTTAATTTTAGAGACTGATTGCGCTTTTGTGGTAGCGTCTCTTGCATCGGGGGACTATGACAAGTCTTCTATGCGTGACCTGAAGATGAAAGCGTTGAGCATCTCGAAGTTGATCAACAATCTTCAATTGTCAAAGATTAGTCGTTCGGACAATAAGGTGGCACACTTAATCGCTAAGTATAGCTTTGACAATAGATTAGATGGCATTCTTGTAAATAACGTACCGCCTTGTGTGGTGAATATTGTATAATGAGTGTGCTGGTGTGGATAGTTAATTAATATAAGGTGGTGTTCAAAAAAGTATATATTTGGTCAAACACTTTGCAAACGGTTGACGGGAGTAAAAAGGACCAGAGGGAGTATCATGCATGCGGAGTAGGCAAAAAAAATTGCTCATTTATAGCCGGTCGAAGTCTCAAAGGGCGCGACCACGCGAGAGAGGCGAAGGTCATGGGAGGCGCGACGGTTGAAGGAATTAAGTGAAGTTACATCAATGCGCCAGCATGGCGTGCGAACAGGCAGAAGCTATACCGTCAGGCCTACAATATGGGTCTAGTAGACATGACATCTAGTGGGTCCCGCATAGTTCTCGAGAACTCTTTGGGGGATTGGAGCCGTTTGTCCACCGGGCAAGCCAGCAACCCCACGCCATTCGCACGCCCTACTCGTCCCGTCTTCTACCTCACAACAGTTCGCTCCCAGTCGTCCCATCCTTTCACATTAGTTCGCTCCCAGTTTTTGCGGGGTACAACAGTTCAACTTCTCCTAACCCTCCTCCAAAATCCATGGCCTCCCAAATTTCCATGGTCGCCGCTGAGTACCAGGTTAGAGCCATCACCGGTGATCAGTTCATCATCATCTACACACGTGGATCCGCGATGGTGAAAGCATGGCTTGCTCGCTTCCTACGCATGTTCAACAGTTCAACGGATGAGTGGGTCGCTGGGCTAGATGTTGAGTACACCACATTCCTGGGACGAGAGAAGTATCTAAAGGAAGAAGAGAGGAAGAAGCCCACTGTGATCCAGGTTTGCATACATAACGTTTGTTTGGTCTACCACATATGCCATGCCGACATTGAGTGCCAGGATTTTAAGAACTTCCTCAAGGATAAAAGAGTGAAATTCTTTACTGTAGGCTTTAAGAATGATAGGGATGTCCTGCGTTAGATAGGTCTCATTGTATGCCAGCCCTTTGATCTCCATAAGGCAAGCCTGGTGTCCTCCTCTCAACCTTCAATGCTGACCCTGGCAGCAGCCATGATTGATCCTTCGTACGCTAAACTGAAGAAACCTCATCACAACTTTCATCATGCATGGGAGTCAAAGACATTAGATGAAGATCACATCTTGTACGCAGCAATGGATTCCTACCTTTGTTTAAATATCTACATGGGTTGGATGAAGAAGCAGAGCCCAGTGTCCGGTTCAAGCAAAGAAGCGTCGGCGAAGAGGAAGAGGAAGAGGGACGAGGACAAAGTTGAGGACATGGACTCGGACTCCGAGTAGGTGGCAGTGCCGTCGCTCATGCTGGTTCTACTGCAGTGTCAAGCGGACTAGTTGCTTAGTTTATTTTCAAGGGTGTGTTGTGCTGAGGCCCGAGCAGAACTATGTTTATGTTCTTTCTCGTTATTTGAACTCTTTAGTACGTAGAGTAGTACTAGTACTATGTCTTACTACTGTTCTTCTTGCAGTTGGTACTACTGCTCGTACCTTCGTGTTCCTACTGTACTTAATACGTTCGTACTAGTAGTATAATTTGGGTCAGTCGATTTGTGAAAGAAGTTCGACGGAGCGAAGGAAGAAGACGGCAGAAGAGGTGGAAGAAGCCCTTCTAGACATCCATGTTGCATCAAATGGCTCACATGAGTCGACTGACCCAAATTGCTCCTTCAGATTGCAGGATCCACGTGGCATTCAAGGTCTCGAAGGTAGATTCCGTATCCGCACCCGATTTGCGGGCTCGACGCGCGCGACCGGCTTCCGCCGCGACAGCCACCATGCGCGCCTCCTCCACGCGGGCGGAGATGACAATGACATGCTAGTTCCTCCTCGCTGACGTGCTGGAGCACGCGCTCGTCCTGCTCTTCGTACGTTGTGTGCATAGACGCGGCTGCACCAGCTGCTTGCGTGCTTGGCAGCGCGGCGGCATGGCGACGAGGGACTGCAGACGACGTGAGCGGGCGAGCCTTCCGCTTCATGGCACAGGGCTGGCGGCGACACGGCAGTGATGGGCGAGAAATTGTTGTGCGGAGCAGGCGGGCACTGGCATGCGCAACGCCGGCGGCGGCATATTGATGAGTGCGCGTATGGGAGCTTACTTTAGTTTTATATGAGGTTGGTCAAACTTAAAAGAAAACTGTACTAGTACACGTAAACATTAGACTTAGGCAACGCTTTTATTAAAAAAAATAAGTTAGTACCATAGCCACGATACGGAATCCTGTACAAGCGCATGAACCGCGGCCGCGCGGTCGATCGAATGCTGCGACGCCGTGTCGCGCTCGAAGGGCATCCACCGAACCTTTTTGTGTGTGTGAAAACAAGCCTCGAATATTACTCAACTTTTTTTCCTAGGAAAGTTCTTGACGCTGCAATATTTCCATATATTTGAATTTAGCTCCAGTTTGTGTTTATTTGGATTTGGATGTTTTAGGTGCGCCCTAGTTTTTTTAATACTTATTTTGTGTGTGTGTGACTGTGAGAGAACGTGTGTATGTGTCCATATGTGTGTTGGGGCGGAAGGGCAATGTGGAGACGGTGTGCGTGTGATACAGACATAGAGAGGTGTGAATGTGCAAATGATCATGCATGAGTGAGACATAGACAGATGCTGATACGTTGTGTATACATGAGAGAACGGTCTTCTAGTTTACTTGTGTGTGTGTGTGAGAGAGAGAGAGACAGACAGACAGAGAGATAGAGAGAGAGAGAGGAGCATCCATAACACAACAACCATCTCTCTCGATTCGTCCGTCCCTCGCACGATCGCATGCAACATATGCATCAACACGCACATTTTGACACCCTCACTCGGCCCCTGCCCACCTCAAGGCCCGCATAATCTCTTCGTGAATACACATTTCACTCCTTAGGTTTGTTTTCACTCAATATCTGACACACACACACACACGCGCGCGCGTGCGCGCGTGCGCGCACGCAGCATAACACACACACACACTCCCCCGAGCACACAATTCATCCCCATCCAAGGTTATACGGCGACCACTCTCGCTTGTGCTTCTTTGCACCCCAACATGCACAACACCTCAATCTTCAAAGAGGGCATCGAGCAGATCGAAGACGGCGATCACACCGCGCTAGAGAATGCGAGGTCATTTGGAAGCAGGGTGATGTGACGACGGCTGACTAACTCCTCCCCCCACCCTCTCTCTCTCTGTCTCTCTTGCACAAAATTACCAATCCCTCTATCCCCCGCACAAAATTGTCAATCCCTCAACCCATGAGATCCTTCCGCTCTCGTCGATGTTTTTCCAGCTCTCTCATCAAACATGTTGTCTCTTCTCCTTCCACGTATACAGAATCACGTATATTACATGTCTCCATCTTTCTCACAGACCTAACTTCTTCCTCTCTCTCTTTCTCTTTATCTCTCTCTCTCTCTCTCTCTCTCTCTCTCTCTGTCTCGTTAGGTTTGTCTCCTACTCTCTCATCCACATACATACAATCTTTCCTGCCCTATCTGCTCCATCTTCAAAAGCTCTCTCTGCACGTTTCATTCACACAATGGGATATGTCAAAATGTTGCTTCTATAATGGCTGATGTAGAGTTTTGGTTGTTTTTGTTGCATCCTACAAAGTAATAACTATGAAATGCATTTATATTCTCATTTGACTGG
Organism: Triticum dicoccoides; assembly: GCF_002162155.2. Lineage (NCBI taxonomy): Eukaryota > Viridiplantae > Streptophyta > Magnoliopsida > Poales > Poaceae > Triticum > Triticum dicoccoides. The sequence continues at coordinate 566,929,476 of NC_041381.1, read as the reverse complement.
GATTATGTGAGTTTGAGCATGTTGTGAAGTACTATAGACCTTGTATACATCTTGGGATTCGACAATGATTGTAACTATTGAATTGTATAGACCATTACATTCGAAGTCAGTAGCCTAATATATTTATTTCACAATTTCAACAAATGATTAGTTCACTACAAACTAAGAAAACAAATGTGTACTCCCTCCGTTTTTATTTTAGTCCGCGTATTAGCATTGGTCAAAGTCAAGTTTTGAAAACTCTCAGAAAGCTTATAAAAAAATATTAACATATACAATAACAAATAAATACCATTAGATTCATTATTGAATGTACTTCCACATCATACATATTTGTTATGGTAAATGTCTATATTTTTATATAAACTTGGTCAAACTTTAGGAAGTTTGACTTTGGTCAAACCTAATATGGAGAGTTTACTACTACTACTCGCTAGTTGCTTAGCCGAATCACTCAACACGCCACACAGGGAGTCTAGTGTCACAAAATTTTGAGGTCGGCGGGAAAATCTCCCGCGACCCTGATTCGAGCAGTGGGAAGTTACCATCATAGCCTTCGGAACAGGCCTATGGACGACGCTTCGTAGGGGCTATTTTCGTAACTTCAGGTTCACCCTACCCAGCCAGCCCAACCCCGGCATCCAGAGTAGTACACCTGAATACTCCCCATTTTCTATCCCCACCGCAAAATAGACTTCTCCACGGCACCGCAGCCTTCGTGCTCCTCCCCTTTACATCGGCGCACTCGTCCACCGCAGTGCATCTACCTCATCGGTGACCTCGTACGCCGCACTGGTGCCGGTCCACCGTCGTCGTCGTAGACGGAGCCTCTTCCCCGGCATCATCTTCCACGGTCTCGGATCTGCTTCCCGGAAGCCGATGCCAAGCGCAGAAGTACCACCGTCGTGGACAATGAACTGACTCCCGTTGCCGACCATGACTCACAGAGGCTGCCGCGACCATCGTTCTCCTCCTCGATTGGTAATGTGTGTATTGAATCACTTAGCAGTACATGTGCAGTTCCAATTTTGTTCATACCTACCCTTCAATTTTCCTGGGTGCTATTGTTCCCATAAAAGTAATTGGTTATAGCCTCCATTGTCCAATAGAATATCAGCTTGTAATTGTGTGTCGCTCCTGTATCGCGCTGTGCTTGGGTAGGTTTTTCATCTGCAACCAGCAGTGTGGCAAATGATGGAAAGGTTTTTAGAACTAGCAAGATGCCCATGCGTTGCATGCATCAAGATGCATTTGTGTGAGTAGTTTATCTTGTGGGAGAAAAGGATGAACGAGGGAAGGCCTTATTTGCAAATCTGGAGAGGGGTATAGGTATCTTTTTTTATCTATCTATGCTGAGAACTATCCTCTACTCTCTAGTATCTACTTCTCGATCTCAGCATTGTAAATGCTTTTTTAAAGCACCGCGCGTTGCGATTCTGTTGGAGATGCTCTAACATGGCAGACGAGTGCTTTAATGTTGCCCACAAGATGAGCGAGTATTACTAGTAGTATTTTTCTTGCCATGTTGAGATTTTAAAACCACGAGTGTGAACACGTAGAGGAGTAATGAAGACCAAACACGGGATATTCGGGACATCTTCAAGGAGTGTGGCAAGTTAAAGAGGAGCTGCACCGAACCTGTAAAACGAGCTTTGGTAAGTAACTCCCTTTCAATTACTTTCGTTTAGCCTCGTGTTCTTCGATGTGTATATGTTGTAGTTTCTGTTTCTCTTAAGCGTGGTGTTATTCGATGTGTAATAAGAAGAGTCTTAATCGTCCTAATGCATTCGTTTTTAACTTGATGTAGGAAGTGGGTGTTCTCACCTTGTAGTCTGTTTTTATATTTCTTTTCCTTTTGAATTCACTTCTCTGAGTTCTGTTTATCTGGCTTCTACTAAATGGATCTAGGTTTCTCTGAGTATTGATCTAAAAAAGAAGTAACTTCATGTCAGGATGCAGTTCCTGCGAGGAGGGAAGTATGGTCAACCTCGAGATCATGTTTCGAAAATGAAGCTGGATTACACACAAGGTGCCAGTTCCCTAATGATGATGGATTAGGCACAAGGTGCAAATTCCCAGATGATGATGGATTACACACAAGCCAGGTGGAGTCGTCAGCTGTTCGTGTCCTCATGGCATTAGTAAAGGCTGAAAGAAAGCGTGCAGCAGCCCTTGAGAATGTACCTGAGTTCCTGAAGAAGCGAAAAGAGCAATCAGATGCTCTCTTCACCCAATCCAAAGAAGAGATGGAAGAAGCCAGAAATAAGCTAGCAGAGGCAGAGCAGGCTAGGCGTCTCCTGCTATCTAAAACTGTTGTCAATACAAAATTTCCTTCATAATAGCTAGGTTCAAATGTTTATCCAGTCAGCATGCCTGTTGTGATGTCTGTGCATCTACTGATGTGGCACAAAATGTTTTTTTGGGTCATGTAATAAAGCAATTAATTTCCAAACAATAACAGACGAAGCATTGGACATGGTATAGTTCACGCGCAAGCCTGACATTCCAAGTTCAACTTCCACATCAAACTCATGTTCACACATATCTGCACATTCATACATAATGTCCACAACCATGATTCACTTCAAAGCCAAAAAAATGTGAGGAGAGTTATAAATATAGAAAAACCTCTACTAGTTCCTGCTACCAGTGCGAGCACAACAAGTCAAGACCATGCGTAAATTAATTATATTTTAGTCATTCTTTGTGTTCTAAAATGCATGTCGGCTCAGGGAAGGACGTGTTGCCAGCACACGCGTGGATTCAATGAAGGTAGGCAGGGCAGTCTTAAGCTGGTTGCACGCGGCGAGGACGCGTGCTCAGCCGGGCCTACAGCGAGTGCGGCTCTCTTGGTCGGCGCGCCGGTTCAATGCTTGCACTATGAGAGGTCTCGTCCGTGTCAGAGCAATCACTCCCTCCAGTCCTTTTTTGTTTGGGTATAGCAAAATCTCGTTTTCCATTCACATTTTACAAGTAAAATTCGTGGACAAACTTTGACCCAAAGTACGATGGGGACTAGTAAACCTGAATGGAGGTAGTAGTTTTTTTTAATCAACGAAGGGTTTCCCCTGCCGATTGCTGAAAACCAGCATCTAAATCTAAACCATAGTATTTGCCCTAGAACTACCAGGTTCAACATCTCGTAACATAAACCCATACAACCATACGCCAAGGAGGTACGTAGTACTATGAATTCCATTTTCGCTCCATACCAATCGTTCTAAAAACTACTTACTACTTATAACATGCCATTGAAAATCGGAACTCTTAACCCCGCTAAAAAAACGATATTTTAAATGTGCCTACTCGATCTGTGGCAACTGGCGAGCCACCGCGCTCCAAGTCGTTCACCTATGGTCCCGACCATCAACTCCTACAAAGGTGCTCCACCACGTACCCGGTACCCGCGAATGCAGCAATCGTGCACCTAGGGTTTTAGGGTTTATTTGTTGACATTGCTTTTAAGTAAGACTGATGTGTGCAAGACAGCGAGAGGCCGACTGCATGCGTGCACCTCTTCTCTTCGTATATGTACTCCACCATTTGTCTGGTGTCCAAAAAATTATAATAACTACTAGCAATGTACCAATGCGTTACCACACGATCAAAGTAGATTAATACATATTCACCGATTTGATAGAAAAAAGTCTAGTTTTGAAATATGTATATCACTAAAAATATGTTATGTTTCACTCAAAATATATTCCTTTGGCGGTTTTGATGAGATAAGGGAGGAATGTTGTTGGTTTCAAGATTCGAGAAGTGGTATATGTCTAGTTTCTACTCTTACTAGCAAGATGCCCGTGTGTTGCACGGAACATCAAGATCTTGTGGGAGAAAAGGATGAACGAGGGAAGGCCTTATCTGCAAATGTGGTGAAGAGTGTGGGTAAATTGCCATATTTTCCTTCCTATCCTTCAGATATAAATCAGACGACCTACATTGCAGGATGGCAGGCCCACCAGCATCACCAACTCTATTTTTTATCCCTACTCTTATAAAAAGCATTGTCGGTGATGATCGTGTGGACGTCCGATCTATATCTGACGGATAGGAAGGAAACTATGGCAATTTTCCAAAAAGATACCCACACCCCTCTCCACACTTGCAAATAAGGTCTTCCCTCGTTCATCCTTTTCCCCCACAAGATAAACTACTCATACAAATGCATCTTGATGTTTCGTGCAACGCATGGGCATCTTGCTAGTTGTTGCAAAAAGCCCATGTGTGTGAGAGAGAGAGGGAGAGTGGAGGAGGACGGAGTGCATGTGTGACAAAGACACAAGTAGTGTGTGTGCGATAGGTATCAGCTTAAAATGAGGCGATAGTGTGTGTGTGCACGATCAATAGGGCGTGTCTCAAGAAGGGAAGAAAAAGCTACATATATACAAGGAGCGGGAGAGAGACATGTATGCGATGGTGGAAGCATGAGTGTGCGGGTGTATAAACCTATCTAGAGGCTAACTAGTCGATAAATGTTTGTGAGAGAAATACGAGTCGGGGTGCGAAAGCAAGAGTTTTGTGTGAGAGAGAGAGAGACGGTAGTCGGGAAGGGGAGTGGAAGCAGGAGTTGTGTGTGTGTCTATGTGAGAGAGAGAGAGAGGAGACGGTAGTCGGGGTTGTCTGATCGATGTCAGTCTGGGATGGAGACGAAAGGAGACCGCAACAAATGTTGTGTCTACAGGAGAGAGAGAGTAATTTTAGTGGTATGAGTCATATGTAGGTGGTGTTTGGTTCGGCTGTGGATTTCTAAAAGCAGCTGTGGAAAATCTGTTGTGATAAAGCAGCTGTCGAAAATCTGCTGTGAAAAAGCTGTAGGCCATTTGGCAAACCAGCCGTATGAGCTGTGGCTATGGAGTTAAATGTCTGATATACCCCTAAGAGCTGAGAGATTGGTTGCACGGTGTTTAATGATAATAACAACGTTACATATTGATTTAGAGCACTAATAAAACATAATTAAATAATTACCCAACTTATATACCATGATCAACTTTATATTTTTGACATAGTGATAGCATTTTTTATAAGAATCATTATGTATCACAGGAATAGAAATAGCACACTAGTTATTACAAAATGAACTAGCAATTGAACCCAAATATTTCATCATTGATCAATACATCAGTACATTACAACCCTTGCATTTTTAAGAAACGACAGCCCAATAACTAGATTACTAGGAGCGGCGCAAAATATTATATACACTTCTACATCCCAACAACTCTATCCACTCGAGCTCATCAAGGAGTTAGCAATCCTGTCACGAACTCTGTTCATGTCGACGATGTCAAGTCTCGCAGGAACACTATCTCCTTGGAGTGACCGTACTCGCAAGTCCTCATCGGGAACATAATCTTCATCTTCATCACATTTGTCAAACTCCTCATCAGGCAACTTGGTCTCACGAATGTAGTTGTGCAATGACATACAGGCAATAATAATCTTTTTTTGTCTACGAGGGCTGAAACTAGGCATACCCTTCAAGATGCGCCATTTAGATTTGAGCACTCCAAATGTTCGTTCAACGACGTTTCGAAGTGAAGAGTGAGCATGATTATACACCTCGAATTTTCCCACCGGTTTTCGCCCATTACGAAATTCCGGTATATGGTATATTTGACCTTTGTAAGGAGCAAGATATCCTTCACGGTTTGGATATCCCGAGTCGACGAGGTAATATTTTCCTATATAGAAAGGGCAACAACATTGTTACGCACGGTTGCTGGGAAGCAAGCAAGTAATGGCAGCAATATAAAAGGGCAAAGTAATCATTGGTTATGTGATGTGCATCCCAATTTGCCTTTTCATTTTCCATCTAATTTACAACAAAAGTTTCAAGCATATAAGCTAATTGACAAACATTCAATGCATATACTGCTGCAATACACATGGCAATTACACGCATATGTTCAGCAAACACAAGCAACCAATGTTCAGAAAAATCATGTTATGCATCTCATATGAACTACAGAAATGTTCAGCACACACATGTAAGTAATCAACCGAGAGAAGAATTGGGAACTACCTTGAGTAAGGCCGACGCTGGTGCTGCAGATTGGGTGATAGGAAGGCCGGCGGTGGTGCTGCAGCTCAGGTGAGAGGCTGGCCGGCGGTGGTGGCTAGCTGGTGTTCCCTGCCGCTGATTAGCAGCGGCACAACGGGAGGTGGTGTTGGGGTAGAGCTCCTGTGGCGGCCCGCCGCCGTGGTTGAGTTCCTGTGGCGGCCCGTCCTCGTGGTCGAGCTCCTGCAACGGTCGGCGGCGAACAGAGATGGGTGTGGTCAGGGAGTGAAGGGGAGGGAGACGGGGCTATGGAGATGGATGAGGGGATGGACGCGGCCGGCGACAATGTTGCGGAAGCCCACCGGTGGCGACGTGGGAGCGCGCCGGTGGCCAGCTGCTGGGTGGAAGCGCACTGGACGAACCCTAGAAAATCGCTAGAGCTTGTTGGGGAAAGGGGGCTAAGCAATGTTTCTCTCACGGGCTCGGGGGTCGTGGGTTCTGATCTGTTTTGGCCAGTGGCAAACGTGGGTAATTTCATCAAAAGGATGGGGCAAAGCGGGGTGGGCACGCAGCGGTAGCCAGGGAAGCACCTCCTTCGCTGCTTTCCCACGTACGTGTATTTTTGGCTGCGCGTTGAAGGAATCGTGGTCACTCATTTCGGTGTTTGGTTAGGATTCGGCTGCCACGCAGCGAAATCTTGGTTCGAACGCAGAACCAAACGGGGCCGTACATACATATAGGGTGTGTGAGAGAATCCCATAGAGAGAAAGACAAAGTGAAATACGAGTGGAGACTGTGTGTGTGGCGGTGAAAAAGAAATCTTAGGTACCGAGTGATACCAGAGAACAGTAGAGACGTGAGAAATAATGAAAACCGTGTAATGTATAATGATACGGAGAGTGTGACACTTCTCAAGGGAGACGTCGAGAGACCATGTTTGCGAGGATTGGAGAAACATGAAGTGAGCGTGCGGGTGAGCTAGAGAAAAGAGAGTGATAGCTACCTGAAGGAGCATGCATGCGAGAGAGATGGGCGTGAAAGGAGTGAACAAAAAAGGGATTCAAATATTTGAATTCGAGATGATGATACATGTAATCCATAGTCGAACCAAAATTTATCTATCAAACATGCATACTCATATGAGTTCACGCACATCTATGTTATTTAATATGTAGATATTACTGATCCATACATTTTAGTAGAACATAATTTGGTTAAATTTTTTCGAATTCAACCTTAAGATTTCGAGATCGTTGTATTTGTAAATCATATTATACATATAAAGGAGCAGAATTCTTTGTTGTACTTTTGAAAGTATATATTAAAAAATGATGTATATAGAATGTAATTCCAATTGAAAATGGATCCCGCCCGGAAAAAAAATAGTAGAATACAAACGGGATTCGAATTGAGTTGGCACGGTAAACGTGCACTGTGCAAAATTTGAACGGAGCGGGGAAACTCGCAGTAACCGCCCGAAACCAAAATCTGTGAGATGGAAATCACTACTTCCTATCCCTGCCACGCAAAGCCTATCTGTTGGATATCTACAGGTTTCGATAGGGGTAGGTTTGTAATTTCACCCAAACTTGACGTAACCGCCTCTCACCCGGATTCATACACGGTGGGCGCCAAAACACAGTGTGCCCTCGGCCGAAATCGACTCCCTCCCCGATTCATATTCATACACGGTGGGCGCCAAAAACAAACTCTCGTCAGCAAATATTCGGTGTATGCGAGATTACCATCCTATCCCCAACCGACTAATGTTGTTGTGATGTAGTAGAAATTTGAAACGGGGGCTAAGTTTGTAAATTTCCTTGCATTTGAGACAAGCGCGCCCTGAATACATGGTTCCCCCTTCCTCTCTACCTCCCTTTTCCCCATTCGTACTCCGTGGGTGCCAAAACACCCTCTCCACCCCACCCTCCTCCGTCCGCCACCGTCCACCACCCCATCCACCGCTGTCCTCCTCCACCATGCCAGAGCTGATACCCCGACGCCGCCGTCCATTACAAGAGATCGACCTCTCTCATCCACGCCTTCGGACCGGGATCCTTGCATCCCGTCCTCTCGCTTCATCCCCGCCGTCGTCCACCTTGCCGGCGCCGCTCCTACGACCGTCTCGTCCACCGTGCTCCACCGCCACCGTCTGCCCTCCTAGATCTTCTTCCACGCCGCCGACAGCCATCGCTACCGCAGCATCGTCAAATTCTCAGCAGATGCGTACACGGCGCCGCACTAGAGGCGGTACTCTTTCGTATCTGCTCAACTTATTTGTCACAGCAAGAAAATAGATCGCCACTGCTTTACTCCGATTTCTTGTCTTAGTTGCAAAGTTGCCTTTGTCTGGTTTGCACCTTCAAATCCGCCATGGCACGCTCAACACTATACTCCCAATGTTTATGGTTTTCCCCTTTTATATTCCACACTAGTTAAATCACAGTAGACTAAATTTCAAAATTGGGTCAGTCAATTTTTCAGAGCTCGCCGGAGTTCGCCGGTGCGATCCAAGGGGCTCGGGTTGTTGTGGGGCCTCGCCGAACAAAGAAAACTCGACGTGGGTGGGGGTGGGGGTGGCGGAGGAACACGGGCGGTGGGGGGCGGTGGTCCGGCCGGCGGCCCGTGCGGTGTTCTGTATGGGAAGAATCTGAGACGAGGAAGAAGAAGGGTTAGGAGACGTAGGATCTTCATCCAACCGCCTGAAATGGTCGAGAGACAGCTGGGAGTTGCATTCTTATTGCGCTCTAGTTCATCATGTGTGGGCACTGCGCAACCAACATTTTATTATCCAAAATCTGCTTGCTCTTCTTTACCATGTTCGATAGTGCTAGCCTGTACGTGATCGATAGGATTTCAATTACTAGCGGCAATACAACACCGTATTTTCAAGCCAGATCCACTTTCCTGATTTATATATCGTGGTTATGGTGTACCCCTGTTATGTACACTATGATCTGCCTAGTTGTTGTGTGCTCTTGTTATCATGGTTTGGCAATAAACTCTCTATACAGTATATTATGAACCTATCATCTACCAGCTATCCTTACTTCTGGAGCCTATTTTTTTGTGTACTTGTGCCAGATTATATAAATGCACGCACGATATTACAGCACACATGAGCTCTCTCATCAGAATCCAGTGATAGCACATAAGTGTTTACAGGGGCGCCCCTATATTAGAATATCATCTGCATTACAAAGATAATCTCACCACTATTTATGTTTTCATGGTTCTCAGATATTATACACAATTATAGTGAATATCAGAATCCGCGCATCGGAATAATATTGTGGAACACTGCAATGAATTACAAAATTGGCACCAAGGCATTGAGTGCCATTCTGGAAGCAATGAAACTCGTACGCTCCCCACCTGTTGATTCTTGTTCAGAATATCATCCTAATGACTATTCTAACCTCGAGGAGTCAAAGGCAGATGGCCTGTCCTGTTCACCCATCAAGGTGCCTGTTCTAATTTGGCAAGGTTTTATTGATTGTGCGTATCTTGCATATGTTGTCTTGCATTTCTTCTACTTTGTTGCACCACCATCTGCTTAGTTTACTCATTATATAACTCGAGATGCCATGCCCATCCATTATCAATACATATTCCATCTGTCGTCATACCATGTTTTTCACTCAAATGTTGTTCTTGTGCATCAGACATCAAAAAGGAAGAGGGTGATTGCCGAACCTGAAGGAGCACCAGCAAAGTCCTTGAAAAACGTGGTGGTGCCGAAGAAATCAGACAGCACCCCACTTATATTGGCTGTACAACCAGTGACACAAAACATAGGACCGACTCCAGCAGACTGTACCCATACTTCACTGGCCACACCACTAGCCCCACCACACAAGACCTGCACTCCAGTAAAAGGTATATCGATTTCATTTGCCATAGCACTAGCCGTACCACAGAAAAATCCCACTCCAGCAGAAAGTACAGCAAGTCCACCGGCCGAAGACCTATCCCAACTGCATAGACGGCCAATTCCTGTAGATTGGAACCCCATTCCATTTATTCCTAGTTTAAAAGACAATGCTTTAAATGTTGTTAGGGACTACGTGCATATATTCCCATCATGGGAAGATTATAGTGAAGACAAACACTATTTTCACATCTTCCTGTCCAACTTACGTGTAAGTGCTATTATTCATGGTTATTATTTTCCTGTTTTCTGCTGATCGAACACATCAATGATTTACATTACATTGTTGTAACTAGGTGAGGGTCAATTTGGATAGTCATGACGAGCAAAGCTTGCTTGTGCTTTTCAAGGAAGCATTGCAGCAGTATCGGTGTTACCTGAGGAAATCACACTTTGATGGCAAGTCTATAAACGAATTTCCGGTGAAGTCTGATGTGCTAAATTTAGAAGACATTGAATGGAAAAACCTTGTTATGCACTGATCTCGTTCCCAGGATGAGGTACTGTCAATGAAATCACATGACAATTTGAACTTCTACTTTTCCGCATGTGCCTTACGGATCTTTTTTGCAGGAAATCAGCTCGAAGAAGAATTCCGGTTTGAAAAGAATGACAGGGTATCGCAAATATGCTGCCCGCTGCTTTGCTCTTGTTAGTATCGGTTGTCCTGTATCACTGTACTTGCATACATACCTGGTTCATTATGTGACAGCAGTATGCATGATAGCTTGCTTATCAATTGTTTGCTCCAAATTATCTGATCTGTATGAATGGTTACATTAGTGTAGAATATATCCAATGCCAATGAATTTTTTTAGCTCTGCATTGTTCTTGTAAGTACATGTTGTCCTTTACCAGTGTACTTATATTGACAGGTAGTTATTCATGTACCATCACTCTGCAGCTTATTTTCCTTTGCCCTCCATTTTCTACACATCAGATCTATATTTACTCTTACCATAAGGTTGGTACTGAAGAAGTTTAGCTGTGCATTGCTCTTGGCTGTGCCTTTTGCCTGTATCGCTGCACATACATTTATAGCTACTTGGTTATGTAGCATCACTCTTCATCTTATCTTAAATATTCTCCATTTTTTCGTATATTATCACATCTATATTTACTCTTAACAAAATGTAGAATAAAGGCAATGCTTATGAAGAAGATTCTGTGCTAAACTTCTTGAATTTCCCCCCATCAGCATGGACAAGGGCTTTATAGAGCCTGTCTTCACCAGTAATGTAAGTTTGTCCTTCTCAAGCCTTCAAACTTTGTTGTGTATATTTGGTTAGGTATGACTGCAATAGCTATTTATTTTTGGTGTTTGCATCAAATTGCATGTTTAAAGTTTATTATGTAGTTCATAAACAAAAGTTTGTCCTTCTCAATTTAAGTTTTCAGTTGTATAACCAAGTTCCTTCTTCATACCATGTAAATTAAACTATTTAGAGCAAGTGATCTTCTTTTGCACTGCATGTATGCTTCTGTTCTTCATCCGTAATCCAGTGGTGTGGTGAACCTACCCACTACAGCACAATGTCATATTCTGCAATGTCTTAACTATGAACAATGTCATATTATTTAAACCGTCTCTTTATTTGCCAATCTGAAATGGTTTAAATTGACAACACACTAATCATTGATATTTATGAGTTCTTGATCTGTAATCCAGTGGTGTCGTGAAGCTGCCAACTCCTTCACAATGTCATTTCCTGCCATGTCTTGACCTGAACAGTACCATATTGTGTTAATGTAATTTTAAACTGTGTCACTTTATTCGTCAGTAAGAAATGTGATGAATTGTCAGCACTGATACTTTTATGTGCGAAACCTGTCATATGTCTGCTTGTTTATCTTTCAGAGTGAGGAAGATATAAGTGTTGAACAAGCGCAGTCTCATCATCTTGCTCAGCTGCTTGCACTGCAGCTCCCCAGCAGGGCTAACCTTTCTTGAATTATATTGAAGTGTTGTCGGTTTTGTATATTATTTTGTCGGCGTGTTTATTTGCACTGGTGGCGACCTTTGATGCCCAGTGTATGTAATCTGCTGTCTGCTTGTGCTTTATTATCATAGTGGCAAACTTTGATGCCCAGTGGATGTAATATGCCGTAATTTCTTTATTGTATAGTCTAGGTTTTTTCTTATTCATGATGTTGCAGTTATTTTACTGTATATATGTCATGTCTTCGCAGTAAACCGGCCAAACCATAAAATTACGGTACATAATCGGTCCGTCATGCAATCACGATGTATGATCCACATCATGGGCCCCGTCAAACTGGCCCACTAGTAGATTCAGGCCTTTAATACGCCGAGTAACCCCCGGCCCTCTTTTCGCAATAAAACTCAATGGGCTTTTAGGAGGCTGAGAAGTAGGCTGGGCCTGCAATGTGCCGAATAGCTCACGGGCCGGCGGCAGCCCGAAATGGACCCCGGCCCATGATTGTGCGAATCAATTCACGGGCTTTTAACAGGCCAAAGTTGTCTTGGTCCTTGTTTGGCCCAATCAGATATCGACTGCGAGCAGGCCGGATGCAAACCGGGTCGTAGTTAGGCCCAACTATATGACGGGCTTTTAACAGGACGAAATTAATATAGGGCCGAAATGTTAAATGGGCCCTTAATAGGCCGAAATTAATATCAGGCCAAATTACTAAATGGGCCTTTAGCAAGTGGGCCCAAAAGCATAGCATCCAGTCAACGGGCCGAATCTGATATGGGCCATAATTGAGCCCAAAGCCTCCTAAAGGGCCGGACCTGATCTGGGCCGTGATTTGGCCTAGAAAGTGGGAGGCTTTAACGGTCCGGATCTTATATGGGCCATTATTAGGCCCGGAACGTGGCAGGCCATTAATGGACCGGATCAATTATGGGCCAGCATTTGGCCCAAAACATGGCAGCCAGTTAATGGGTCGGCCTACTAGGGTCCTCAAAATCTTCTGGGTCTACAGCTGGGTCAGCCCATTAATGTCGGCACAATCTCGTGGGCCTTTAGCTGGGCCGGCCCATTATGATCCGCAGGAATTTTGTGGGCCTTTACCTGGGCCGGCCCATTATGGCACACAAAAATCTTGTTGGCCTTTACCTTAGCCGGCCTATTATGGCCCGCGAAATCTTATGGGCCTTTAGCTGGGCCAGCCCATTATAGTCCGCAAAATCTCGTGGGCCTTTAACTGGGTCGGCCCATTAAGGGCCGCAAAATCTTGTGGGCCTTTAGTTGGGACGGCCCATTTAAACTTGTTGGGCCGTGCCACGTGTCGACGTATCATAGGCACCTTCTATCCAATGAGTGGATGACATCTTTCCCAATGATGAGCCGACACGTGTTTCCTCCAGACAATGATGATTTTACACGTGGAAAATCCCCAGTGGTCGGGGCTGTTAATGGGTTATCGGATCCAAAACCCGACCCGATAGCTTAACGGTGTTCCGTTACGGTGGATGCCACGTGTCAGTCACCCTTGACGAAAGCACTTCTGTGACACGCGATTTATCGTCATGGAAGTGGACACTTCCGTGATGATAATTTTGGTAATGTCATGGAACACTTCTATGACAGCACAGGTATGACTATCTTGATTCTGTCATAAATTTGTCATGGATGTACATGCATGACAAAAACCCGACCTACTGTGACAAACACGTATCATCACGGCAGTGTATTTTTTTGTAGTGTGTAGGGGCGATACCCAGAGCTTTGTCTGACAGCAGGTCTAAGCCGTGCTCATCGTGACTGTCCGGCACTCCTGGCATAGGCCTGAATCTGTTGAAGATCAAGTCTCCGTGGATATCGGTCGTGTAGTTTAGGTTTCCGAACCTGATCTGATGCCCAGGGACGTAGCTGTCGATCTGCTCCAGATGGCCAAGCGAGTTAGCCCGCAGTGCGAAGCTACCGAACACGAAGTTCTGTCCGGGGAGAAAAGTCTCACCCTGGACCATGTTGTCGTTGATGACTGAAGGAGCCATCGAGCCTTACAGCGACGACATAGAGGAACTCTCAACGAAAGCAGCAATGTCGGTGTCAAAACCGGCGGATCTCGGGTAGGGGGTCCCGATCTGTGCGTCTAAGGCTAATGGTAACAGGAGGCAAGGGACACAATGTTTACCTAGGTTCTGGCCCTCTCGATGGAGGTAAAACCCTACTTCCTGCTTGATTGATATTGATGATATGAGTGTTACAAGAGTTGATCTACCACGAGATCGTAGAGGCTAAACCCTAGAAGCTAGCCTATGATGATTATGAATATTGTGATCGTCCTCATACGGACTAAACCCTCCAGTTTATATAGACACCAGAGGGGGCTAGGGTTTACATGGAGTCGGTTACAAAGAAGGAAATATAATATCCGAATTGCCAAGCTTGTCTTCCACGCAAAGGAGAGTCCCATTCGGACACAAGACGAAGTCTTGAGTCTTGTATCTTCATGGTCCACCAGTCCGGCCAAAGTATATAGTCCGGCTGTCCGGATACCCCCTAATCCAGGACTCCCTCACTCATCTTCTGGAAGATACTCTTGTCCTCCGAGCATGTAATCGGGCGCTGAGCCTAAAAACACATCGGATGCTCCGGAGCCCAGGCCTTTAACCTCGGAAATTCTTCGAAATCCGGACTCCTCGGCGGGAGAGGGTTTGGATTCGATCCCACCCACCCACCACAAACAATATTCCCCAAGAAACTTCGGTCCTCCGGACATATGCGACTTAATGTATGTGCGGCAGCAGCCCGAGGAAACAGTCCACCACTTTTGGGCTAGATTCCTGCTTGTTAAAAACAAGATCAAGGACTGTTGCGACGACGACGTGATCTTAGCATTTTGCAACAATTGCATGGATGAGGGAATCCTGAACGCCCTCAACCTCCGTCGCGTACTTCACTTGGCCAATTTGGCACACATATTATAGAAGTATTGCACAATGGAAAGCGCCTGGAAAACCCAGACAGCCCGCTGGGCACCACAGGCCTTTAGGCCATCCCCGAGACGGGCAAATAGGACGCACCCTCGTGGAGCACCTAATCATCATCACGTGGACAAGAAAATTAAACCCATTACAGGGCATAAAACCATCCTCGAGGAATGGCTCGAAAAACCCTGCAAAATTCACGTGACACCGGACAGCGAACCAACGCATAGCCTTCGAGCATGTTGGATACTCTAGCAGGTGGCCAAAAGCGGCAAGGGTCTCCTCACTAACAACACTCCAGAGAACTATTCTTCGGAGGACAATGATCCCGAAGTATTCACGGTCTTTGAGACCTTTCCGTCGAATAATCGGCGCAAGAGAGTGCTCCGCGACCTCGCCGAAGTCTGCCATGTAGCAGCAGTAAACCCTTGGAATGACACGGCTATCACTTTTAACGCCGATGACAAACAAAGAGCCCGCCCAGTCCGGGCACCAACCTCTTTGGTCCTAAACCCAATCGTAGATGGCTTTGTCGGTGTACAGACATAGGGGCACTACTTTGTACCCCTTTACCTATGCGCGGGCAGTCAGAGCCGTGCTCACGGCACACACTTGAGCAGGGCAGAGGCAGGAAGCCGAAGCCACGAGGCAATCAAGCAACGCCAAGACCAGAAACACAAAGAGCAAGAGGGCGAGGTGGACTCCCCCGGCAAGAACCTTGCCGGGGCGGCCTCCGCGGCCCCGGCAATAGCCTTACCGGGGCAACTTGCCCAAACACCAGCGGAGCGTGCCGCCCTTGAGCCCGAGGTTTCCAACGTCATCAACGACACTAAAACCAAGGCTCGGGAGGCACCCCCATGGTGGCATGCAGATCTTTGTGAAGATCACCAACACACAAGATCAAATAAAGACCAGAAGATGAGACCTCCGGCAACATCCTTGCCAGGGATGACCGCGGTGCCATGGCAAGACCCTTGTCGGGGCCCCTGGCAAGACCCTTGCCGAAGACAACAGCAAGGTCGTGGCCAGGCCCGCGCGCACCAAGACCCCACCGCCGTTCCCATGCGCCAGCCCAGCCAGCCAGGCGAGCACCTGCGTGGCGACGTGCGGTCCCGAGGCCAACTCAGCAAGCACCTTCGTGGTGGCATGCAGGTCTTCGTGAAGACGCTGCCATCACGCCACCTCAGCGGCCTGCCAGCCTACATGGCGCTGACTGCCTTGCTGGCCTAGGCGTGTGTCGAAGCAGGGCGAGGCGGCGATAAGGCGAGGGGGACACCTCGGGGGCGCATTTAATGTGTTTTGTCCAGTAATAACAAGCGATAAGCTTGTACACTATACCCTTTCCACCTCCTGTATGCCACTGTAGCGCCTCCTTCGACTATAAAAGGAGGCCCGAGGCGTACTAGAGAGGGATTCGGCTCTTTGAGCAAGTCACGCTCGATAGCTAGCTCAAGAACATTCATATACATACTAAAGCAGGACTAGGGTGTTACACGATCTCCGCGGCCCGAACCTGGGTAAACGACCTTTGTGCTGGCTCCTAGACCTTCTCTTCTCTCAACCCCACGCCCGCCAGCCATAGTAGGGATTCTTGTGATCCCATAGGTGTCGTTCCCACCGACATCTTTGGCGCGCCTGGTAGGGGCGCGTAGTTGTGAAAATCTGGTCTGGTAGCTAGGCTAGCAGTTTTTTCATCGCCATGGCTCCCAAGAGGAAGACGACCACGGCGATCGGTTCATCCGGAGCCGGACTGCCCGTACCGGTGCGGGCTAGTAGCGGGCCGGTCGCAGGCAGAACCCGAGGCGCGACCCGCGAACACCCACATCGCCCTGGCAGTCTAGACCTAGCGAGCAGCATCATTCGTGCGCCGAACAATGGGCCGCACGCTGCAAATTCCAGAGACGGAGTTGGGCCCCCCGCAGGCGGTGCGGGACTCTCCAGGGGTGGCGCCATGCCACCCACCAGCGGCGCAGTGGCCTCCAAGATGCCCGTGCCGACGCCCACGAAGCGCTCCTCCCAAGTCGTGCGCGACGAGCAGCGTCACCACGCCGGTGACCCCGGGCGCTGACCTGGGAAGAGCCCAGTGCACGCATCACAGGACGAAGGAGGTCAGCAGGCACGTCGAAGTGCTGGCAAACACGGCATCAGGGCCATGATAGAGCTCCTTCTAACGCGGTTGGAAGTCGAAGCGCGTCACGGTCCACGCCGCTCTTGCCACCACCCACGCCAGCAGAAACTTTGGCGCACGCGTAGCTGCTCCTTGACTTTCCTCCTGCTGCAAAGAAGCTCTACGAGTGGAGAGCGACCATTCGGAGCCTCGTCGGCATCGCCAACAAAGATGAGCCACGACCTGCGGGCCCCATAGGCTGCCGCTCCGTCGAGCCACCGCATGCCAGCGGTGGAAGGGCCGGGGTGATGCAGCCACGGTGCACTCTCCTCCCCCACGCCAGCCGCCGCAGGTGTCGATCCATCGTGACGACGCTTGTGATAACATTTCCATAGCATCGTCCGATCCATGGACCCACCGCAATCAGTGCCAAGTTCTTCGGGAGCGAGCCCTTGAATATGCTCGGACAACCATCGAGCGCCGGCATGACACACACCACCAGTCAGACAGGCGGGCAGGACCCACTATGGACCACCCGACACTAGGAGGCTACGGTGGCCTACCCTACGAGGTGGGTTGTCCGGCCTTCACCCATGAGCTGCGGCAGTTCCAGTGGCCCTCCCACCGCACGTTCAAGCCCGACGTTGGCGAGAAGTACAACGGCCAGACTCACCCGTCAGAGTTCCTCAGCATCTACACCATCGTGATGCAAGCTTTTAGAGCCCACAACGATAAGGTGCTTGCCAATTTGATGCGGAGCATCCTTCGGTCATCCCCATGGACCTTCCATCGTCTCACCAAGCACCAAGAGGACCCATGACTAGAGCACGAGCTAGAGCCCTCGAGACCAAGGTGACTTCTCTCCTTAGTGATATATCATATGATCCTCTCGAGACATGGCTACTACCTCAATCCGGAATGTTGTGCACGATTAGGTACCAAGAGGACCCTCCCGAGGATGCACATGAAGATGATCAAGACCCCAAGTCCATGGAAGAAGAGAACCAATGGAAGAAGGCAAGAACAGCCCCAGGCACCGGACATCCAGCCAGGACCTCATACATCCGGCCCCTGGAGACCTACACGGCCAGCCCTCTGCAGAAGAAACTACAGCGACCGTACATCCGGCGTCCAGCCCGGACATATGGCCCCTCACCGGAAATCCAGCCTCCCGCCCGGATATCCGGACAAGGAGTCCAGAATGCACAGAAGCTGGTCCTAACAGCCCGGGCATCCGGCCTCCCCACCGGACATCCGGCCCCTCCAAGAGGACATTCGGCATTGCCCATCCAGAGAATAGAATGGCTGTCTGGATCAGCCCGGACATCCGGCCACTCAGCCCGGACATTCTGCGCCTCACGAGCCACCGAACATTCGGCCCATCGCATGGACATCCGGAGCCCTCTACCTGCACGCAGCTCCTTTGGGTCGTGACCCATGTATACCTTCGCCCCTTTGACTATATATACTCCCTCATCCCGTACGTTTTAGGGTTAGCATTGGTTTAGCTCATATTTTTTGTGAGAGCCTTGCTCATCCACTTGGTTACTTCTCCTCGGAGCTCACGGCCTCTTCGGAGAAGATCCCCCAAGCGGATTCAAGACCCCTTCAAGGGAAGACCCCCAAGACCTCCTCACGGAGAAGAACGGTTACTCTTGTATCTTTCCTTTGTTAATTTTGAATCTTGAGCTAGCTTGTGTGTTCGGTGATCTAGCCCTCGTGTGATCAATTACTTGTCGGTTGAGTGTTTCTCTCGTTTCTCCCCGTGTTTTCCCTTGTGTTTTCCCCGCGTTCCTCATGTTCCCCCGTAGGATCCACTCCAAACGTGAAAGATCGGCCCCCTAGGGTTCCGCCCTACATCATCTTGGTATCATGAGCCACATTGATCATGTTTTCGGAGCCCCTACCCCGTGTTTTCTAGCTTGATTTTGTTGTTTTCGTCCTAAATCCGAAAATTCCCCACCAAAAATAGCCCCAAATTGTTTTTCTAATTTGTTGGTGTGATGAAGTTTTGTTGGATTTGATCCATGGATCTGCTTTGCATCGAGTTGATTTAGCTTTTCCCCATCTCTCCCACGACTTCATCCACCAATTCGTCCGAATTTTGCCCCAGAGTTGCAATTTTCCTGCGGAGTTCATCGTGTTCGTCCCCGATCCAGGAGCCCAGACATCCGCCTGTGTCCACCGGACATCCGGCGCCCCAGACATCCGACAGCTTGCCCGGACATCTGGCAGCTTGCCCGGACATCCGGCCCCTAGGAGCAGCAACTCCACCCCCCCCCCCCGAGCCATTTCCGTATAGTTTCGCCCAATTTTGCCCCGGTGCCCACGCCTCCTTCCGCATACCCACACCACTTTCCACAGGCACCACCATCGCTCACCGCTACCTCCTATGTCGATTTTGACACATTTTGGTCTTTGAGATTTTGGGTTGTGATTCCCGTGTCCTATTGTGTTTCGGCTATATAGGTACGGTTCGACGTCACCATCACCACCGCTCATCTCCATCGACTACTCATCATCGCCAAGGACGGTAACCTCGATGACATCTTTGTCATACCTTGCAATTGCATTGATACCCCACATGTCCTTACTTTTGCGTAGCTTACCCATTGAGACTAGCCATTGAGTATTGCCGGCAACGTGACTTGTGCACATTAGTGATCATACTCCATATCATACATACCATCTCATATTGGTGCATATATCTTGTTGTCATCTCTTGTGTCACAAAGTTGTCATCACACACACAATTGCTATCTTGGTTCGTGAAGTTTTGCATAAGAAAAGAGCTCAAAAGTGAAAGAGCCACCCAAGCTTTTAAGCAAAGAAGAAAGATAAGCAAAGAGCTTATGAGTAAGAACCATAGCATCATACGACATTAAGATTGTCATACTCGATCATCTTGGATCATAGCACTGAAATACCACATATAGCATACTTGGGATAGAGATCGTTGCATTTTTGCCTAGTAGGTTGTGCCCAAGCTCCGTATCCGCCTATTGTGCAATCGTGCTAGCGTCTCTTTAGTATTGTGCAACAAGAGCATTTTCATGGATTCCACATTTTGGCTCACTTTTGGTTTGCACAATCCCATTTATCTATTTGCGTGTGTGTTTCCGTGTACCCCTTCTTACTTGGTCTACTTGTTGCATTTGCAAATTTGTGAATCTTTTCCAACATTATTGATTCTCACTTTCAATTGCATCAAATTTTGTGCCATCATCCTAACCAAGCTCCACCATAAGCTTTTACTTGTGTAGGTGTGAGAACCGACAAGAATTGGTACCAAAAGTGCTATTTCATTGTCCGCATTTGAGTGAACTTGATTCATCTTCAACATCGGTCAAGGTACATTTGGTACACGTTCTTCTCCATCTACCACTTATATTTTGTTTGGAATGATGGATAGGCCAAGTTCTTCTACTAATCCACCCCTCATCGAGAATGGTGACGACATGTCATCATTCGTCACCAAGAGCCACCTCTTTGGTGCTCAAAGGGCGTTGCACCAAGAGTAACAAGCAATGAGAGACCGCATTGACAACCTTGCCACCGACTTGCGACTCTCCGAGCAACGTACAAGAGACTACTTCGATAACAAGTTCGACGCTCACAAGCAAGAGAATTATGCAAGAATGGACGAGAGCCGCGCCTTGATGAAGAACCGCCATCCTTCCACTTCTTCATCCTCAAGACAGAGCCGCTCGAGTCGACACTCCGACGACACCTTCTCCAACTCAAGTACACCGTCATCGAACACTCTTCGACGAGCCGCGCATCAAGACCATCATGCATCTCGCAACTGCTACATGACAAGCATTCACAAGAGCAAGTCGATGAGCAAGAACCTCGTCCTCAACCACACCAAGTCACGTTTGCTCAAGCTCAAGAACAACAACGTCTACGTCGCCAAGAGGAAGAATGAGCGCGTCTACATCACAAGGAACAAGACGCCGAGGCTCAACGTCTTCAACAACAACAACATGAAGCGCAAGCTCTTGAGGCGCAACGTGCCCTTCAAGAATCAAGTCGAGCCATCGCCAACCGCAATCGCGAACGGCGCAATCAAGAGGAAGCCCTTCGAGAAGAAATCCAAGAGAGGAACTACCAACCGCGTGTGCAACGTCAAGTTCCCCAAGCTCGGCAAGCTCCACCTCAAACTCAAGTCCAACAAGAGCAAGTTGATCATGGACTTCCTCCACACCAAGAGCAACATGAGGATGATTACCCTCACCGTCAAGGGCGTCATTATCACCATCGCCAACAACACAATGAAGAGCAACGCTATGGCAAGCTCAAAATTCACAATGCCCAAGTTCAATGGAAGCAATGATCCGGAAGAATACCTCTCATGGGCATTGAAGGTCGACAAAATCTTTCGTTTGCACAACTATGAAGAAGAGAAGAAAATCGCTATGGCATCACTTGAGTTCCAATACTATGTGCTCATATGGTGGGAACAAGTCCTTGAGCACCGACAAGCAAGAGGTTAACCTCCAATCACCACTTGGGATCAAATGAACGATGTCATGCGAGCATGTTTTGTGCCAACATACTACAACCGCGATCTCTTCAAGAAGCTCCAACTCCTCAAGCAAGGAACAAAGAGTGTTGAAGAATACTACAAGTAAATGGAGATTGCCATGATTCGAGCCAATGTCATGGAGGATGATGAGCAAACAATGGCACGATTCTTGAATGGACTCAATCATCCCATCAAGAAGATCGCCGACTTCCAACCCTACTCCAACCTCATTGAGCTCGTGCATCAAGCTACCAAGGCGGAACATCAAGTGCAAGATGACCTCAAGTACGCCAAATACTCCTCCAAGACCTACGGTTTCTCCAACAACCAAGTTTCACCGACTCCTCCAACATCTACATCAACCAAGCCTTCTACAAGCAACGATGACAAGTCAATTTACAAGAAAACTTCGACAAACTCAAGTCGTCCTCCTCCTATACAAGCAACTTCAAGCCGCGTGCTTCATCATCTACTCCGACCGATGAGACCATCAAGACAAGCTCCTTCAAGTGTTTCACTTGCGGTGGCCGAGGCCACAAGTCCTATGAATGCACAAACAAGCGCACCATGATCCTCAACGACGATGGCACCTATGACTCCATGAGTGATGAGGAGATGGAAGCTCTTGAGCAAGTGGCCATGCACCGGCGTGTGAACGAGGATGAAGATGATCAAGTCTTTTGTGATGAGGATTCCAGCCCCTCTCTTGTTGTCTCCAAGGTCTGGACTCTTCAACGTCAACAAGAAGAAGACCAAAGATGCCACATCTTCCACACAAAGGCCGGCATCAATGGAAGTTCCGTCAAGGTCATCATCGATGGAGGTAGTTGTCACAACTTGGCAAGTGAAGAACTATGCTCCAAGCTTCAATTGGTCAAGAGGAAGCACCCGCACCCCTACAAGGTTCAATGGCTAAGTGACTCCGGCACTGTACGAGTCGAGCATACGGTCCAAGTCTCCTTCAAAATTGGTGCATATGAGGACACTTTGGAGTGTGATGTGATTCCAATGACCGTTTGCCACCTCCTCCTTGGTCGACCATGGCAATTCGACCGTGGTGTCATCCACAATGGGCACACCAATCACTATAGCTTCAAGATGGAAGGGAAGGAATATGTGCTACGACCTATGTCTCCTAGTCAAGTGATAGCCGACAAGCAAGCCACCCATCGTGGAGAGAAGAGTGAGAAAGTGATCCACCAAAAAGTGAGTGAGAGCCACAAGCCAAACTTGAGCGCATCTTCGCCTAGAGAGAAAAACCTCGTCCTATTTGCCACAAAAAGTGAGATGAGAGAAGTGTGTGAGAACCCATCGAGTGTTATGCACTTTGTCCTTGTGTGCAAGGATGGGGAACCAAAAACTAACACCTCTCACAAGCTACCTTTAGTGTTTCAATCTATTTTGCAGGAATTCCGAGATGTTTTCCCCAATGAGCTACCTCCGGGTCTACCTCCTCTACGAGGCATTGAGCATCGAATCGACCTCATCCCTGGAGTGCAACTTCCAAACAAAGCTCCATACCGTGTCAACCCCGAAGAAACTAAGGAGATTCAACGGCAAGTACAACAACTCATCGACAACGGTCATGTACGTGAAAGCTTAAGCCCTTATGTTGTTCCTGTTATACTTGTGCCTAAGCCCGATGGAAGTTTCCACTTGTGTTCCGATTGTAGACCTATAAATGCTATTACCGTTTGCTATAGGCATCCCATTCCTCACTTAGATGATATGCTTGATGAACTTAGCGGAGCCAACTTTTTCTCAAAAATTGTCCTTAAAAGTGGCTATTATCAAATCCGCATACAAGAGGGTGATGAATGGAAAACTGCTTTCAAAACCAAATTTGGCTTATATGAGTGGTTAGTTATGCCTATGGGTTTAGCGGAGGCTCCCGGTACTTTCGTGCGTCTTATGCATTATGTGCTTCAACCTTACATTGGAGTCTTTGTTGTGGTTTACTTTGATGATATTCTTGTGTTTAGCAAAACCATGAAAGAACATCTTAATCATGTTAGGGCTGTTCTGCAAACCCTTCACAAGGAACGTCTTTACGCAAACTTGAAAAAATGCACGTTTGGTGTTGACAAACTGGTTTTCTTGGGTTTTGTTGTATCTTCCAAGGGTGTCCATGTTGACGAATCTAAAATTGAAGAAATTAAAACTTGGCCCCAACCCACCAATTTGCAACAAGTGCGTAGTTTTCTTGGTCTTGTGGGTTTTTACCATCGCTTTGTGAAGGATTTTAGCACTATCGCCGCTCCTTTGCATGCCTTGAGTAAGAAGAATGCTCCTTTCGTTTGGGGATCTTTGCAATCCACCGCTTTTGATGAGCTCAAGCCCTTGCTTACTCATGCACCGATTCTTGCTTTGCCCAACTTTGAGAAAACTTTTGAGGTTCATTGTGACGCTAGTGGTACCGGAATTGGCGGAGTCTTGATGCAAGAAAAACGAGCCATTGCTTATTTTAGTGAAAAATTATCCGGTGCTCAACTTAACTATCCCATATATGACAAATAATTGTATGCTTTAGTGCGTGTGCTACATGTTTGGGAACATTATCTTCGACCTCATGAGTTTGTCATCCATACCGATCATGAAACGCTTAAGTACTTAAAAGGTCAAACTAAATTGAACAAGTGTCATGCCAAATGGAGTGAGTTTATCAAATATTTCCCCTATGTGATCAAGTACATTAAGGGTAAGGAAAATGTAGTTGCGGATGCACTTTCATGCATATGCACGCTTGTCACTAAACTTGAGTTGAATGTTATTGGCTTTGAGCACATAAAAGACTTGTATGCTAATGATACATCTTTTGCGACTCCTTATGCTAAATGTTTGACGCGTACATCTTGGGAACAATATTACATCAAGGATGGTTATCTTATGAGCGCTAACAAACTATGCATTCCCGAGTCTTCTCTTTGTTTGCTCCTTTTGCAAGAGGCTCATGGAGGCGGACTCATGGGACACTTTGGACGTGACAAGACATTCGCCACGCTCTCCAAGAACTACTTTTGGCCCAAGATGTTTCGCGACGTCTCACGCTTCACCACCCGATGCTCTACATGTCGCAAAGCTAAGTCTAAAGCTCGATCCCATGGTCTTTACATGCCTCTTCCTATTCCTTATCAACCTTGGGAAGACATTAGCATTGATTTTGTACTTGGTTTGCCTAGAACTCGAAAATGGCAAGGATTCCGTGTTTGTTGTTGTGGACTGATTTTCTAAGATGGCACATTTCATTCCTTGCAACAAGATAGATGATGCTTCACACATTGCAAATCTCTTTTGTAGGGAAATCTTGCGTCTCCATGGAGTACCATAGACAATCGTCTCCGACCACGACGTCAAGTTCTTGAGTTACTTTTGGAAGACCCTATGCGCCAAGCTCGGAATAAAGCTCTTGTTCTCATCCGCATACCATCCTCAAACCGACGGCCAAACGGAGGTGACAAACTGTACACTCTCCACTCTACTTCGCGTGTTGATCAAGAAGAACATCAAGGAGTGGGAGGAGTGTCTACCCATCGCCGAGTACGCTTACAACTGTGCAAGACATTCGACGACTGGCAAGTCCCCCTTTGAGGTCGTCTACGGCTTCAACCCGTTGTCCCCATTGGACATTCTACCTCTTCCTCTACAAGAGCGCACCAACCTCGACGCAAGAGCCCGTGCAAGCTACATCAAGAAGATGCATGAAGATACAAGGCACACCATCGAGCGCCAAGTACAACGACTCGCGACCAAGCTCAACATCAACAAGCATCCCATGATATTCAACATTGGAGACCTCGTGTGGCTACACCTTCGCAAGGACTGCTTCCCCAACGAACGCAAGTCCAAGCTTCTCCCTCGAGCCGACGGACCCTTCAAGGTGCTAGCACGCTTCAACAACAACGCTTACAAGATAGATCTCCCATGCAACAAGTACAATGTGAGCGACATCTTCAACGCCTCTGATCTCTCCCCGTACCATGGTGATGAGGAGTTTGATCCGAGGTCGGATCTTTTCCAAGGGGGGGGGAGGAGATGATGTAGAGCATCCTTCGGTCATCCCCATGGACCTTCCATCGTCTCACCAAGCACCAAGAGGACCCATGACTAGAGCACGAGCTAGAGCCCTCGAGACCGAGGTGACTTCTCTCCTTAGTGATATATCATATGATCCTCTCGAGACATGGCTACTACCTCAATCTGGAATGTTGTGCATGATTAGGTACCAAGAGGACCCTCCCGAGGATGCACATGAATATGATCAAGACCCCAAGTCCATGGAAGAAGAGAACCAATGGAAGAAGGCAAGAATAGCCCCAGGCACCGGACATCCGTCCAGGACCCCGGACATCCGGCCCCTGGAGACCTACACGGCCAGCCCTCTGCAGAAGAAACTACAGCGACCGGACATCCGGCATCCAGCCCGGACATCCGGCCCCTCATCGGAAATCCGGCCTCCCACCCGGATATCCGGGAAGGAGTCCAGAATGCACAGAAGCTGGTCCTGACAGCCCGGACATCCGGCCTCCCCACCAGACATCCGGCCCCTCCGGAAGCACCGGACATCCGGCCCCTCCAAGCGGACATCTGGCGTCGCCCATCCAAAGAACAGCACGGCCGTCTGCATCAGCCCGGACATTCGGCCACTCAGCCCGGACATCCGGCGCCTCACGAGCCACCGGACATCCGGCCCGTCGCCCAGACATTCGGCGCCCTCTGCCTGCCCGTGGCTCCTTTGGGCTGTGACCCATGTATCCCTTCACCCCTTTGACTATATATACTCCCTCATCCCGTACGTTTTAGGGTGAGCATTGGTTTAGCTCATATTTTGTGTGAGAGCCTTGCTCATCCACTTGGTTACTTCTCCTCGGAGCTCACGACCTCTTTGGAGAAGATCCCCCAAGCGGATTCAAGACCCCTTCAAGGGAAGACCCCCAAGACCTCCTCACGGAGAAGAACGGTTACTCTTGTATCTTTCCTTTGTTGATTTTGAATCTTGAGCTACCTTGTGTGTTCGATGATCTAGCCCTCGTGTGATCAATTACTTGTCGGTTGAGTGTTTCTCTCGTTTCTCCCCATGTTTTCCCTTGTGTTTTCCCCACGTTCCTCGTGTTCCCCCCTATGATCCACTCCAAACATGAAAGATCGGCCCCCTAGGGTTCCCCCCTACATCACAATTACTTCCCGTTGGCGCTCAAGCCCAATGTCATGTCATGGTTGATGCACTTGCCGGTGGACTCCATTTATTCTTGGTCGGATCTGTGTCATGAGTTTGTTGGCACCTTCACTGGAGGCCATCAAGCTCATGGCCAGGCAAGCGATCTGCATATCATCCCCCAGAAGGTAGGAGAAAACCTGCACAAGTACATCCAAAGGTTCAACCGAGTGCAATACAACATCCCAGACGTTCATCCCGCCGATGTGATTAGTGCATTCTATCAGAATGTGCACAACCGCAAGATGCGTGAAGAGCTGGCGATGAACAAGGTCAAGGATGTGGCCGAACTTTACGTTCTGGCCGACAGACGCGCTCGGGCGAAAGAGGGGAGGAAGTACCCCGGCGATGACACCGGCGCAGAAACTGACTCCACGGATGACGACACCGCTACCCCGGCAAAAAAGGGTCGGCGCCGCAATAGAAAGCGCAAGGGCAAGATTGTACTTGCCATCGAGGGGTCCGACGACACCGGCACTGCCAAGAAGGCCAAGGTGAGCAACCCCGGCAAGGAAGTTGCCGGGTGTGCCGCTTGCCGGGCCTTGGTGGCTGCCGATAAGACAGGAAGCTCCGACAAGTAGTATTGCAAGATCCACCGCACCAAGGGCCACGACCTCCAAAACTGTCGGCAAGTTGAGCTGCTTGTTGAGAAGCAAAAAGCCAAATATGAGAGATGGGATAAGGAGAAAGGCCAGGACGGTGCCGAAGGATCCATAGGAAGCGTGTCGGCCAGGGAGGCCGCCGTGGCAAGGATAACCAGCAAGAGAGGCCCGCCCGGGGCTGCGACAAGAAGCAGGAAGACGATTGTCATGACGAGGACGACGAGTCCGGCGACCACGAGTTTCAGAAAGCTACAGAGGCCATGTGCGTTGATGGTGGTGCCTCGATGCATACCTCTTACCGCCAACTCAAGCAGTGGGTGCATGAGATCACAGTGGTGGAGCCATCACTCGATGCATGGAAGCCACTGAAGTGGTCAACCACGCCTATCATCTTTGACACCGAGGACCACCCTGATCGCACAACTGCGGTCGGGTGTTTGCCATTGTTGGTCTCACCAACGATCTGCAACCTCATGGTAACGAAGATGCTAGTTGACAGCGGGGCCGGCCTGAACTTGATCTCGCCGATCGTGGTCAAAAGGCTGCAGATTCCTGATGGAGACCTTGAAGAGACGGGCACGTTTCAAGGGGTCAACCCAGGAAGAAGCCAGCCGAAGGGTAAGGTCACGCTACCCGTGACGTTTGGAGGCAAGTTGAACTACAGGACGGCGAGGATTGTCTTTGATGTGGATGAGATCCCCTTGCCCTACAACAGGATCCTCGGCCACCCGGCACTAGCCAAGTTCATGGTGGCGTCACATTACGCCTACAACACACTGAAGATGCCTGGGCCGATGAACATCATCACCGTCCCCTCCAACAAGAAGGACGCGATGATCTGCGCTGACCAACTCTACCGGGAAGCAGTTGCATCAGCTGCCACTAAGGCGCTCGCTCCTGCCGCTGAGATCCTGGGAGGGAAGAAGACCGGCAAGACCTCTTGCACCCACTCTGGCAAGCACACCTCTCCGGAGTGCTGTGCTCCCGTCGAGGATGTGCCAGAGAGCTTCGCCGGCAAGAGCAAGAAATCCAGAGCTGCACC
The DNA here is from genome assembly GCF_002162155.2 of Triticum dicoccoides. Lineage (NCBI taxonomy): Eukaryota > Viridiplantae > Streptophyta > Magnoliopsida > Poales > Poaceae > Triticum > Triticum dicoccoides. The sequence continues at coordinate 566,901,150 of NC_041381.1, read as the reverse complement.
ACCAGAGACCAAGAAGGTGTCTGTCAAGGAGAACGGCACAGGAGGGGCTTTTATCATAAGCTCCACCCTCGATAGCAAATAGGAAGGCGAGCTCGTCACTTTCCTGCGGGCGAATGTCGATGTGTTTGCATGGCAAGCATCTGACATTCCCGGTGTTCCCAGGGAGGTGATTGAGCACCATCTTGCTGTCTGTCCTCATGCGCGGCCCGTCAAGTAGAAGGTCAGGAAGCAAGCTTTGGAGAGGCAGGAGTTCATTACAGAAGATATCAGAAAGCTAGAGGCAGCAGGCCTGGTGAGAGGAGTACTCCATCGGATGTGGTTGGCCAATCCAGTGGTGGTGTGCAAGGCGAATGGGAAGTGGAGGTTGTGTATCGATTACACAGATATTAATAAGGCTTGTCCAAAAGACCCTTTCCCGTTGGCGCGCATCAACCCGATTGTTGACTCCACGGTCGGGTGTGACCTATTATCATTCCTTGATGCCTACTCAGGCTACCATCAGATTTTCATGACAAGAGAAGATGAAGAGAATATAGCATTCATCACCCCATATGGTACGTATTGCTTTTTACAGATGCCTTTCGGATTGAAGAGTGCTGGCTCGACCTTTGCAAGAGCATTCCAAATTGGTTTTGAGCCCCAGCTACATAGAAATATGGAAGCTTATATGGATGACATAGTGGTCAAAATCAAGGACAACGCGACACTTGTGCAAGATTTGGAAGTGACGTTTGCAAATTTGCGCAAGATCAACCTCAAGTTAAACCCTGAGAAGTGTGTCTTTGGTGTCCCATCTGGCAAGCTTCTCGGGTTCTTTGTGTCGCAGCATGGGATTGAGGCGAACCCAGACAAGATCAAGGCCATCGAGCAGATTGAGGCACCTAAGCGGATCAAGGATGTGCGCCGGCTCACTGGCTGCATCGCCGCCATGAGTAGATTCATCTCCAAGTCCGCTGAGCATGCCCTTCCCTTTTTAAAATCTTGAAGAAGGCGGGCCCAATGGAGTGGACCCCGGAGGCCAAGGCAGCACTGCAGGATTTTAAGAAATACCTCTCCTCTACACCAGTGCTGGTTGCGCCTAAACCACAAGAACCGTTGCTATTGTACCTAGCGGCAACGAATCAAGTGGTTAGCGCCGCACTGGTGGCACAGAGGGAGGTTGACGAAGAGGCAGTGGCAACAGCAGAGTTGGCGGATGGCAAGCCAGAACTCTCCCCGTCAAGGCCTGGTCCCAGCAAGGCTGGGGCCCCGGCAAGGTCCGACACCAGCATGACAGGGCCCACGCAACCAGGTGAAGTGGTGCAGAAGAAGAAGATGATGCAGCACCCGGTTTACTTCGTCAGCTCCCTCTTGCAGGGGGCTAGGTCAAGGTACTCCGGTGTGCATAAATTGCTCTTCGGCCTCCTTATGGCCTCGAGGAGGCTGCGTCATTACTTCCAAGCACATGAGATCACCGTCGTCACCCGCCTCCCATTGCAACGGATACTGCATAACCCAGATGCAACGGGGAGGATTGTGGAATGGGCCTTGGAGATGTCGAGTTTTGGTTTGAAGTTCGAAAGCACCTCGACGATTCAGAGTAGAGTCTTAGTGGAGTTCATTGCAGAATGGACCTCGACGCCCGATGAAGAGATCCAGGAGACCACTCTTCCGGCAAGCAAACAAGTCGCAACTGGGTTATGTACTTTGACGGGGCTTTTCGCTGCAAGGCGCCGGTGCTGGTGTGCTGCTCGTCGCGCCCACCGGAGAGCACCTCAAGTACGTGATCCAGATATAGTTTCCCAGGGAGATGTCGACAAACAACATTGCTGAATACGAGGGGCTGCTTGCCAGTCTTAGGATTGCGGCGGACCTCGGGGTCAAGAAGCTCATCGTCAGGGGCGATTCACACCTTTGTCAGGCAGGTCAACAAGGATTATCAAAGCCCGTTGATGGAAGCCTACATGGATGAGGTGAGGAAACTGGAAAAGCGCTTTAACGGTATACAGGCAGAGCATGTCCCCTGAGTGGAGAACAACATCACCGACTACCTGTCGAAGCGCGCTGCCCTCAAGCTATGTAACGCCCCGGATTCGTTGCGCCAGGTGTCCGCCAGTTATTCTCCATCGTTGCCATGTCATTTGCTTGCGTATTGCATTTTGTCATGTCATCATGTGCATTGCATTGCATACGTGTTTGTCTCATGCATCCGAGCTTTTTCCCCATTGCCCGTTTTGCAATCCAGCACTCCTATGTCCCCCGACGCCCCCTTTTGCCTCTTTTCGTGTGCAGGTGTTAAACATTCTTGGAATGGACCGTGATTTGCCAAGCGGCCTTGGTACACCACCGGTAGACCGCCTGTCAAGTTTCGTGTCATTTGGAGTCCGTTTGATACTCCAACGGTTAACCGAGGAACCGTAAAGGCCTCGTGTGTGTTGCAGCCCAACACCCCTCCAAAGTGGCCCAATAACCCATCCAAACCCTTTCCATGCTCTCGGTCGTTCGATCACGATCGTGTGGGCGAAAACCGCATCTCATTTGGACTCTCCTAGCTCCCTTTATCTATAAATAGGTCCCCTCCCCCGAAATTCGCGGATCAAATCCACCCTAACCCTAGCCTCCATCCTCCTTGCGCCGCCGGACACGTCCGTCCGCGCCGGACATGTCTGCCAGCCACCTCGCTTCGCCTAATCAGCGTCCGCCACCTCAGCTCCGCCGCCGCCTACAGCCAATCCGCCGCCGCCACATCACCACCGCCGATCCTCTCTCTCCTCCGCGTCCACGCGGGCCCGGGAGGCCCAGATCCGGCCCCCGCCAGGCCCGAACCGGGCCGCGCCCCGCCGCCCACGCCTCTGCCCCG
>NC_041381.1:566838559-566898121 GCF_002162155.2 Triticum dicoccoides | reverse complement strand
AGCCGCCTCGCCCTCGCCGCCGACCGCCTCGCCGCCCGTCCCGCGCCGCCGTGCGCCGGACCCCCCACCGTCGCGCCGCTCCCGCGCATCCACCGTCGCCGCTGGTGCCGCCCTGCCCCTCGCCCCACCAGCCTCGTCCCCTGGGCCGGAGCTCCACACCAGAGCCCCGCACCACCGCCCAGCCACCTCGCCGGCCGTGAGCCCCAGCGAGCTCGCCTCCGCGCCTCCTCCACCTCCCCGCGGCGGGATCCGGTCGGATCCGGCGAGATCCAGCCCGTATCCGCCATCTCCGGCCCTCCCTCATCTTCCCCGGCCTCAGCTCCGACGACCCCGCTCCGGCGAGCCTCGGTTCCGTGCCCTGTTGACTTTTCCCCGGGGTGAGAAATTTGGCCAAGTCCCTGGATCCTTGCATTTTGATGCCCTGTTCATCGCATCATATCTCCTGGCATATAGCTCCGTTTTGTGCGTGTGATATATCAAAATGTTATTCATGAGATGCTCTTAATATTGTTCCATTGTGCCATGCTTGTTTGAGTTCATCTTGATGACCTAATCATCATTGCAAGAGTGCTATATGATGTTAACTGGTGTCTGTTATCAGAACTTGATGTTTTGTTATTTTTGTTGCATTTGATGTGTGCATCCTATGAGCATGAGCTCTACATGTGTTTTGAACTACATCATGCCATATTTACAGAGGTGAAATCCATGTATTTTTGTGAGTCTTGTAGTGAGTGCATCAAGCTTTTTAAGTAGGGTACTTGCTGTCGCTATTTTGCTAGGCTGAATCTGTTATTTCGTGATGCTATGTAAACCTGCTGCTACAAGTCATTCTATGCATAATCTGGAGATGTTCACTAAGGATGTTTTGTCATACATGTCATGCTCTATCCATCCATGCCCCTGGTTGCATTTATAGACTGCCGTAGCTTGTTGTAATATTGCTCCAAAGTTGCTAAATAGTGTTGCTGTCAGCCTGTTAACTTTAAGTTCAGTTTTGTCATGAGCTTTGCTAGTGATCCATGCACCCTATGAACTTGCTCTTGCCATGTATAGCTTCAATAACATGTCATATTACTGTTGGTTACCTTCCTATGCCATGTACTGCTCTGTGGTGAGTGGTACAAGCTCACCAACATGCCTACTGATCGTTGTTCCTGCCATGTTTGAATCTGTCATATAACTTGCCATATTTACATGGGTGCCATCATATCTTCTGATCCTTTTTGGCTCATGGTCAGTAAAGGACTTTTATTCTATGCATTTAGTAGTATCATGCCATACCTTAATTTTCTATTATATGTTCTTGTAGCACACTCTTTGATAGCTCTAAACGTTGCAACCTGATGTTATTTCTGCTAAGCCTGTAAACTGTTATTATTTGCAATCTTGCCATGTGTTTTGGAGCATGTTCTAGTGATTTTTGGAGATAGCTCAGTGTTCATGTTTTGTTATGCTTTACCCGTACATCATGTCCATGCCTTTTGTTCTTATGTTGAGATGTTGTAGCATATTGTTTTGATGTTTGCTAGAAGCCTAGTTGCTGTTTTGGACAGCTTGTCCTTTAAATTTGTATGGAGTGTATGTGTTGAACCGTTGCTCCGTTTTGAGTGTGCTCTATATGAAACTTTCTTGATTTTGCATGTAGTTTCATATTATCATGTTGCATCCTTGTTTGAGGTGTTTTCTTGATGTTTGTATGCATTTTGCATCAATGCCATGTTTAACTTGTTTTGCTCATATCTTCTAGGCCGTAGCTCCGAATTAAATGAACTTTATATGTAACTTGACTAGAATCTCGTGTAGATCATCTTGGTGCATCTTAACATGTTGTTTAACAACTTGAACATAAGGTTTATTCAGATCTGGACCAATTTCGAAATTTGCATATGAGGATTTACTGGAATCGTTATATGTTGTTTCCGGCCTCATTTAAACTTGCTTTGATGTGTTGCTCTTGTATGCATCATATCTTGTCATGAGTAGCTTCATGTAGCCTTGTCATGCATCATGCTTGTTGTGCATCATATCTTGTCTATGTGTGGGGTGTTTACCATGTTGTGTGCTTCTTCTCGATAGTTCCCGTTTCATTCCGATCGTGAGGATTCGTACGTCTACGCTTGGTTCGTCTTCATGGCTTCATCTTATTCATGGGCTCGTTCTTCTTCCTAGCGGGATTTCAGGCAAGATGACCGCTACCCTGGATCTCACTACTATCATTGCTATGCTAGTTGCTTCGTTCTATCGCTTTGCTGCGCTACATATTCTCTTGTTCTTCAAGCCTCCCAAATTGCCATGTCAGCCTCTAACCTTTTCACCCTTCCTAGCAAACCATTGCTTGGCTATGTTTCCGCTTTTGCTCAGCCCCTCTTATAGCGTTGTTAGTTGTAGGTGAAGTTGAAGATTTCCCCATGATGGACAGGATTATGTTGGGATATCACAATATCTCTTATTTAATTAATGCATCTATATACTTGGTAAAGGGTGGAAGACTTGGCCTTATGCCTGGTGTTTTGTTCCACTCTTGCTGCCCGAGTTTCTGTCATACCGGTGTTATGTTCTCGGATTTTGCGTTCCTTACGCGGTTGGGTGATTTATGGGACCCCCTTGACAGTTCGCTTTGAATAAAACTCCTCCAGCAAGGCCCAACCTTGGTTTTACCATTTGCCTCACCTAGCCCTTTTTCCCTTGGGTTTCCGGAGCCCGAGGGTCATCTTTATTTATCCCCCCCCCCCCGGGACAGTGCTCGTCATGAGTGTTGGTCCAACCTGTCAGCCGCCGGTGGTCACCAGGGGCAACTCTGGGCTGGCCTACCAGAAGTTTGGACAATCCGGTGTGCCCTGAGAACGAGATATGTGCAGCTCCTATCAGGATTTGTCAGCACATCCGGGCGGCTTTGCTGGTCTTGTTTTACCATTGTCGAAATGTCTTGTAACCGGGATTCCGAGTCTGATCGGGTCTTCCTGGGAGAAGGAATATCCTTCGTTGACCGTGAGAGCTTGTGATGGGCTAAGATGGGACACCCCTGCAGGGTTTAAACTTTCGAAAGCCGTGTCCGTGGTTATGTGGCATATGGGAATTTGTTAATGTCCGGTTGTAGATAACTTGACACCAGATTCGAATTAAAACGCATCAACCGCATGTGTAGCCATGATGGTCTCTTTTCGGCGGAGTCCGGGAAGTGAACACGGTTTTTGGGTTATGTTTGATGTAAGTAGGAGTTCAGGATCACCTCTTGATCATTGCCAGCTTCACGACCGTTCCGTTGTTTCTCTTCCCGCTCTCATTTGCGTATGTTAGCCACCATATATGCTTAGTCGCTGCTGCAACCTCACCACTTTACCCCTTCCTTACCCTTTAAGCTTTGCTAGTCTTGATACCCATGGTTATGGGATTTCTGAGTCCTCGTGGCTCACAGATTACTACAACAACAGTTGCAGGTATAGGTTATGCGATGATCGTGACGCGAGAGCGATGTTTGCTTGTTTTGGAGTTCTTCTTCTGGTTCTTCTTTGATCAGGGGATAGGTTCCAGGTCGGCAGCCTAGGCTAGCAGGGTGGATGTCGTTTGAGTTTCTGTTTGTGTTTCATCCGTAGTCAAATGTTGCTCTTATGTAAGATGATGTTGTATTCGTGTGGCATTGTATGCCTTATGTATGTATCCCTATCTATTATGTAATGTTGATGTAATGATATCCACCTTGCAAAAGTGTATCAATATATAATTCTATCCTTGGTGGGACCTTCGAGTCTCTTTAGGATAGTATCGCATATTGGGCGTGACAAGCTACCTATGGAACCAGGTACTTTTGTGCTTCGGTTAACTCAACCATCCATTAAACCATCAACAGAGCAGAAAAGCGGAGGAAATCAGGCCCAGAAAGTACTTCCCCACCGAGCTCCCTGGAGCCACGGGCGAAGATGTTGCCGTGGACGCTGAGCCTGCCATGGGACAATCGACTCCGGCAGGGCGCCAAGACCTGACCGTAGAGACAGTCGTTCCCACGGCAGAGGAGATGCCTTTGTTCCTTGTCGTCGAGCCCCAGGCTCCAGCATGGGCACAACATACCGTCCAATTCCTCCAAACAAGGGAGCTTCCTAAGGAGCAGGAAGAAGCAGAGAAAGTAGCCCGTCGGTCTGCCTTGTACCAGTTTGTTGACAACGCTCTATGCATAAAAAGACCGAACAGAGTGAAATTGAAGTGCATTCCCCGGGAGGAAGGACTGGAGCTGTTGGCGGAGATACATGGAGGCATACGTAGCTCCCACATAGGGTCGAGGGCCCTTGCCGGTAAGGCTTTCCGGCAGGGTTTCTTCTGGCCCACTACCCTCCCGGATGCAACGGCACTAGTAACCAAGTGTGAAGTGTGCCAGCTCCATTCAAAGAAGCTTCATCAGTCAGCTCAAGCCCTTCAAACAATCCCTCTCTCCTGACCATTCTTAGTCTGGGGGGTCGATATACTGGGCCCCTTCCCCCGCGTCGTCGGGGGCTTTGAGTACTTGTACGTTGCAATCAACAAGTTAACAAAGTGGCCGGAGGTGGAAGCAGTGAGGAAGGTGACACCGTCACAGCCCAGTCAGCCGTCGAATTCTTCAAGGGGCTAGTTTGCCGCTTCGGTGTGCCAAACAGAGTCATCACCAACAACGGCACACAGTTCACAAGCCACACCTTCATGCAGTACATTGAAGACCTCGGCAGCAAGGTCAGTTTCGCTTCTGTGGCACACCCACGGAGCAACGGCAAAGCGGAGTGGGCAAATGCTGAAGTGCTACGTGGCCTGAGGACAAAGACTTTTGATAGGCTGCACAAAAGCGGAAGGAGCTGGATTGATGAGTTGCCGGCGGTTCTTTGGTCGATCAGAATGATGCCAAATCGAGCCACCGGCCATACGCCCTTTGCCCTGGTATATGGGGCAGAAGCAGTTCTCCCCACGAAACTCATATACGGGTCACCCCGAGTGCTCGCTTATGATGAGCTTGAGCAAGAGCAATTGCGGCAAGATGATGCAATGCCCCTCGAGGAAGATCGTCTTTGGGCGGTTGTGAGAGCAGCACGCTACCAGCAAGCCTTGCGCCGCTACCATAGCCACAAGGTTCATTCCTGAAGCTTTGAGGAAGGCGGCCTTGTTCTTAGGCACGTTCAATCGGCCAAGAATTCCAACAAGTTGACGCCAAAGTGGGAAGGCCCTTATCGGGTAATACGAGTCACCAGGCCCGGCGCAGTCCACCTGGAGACTGAAGATGCCATTCTAGTGAGCAACTCCTAGAACATCGAGCATCTTCGTAAGTTTTACCCGTAAGGCGCGGCTGCCGGGCCCCCTGGCAAGCCACCTTTTGTACAAGCCATGCCGGCAAGGCATGTAACCCTATGTACAAGGCCAGGCGCAGACCCTGAGCATAAAATAAACGAAGTGCTTGCGCCCTAACTTGTAGCATGCATGCTAGGTTGAGTCTCTCCCTCGGTTAGGGCTAATAGTGCTTAGCGGCGACTAACCCCTAGCATAGAGGTCGAGTGTGCATCTCTATGTTCCTTTCCATCCTCTTTGGTTCGTAGGAAACATGAGCACTTCTGCTGAGCTGTATGGAACAAAGAGAACGAGCTGGCCCTCCAGCCCCGGCAAGCCAAGGTTGCCGGGGGCTGAAGACATGAGAGTCCACCCCCGGCAAACCAAGGTTGCCGGGGGGTGCTGATTCAGATAAGTTTTTCCTCCCCTTTTATGCATTTCCGTATGGAAGTAGCACGTATGAAACCTCGTTTTATTCCAAGCCTGCCGTGCTCCCTTTTTCCTGCTACCCAAGAGCTATTCCTTGGTTCAGGATTTGGTTGTAGCCGCGGCGGCAAGAAAGCGAGCGTAGGGCCTAACCCTACTCCATCCCTGCCTCCACCGAGAGCGTGAGTGTGGTCGAGTGAAGTAAGGGAGCGTCAAGGCCGGCTGCCGACGATGATGTTTATGTTAAAAATAACAAGGATTTGTTCCTTGGTATGGGCTTCGCTCACACACAAAGAACCCGGCAAGCACCCTTTTTCATAAATATGCCCCATACAGGTACAGTTCGTACGGAATGCAAACATGAGCAAGGGGATTACAAATTTTAAATTTGACTAAGGCACGTAGGCTTACAAACTAAAAAGAGATGAGGTGCCCGTAATCCCTTTCTTGTCCCTCTCCTCAGGAAATGGAACAAGAAGGAAAGAGGGCAGAAGGAGTGCTTAAGCGAGGTACGAGCACCAGAAGGCGCCAAGAGAATATGTCGGTGGCCGCCTAGGGGAGGGCTGGTGATGATGGTGCCGGGAGAAGAGCTGGAAGATGAGGCAGCGGTCCGTCAATACTCTACAAGGGTGTCGGCACCATCGTACTCCGACTTAACGGCCCGCCACCCACCTTCTTCGCCTTCTCTGGCCTTTGCCCGCCAGCCGCCCAAGGAGGCGACCCCAAGAAGTTCAAGGAGCCGGCCCCACCGGGAGAAGGGGCCTGGTGCAGATGCTGCTGCTGCCGGCACCGCCCGGGGGCGGCGGGTCCGACGCCTCGTCGGACCCGTCATCCTCCCGCCTGCTACCCTCGTCGTCGCTACCGCTATCATCCTTGTCACTCTCTCTCGAGGAAGAGTCTTCGTCATTGGAGGAGATCTCCATGCAGCACTTCAGGCGAGTCCCGAAGTCTCCAAAGACCTTGACGGAGAGCAGGCCATTCTCCACTAGTCTGAAATAGAGAATGAGCCCTGCCGTCAGGCTGTGGATGCGAGCGAAGGTTTTCCATCCACGACATAGGTACATGACATGAGGGGCTAGAAATCAGCATCGACCCATGTGCCACTGTTCCCACAGCCCCTCATATGCAGTCTGAGCGCATGCGGCGGGTCGATCTCCATCTCCCAAGCAAATGGAGTAGGGAGACGGAGACGACGACTCGCCGGCTAGCACAGCCTGATGAAGAACTCGCCGGGCTGGTCCCCGCCGTGGCCCTCCATTGGGGAGGGACCGCCGGTGGAGGCGAAGCCGATGCTCTGTCCCGTCCTCCTCTTCCCCGAGCGCCACGGTGACCTCGGCCTCTTCCCCTCCCCCTTCCCCTCACGGCCGGCTCCGCCGCCATGGGCTCTGGGGGAGGAGGGGAGCGTTGTTGAGCAGAGACCCTCGCAGCCGCCGTCGAAGCATCCGCACGCCCTCTTGCCATGGCAGAAGGGAGGAAGAAGCAAAGATGGGAGGAGGCGAATGGCGAAAGATTGAGAGGTGCCATCTGTTGGAAATATGCCCTAGAGGCAATAATAAAATGGTTATTATTATATTTCCTTGTTCACGATAATTGTCTATTGTTCATGCTATAATTTTATTAACCGAAAACCGTAATACATGTGTGAATACATATACCACAACACGTCCCTAGTGAGCCTCTAGTTGACTAGCTCGTTGATCAATAGATGGTTGTGGTTTCCTGACCATGGACATTAGATGTCGTTGATAACGGGATCACATCATTAGGAGAATGATGTGATGGACAAGACCCAATCCTAAGCATAGCACAAGATCATGTAGTTCGTTTGCTAAAAGCTTTTCTAATGTCAAGTATCATTTCCTTGGACCATGAGATTGTGCAACTCCCGGGTACCGTAGGAATGCTTTGGGTGTACCAAACGTCACAACATAAGTGGGTGGCTATAAAGGTACACTATAGGTATCTCCGAAAGTGTCTGTTGGGTTGGCACGAATCGAGACTGGGATTTGTCACTCCGTATGACGGAGAGGTATTTCTGGGACCACTCGGTAATGCATCATCATAATGAGCTCAATGTGACTAAGTAGTTAGTCACGTGATCATGCATTACGGAACGAGTAAAGTGACTTGCTGGTAACGAGATTGAACGAGGTATTGAGATACCGACGATCGAATCTCGGGCAAGTAACATACCAATTGACAAAGGGAATTGTATACGGGATTGATTGAATCCCCGACATCATGGTTCATCTGATGAGATCATCGTGGAACATGTGGGGGCCAACATGAGCAACCAGATACTGCTGTTGGTTATTGGCCGGAGAGCTATCTCGGTCATGTCTGCATGATTCCTGAACCCGTAGGGTCTACGCACTTAAGGATCGGTGACGCTAGAGTTGTTATGGGAATTAGTATGTGGTTAACGAATGTTGTTCGGAGTCCCGGATGAGATCCCGAACATCACGAGGAGTTCCGGAATGATCCGGAGGTAAAAATTTATATATGGGAAGTCCTGTTTCAGTCACCGGAATAATTTCGGGGGTTACCGGTATTGTACCGGGACCATCGAAAGGTGTCCGGGGGTCCACCGGGTGGGTCCACCTGCCACAGGGGACTAAATGAGCTGAACAAGGGTGGTAACCAGCCCCCTAGTGGGCTGGTGCGCCCCCCCCCCCAGGGCCCAAGGCGCCTAGGGTTGAAAACCCTAGGGGGTGGGGGCGCCTCCCACTAACTTGGGGGGCAAGCTCCCCCCCTTGCCCCCCCCCCTAGATGAGATCTAAGGGGGCCGGCCTCTGATACGTCCATTTTGCATCATGCTTTTATATCAATATTTATTGCATTATGGGCTGTTATTACACATTATATCTTAATACTTATGGCTATTCTCTCTTATTTTACAAGGTTTACCATGAAGAGGGGTATGCCGACAGCTGGAATTCTGGCTGGAAAAGGAGCAAACATTGGAAACCTATTCTGCACTACTCCAAAATTCCTGAAACTCCACAAAACATATTTTTGGATTTATTAAGAATTATTGAGCGGAAGAAGTACACCAGGGGGCCCACACCCTGTCCAGGAGGGTGGGGGCGCTCCCCCCTACTAGGCGCGCCCCCCTGTATCCTGGGCCCCCTGGTGGCCCTTCGGTGTCCATCTTCTGCTATATGACGGCTTTTACCCTAGAAAAAATCATGGGCAAGCTTACGGGACGAAACTCCGCCGCCACGAGGCGGAACCTTGGTAGAATCAATCTAGGGCTCTGGCGGAGCTGTTCTGCCGGGGACACTTCCCTCTGGGAGGGGGAGATCATCACCAACGTCATCACCAACGATCCTCTCATCGGGAGGGGGTCAATCTCCATCAACATCTTCACTAGCACCATCTCCTCTCAAAACCCTGTGGGTTGCTAGTAGTGTTGATTACTCCTTGTAGTTGATACTAATTGGTTTACTTGGTGGAAGATCATATGTTTAGATACTTTATGCATATTATTACCCCTCTGATTATGAACATGAATATGCTTTATGAGTAGTTATGTTTGTTCCTGAGGACATGGGTGAAGTCTTGCTATTAGTAGTCATGTGAATTTGGTATTCGTTCGATATTTTGATGAGATGTATGTTGTCTTTTCCTCTAGTGGTGTTATGTGAACGTCGACTACATGACACTTCATCATTATTTGGGCCTAGAGGAAGGCATAGGGAAGTAATAAGTAGATGATGGGTTGCTATAGTGACAGAATCTTAAACCCTAGTTTATGTGTTGCTTCGTTAGGGGCTGATTTGGACCCATATGTTTAATGTTGTGGTTAGGTTTACCTTAATACTTCTTTTGTAGTTGCGGACGCTTGCAATAGGGGTTAATCATAAGTGGGATGCTTGCCCAAGTAATGGCAGTACCCAAGCACTGGTCCACCCACATATCAAATTATCAAAGTACCAAACGTGAATCATATGAGCGTGATGAAAACTAGCTTGACGATAATTCCCATGTGTCCTCGGGAGCTCCTTCCTCATTATTAGAAATTATCCAGGCTTATCCTTTGCTACATAAAGGATTGGGACAACTTGCTGCACTTTATTTACTTTGTTTACTTGTTACTCTTTACTATTATCTTATCACAAAACTATCTATTACCTACAATTTCAGTGCTTGTAGAGAAAAACTTACTAAAAACCGCTATCATTTCCTTCTGCTCCTCGTTGGGTTCGACACACTTACTTATCGAAAGGACTACGATAGATACCCTACACTTGTGGGTCATCAAGACTCTTTTCTGGCGCCGTTGCCGGGGAGTGTAGCGCTTTTGGTGAGTGGAACTTGGTAAGGAAACATTTATATAGTGTGCTGAAATTTTCTGTTACTTGTCACAATGGAAACTAATCATTTGAGGGGCTTGTTCAGGGTATCTTCACCCCGACCAGCAGAGCAAAGAGTTGCTCCTCAACCTACTGAACTTTATGAAAATATTTACTTTGAGATTCCTTTGGGTATGATAGAGAAACTACTAGCTAATCCATTTACAGGAGATGGAACATTGCGTCCTGATTTACACCTTATCTTTGTGGATGAAGTTTGTGGATTATGTAAGCTTGCAGGTATTCCCGATGATGTTGTCAAAAGGAAGGTCTTCCCTTTATCTTTGAAGGGATATGCATTGACATGGTATAGGCTATGTGATGATACGAGATCTTGGAATTATAAGCGATTGAAGTTGGAATTTCACCAGAAGTTCTACCCTATGCATCTTGTTCATCGTGATCGTAATTACATATATAATTTCTGGCCTCGCGAAGTAGAAAGCATCTATCAAGCTTGGGGAAGGCTTAATTCAATGTTATACTCATGCCCCAATCATGAGCTCTCTCGGGAAATGATTATTCAACAATTTTATGCTCGCCTTTCTCTTGATAATCACAACCTGCTCGATACTTCCTGTGCTGGTTCTTATATACTGAAGACTATTGATTTCAAATGGGACTTATTGGAAAGAATTAAACGCAACTCTGAAGATTGGGGTTCCGACGATGGTAAGGAGTCAGGTATGACACCTAAGTTCGATTGTGTTAAATCTTTTATGGATACCGATGCTTTTCGTGGATTTAGCGCTAAGTATGGACTTGACTCTGAGATAGTAGCTTCTTTCTGTGAATCTTTTGCTACTCATGTTGATCTCCCTAAAGAGAAGTGGTTTAAATATAATCCTCCTGTTGAACCTATTATAGTCGAAGAAAAGACTATTACCTATAGTGATCATATTGTTCCTACTACTTATGTTGAGAAACCCCCATTTCCTGTTAGGATAAAGGATCATGCTAAAACTTCGACTGTTGTTCGTAAGAGTAATACTAGGACTTATACACCTCATGAGCAAATCAATGTTGAACCTAGTATTGCTATGGTTAAAGATCTCTTGGATGATGATTTAGATGGGCATGTTATTTATTTCCGCGATGAAACTGCTAATATTGCTAGACCAGATACTAAGATACATAGACCTGTCGTAGGCATGCCTTTTATTTCTGTTAAAATAGGAGATCATTGTTGTCATGGTTTATGTGATATGGGTGAAAGCGCTAGTGCTATACCTTATGATTTATATAAAGAAATTATGCATGACATTGCACCCGTTGAATTATAAAACATTGATGTTACTATTAAGCTTGCTAATAGGGATACCATTAAACCTGTTGGGATTGTTAGAGATGTTGAAGTTTTTGTGGGAAAGTTAAATACCCTGCTGATTTTCTTATTCTTGCTTCCCCACAAGATGCCTTCTGTCGGGGAGGCTGATTCCACCAACACCTATGGGGACAGGGCCCCTTTCGGTTCGGTGAGGGTGGAGGCCGCACAAAGAGCGGATCGAGGCGGTACACGCGAGCGGCTTTTACCCAGCTTCGGGCCGCACGAATGCGTAAAACCCTACTGCTGCTTGTTTGTGTGTATTGAATTCTTGCTCAGGAGCGACGGACGCTGCCAGACTGAGCGTGAGAGTGTTTTTGGTATTTTGAATGAGCCGAACTGGCCGAACCCCCGAACCCCTTCTACGTTGCGCCTGGGCCTCCTTTTATACTTTCAAGGGGTCACCGACAGGGGGCAACGTAGACAAGAAGGGTAAAAATGGAAAAGGATGCGGTAGGTGCAGCTACCGCTACTGTGGATACAGTGCACCCTACCTAACTCTGACGGCAGGGGACAAGGGCATTAAATGCATGTCTGAGTTGCCTAAACAGTGCAAAAAGTGACCGTTAGGAGCGCCACCGTTTGCCCGGCTTTGTACAAAGGATGCCGAGAAGGCTTTTATCTTCAGCAGAGAACTTTGACGTCCTCGATGCCGGCTTCCGGCAAACTTGTTGCCAGGAAGGCTTTTATCTTCAGCAGAGAACTTTGACGTTCTCGATGCCGGCTTCCGGCAAGCTTGTTGCCAGGAAGGCTTTTATCTTCAGCAGAGAACTTTGACGTTCTCGATGCCGGCTTCCGGCAAGCTTGTTGCCAGGAAGGCTTTTATCTTCAGCAGAGAACTTTGACGTTCTCGATGCCGGCTTCCGGCAAGCTTGTTGCCAGGAAGGCTTTTATCTTCAGCAGAGAACTTTGACGTTCTCGATGCCGGCTTCCGGCAAGCTTGTTGCCAGGAAGGCTTTTATCTTCAGCAGAGAACTTTGACGTTCTCGATGCCGGCTTCCGGCAAGCTTGTTGCCAGGAAGGCTTATGGCGAAGAACTTCGTCGTCCTTGACACCGGCCCCCGGCAAGATCGTCATCGGGAAGGCTTATGGAGAAGAACTTCGTCGTTCTTGATACCAAGAAGATTGGTCTTAAGGGCGTTGCCAGCCCCCGGGCCATAACTGCGTTTAAACATGACAAGTGATTAGCATCTGAAGTGCACTTAACTCACTTGCAAATTTTGACTTCTGCTACATATCCCCTATGCCTGCTGGAATGCTTTCCGGTGCGTACGATCCAGCCAGCAGCGCTTGAGGGAACGGGCCCTTAGCGGCTATTCGGGAACGTCGCCTCCCGGAAAGGTTTACCTTCTTGGTTCTAGCGCAACCGCACAAGTTGCCGAGCGGACTCGAGGCAACATGGAGCGCAACTAGCCTCGAGAAGGCTCCTTGGCATACAGGTCTATGCAGAAATCTCAAATAAATAGTGCATGCTATCTTCCTGTTCAACCTCTCTTTGTACGTTCACCCTACACTTTTAGGGAACTTGTCGGCGCAAGCACCTTTATCCGCGAGCGCTGAGTGCGGGACGTCAGCAGCCTGCTGGCAGTGCCGCTACCGACAAGAAACCTTGTCGCAGCTAGTTGCAGCTCGCTTAAGTTGTTGAGCGGACTCGAAACAAAATAAGGGCGCAACTAGCTACAATTTGGTTCCTCTGCGCACAGGTTTTCCATACAAAGAACGAGATCTCCGAGGCGGATAACCTTATATAGAAAGGAAATATCTAAAATTTCGCATGACTTAGCTTTTCTGTTGCCGCACTGGCGTCGTTCTTTTGCTCGCCCGCTTCTCAGGAGCCATGACGATGAAGAACAGCTGAGCTTTGACGTGGACGGAACAGCTACCGCCGAAGCCTGGCGCGCCAGAGATGTCGATGAAGACGATGAAGATTTAGCTCGCGTGCACGCCGGATCGGGTTCGCACAATCTCGACGCCCCCTACCTGGCGCGCCAGAGATGTCGGGGAGGCTGATTCCACCAACACCTATGGGGACAGGACCCCTTTCGGTTCGGTGAGGGCGGAGGCCGCACAAAGAGAGGATCGAGGCGGTACACGCGAGCGGCTTTTACCCAGCTTCGGGCCGCACGGATGCGTAAAACCCTACTGCTGCTTGTTTGTGTGTATTGAATTCTTGCTCAGGAGCGACGGACGCTGCCAGACTGAGCGTGAGAGTGTTTCTGGTATTTTGAATGAGCCGAACTGGCCGAACCCCCGAACCCCTTCTACGTTGCACCTGGGCCTCCTTTTATACTTTCAAGGGGTCACCGACAGGGGGCAACGTAGACAAGAAGGGTAAAAATGAAAAGGATGCGGTAGGTGCAGCTACCGCTACTGTGGATACAGTGCACCCTACCTAACTCTGACGGTAGGGGACAAGGGCATTAAATGCCTGTATGAGTTGCCTAAACAGTGCAAAAAGTGACTGTTAGGAGCGCCACCGTTTGCCACGATGGCCTTCTCTTCATCTCCGCTTGCCACCTCGCACCCCTAGCTACACAGCCTCCTGCCATGTGTGCTTGGGAGAGTCCTAGAGCGACACGCTAGCAGGTGTGCTGGAGCGCGGGCACGAAGTGGGGGTTTCCCGCGGCAAGCTCCTTGCCGCGGTCGTCGTCTTGTCGTGTTTGGGAGCTTGTCGCTCACCGGGCCTTGCCGGGACGCAGGGCGCGTCACGGCAAGCTTTCTTGGTATGCCTTGAGTGGCCTTCCCGGCAAGCTCCTCTTGCCGGGGTCTTGTCTCTTCCCGGCAAGATCCTCTTGCCGGGGCCTGGGTTGGCCTTCCCGGCAAGATCCTCTTGCCGGGGCCTTGGTTTGAGTACTTTGTTCTTGAATGGTCTTCGAGGGAGCCACGGAGGGTCTTGGCGGTCACCCGGCAAGCCTTGCCGCGGGGCGCTGCAACTGCCCGTGCACGAGTTCGGGATACTAGGGTACCCCTACTCTAGTACACCGACAGGAGCCCCCGGGCCTGGGCCATACACGGTGCCGAGCGCTGTTGGGCCAGGCCCAAAACAGTGCACGGGCACGCGCGGCCTAGGTCACGCCGCATATCTCTCCGCTCCCACCACGCACGCCCAGAACGGCACGCGTCAAACGCGGCGTCGTGGGTGACGCGGACGGCGTGCGCGGGGCTAAGCCCTTCGAGCATCCGTCAGGCCACGATGATGGGGACGGTTCACGCCCTCCTTTCTTCAGCTTCTGCTCCCCTTTCTCTCATCCGCCATGGAGAAAGGGAACCCAGGCCCTTCATCGGTGGCGGCGAGGGTCGCCGCCAGACAGCGCATCTCTCCCTCTTCCGCGCCCGTGGTGGCAGAGCCATCCATAAGGGGAAGAGGGAGGGGGAAAGGTCGCGGACGAGGTCGAGGACGAGGTCGAGGCACTCGGGGAAGAGGCGGGCGGGGCGGCGCGCCAGCTTCGCCTCCGCCGGCGGCTCCTCCCCCCATGGCGGTCGCGTAGATTAGGCCGTCCGTTTTCTTCTTTTCTTGTCGCTGCCAGTCATGTCATGGGATCACTTTATTAGAGGCACGACAAGTTATTTTTGTAATATAACTCTATCTTAGGCAAAAAATTGTTGTGCTACTTCCTTTACTCGACTCTTGGCTTTGTATGGTTCTGCCCTACGCTTTCTATGGAAACTTGCCGGTGCAGGCACCCTTGCCGCAAGCGCCGAGTGCGGAACTTCAGCAGCCTGCTGGCGGGGTCGCTACCGACAAGCAACCTTGTCGCAACTAGTTGCGGCTCACTTAAGTTGTTGAGCGGACTCGAAACAAAGTAAGGGCGCTAGCGGCTCACTTAAGTTGCTGAGCGGACTCGAAGCAAAGTAAGGGCGCTAGCAGCTCACTTAAGTTGTTGAGCGGACTCGAAACAAAGTAAGGGCGCAACTAGCTACGAGTTGGTTCCTCCGCGCACAGGTTTTCCATACAAAGCACGGTCATTCAAGGAAAATAACTCAAAAACTTAAAAAACTGATTGCTCAAGCTTTAGCAACTTAGCTTTTCTGTCGTCTGCTTCCCGGCAAGGAGAAACTTTCTTGAACGGCCTGGTCCACACCATTATCTTCTCCTCCCCCCCCCCCCCCGGTAAACCTTGTGGGTGAGGGAACCTTCCTTCTTTTGAGAAAGAAAGAGAGAAATAAAGTAATGATATGGAGCCTTGGGCTCGTTATCGCTTACCGGGGTCTGGTGCTGCACAAAGTGTCAGATAACATATGCGAAAAAGGATTATAGCATAAAAAACTGAAAAATGTGTGGGGCACATGAACTTTACTGGTGCACGGGGTCTGCGCCCGGCTTTGTACAAAGGATGCCGAGAAGGCTTTTATCTTCAGCAGAGAACTTTGACGTCCTCGATGCCGGCTTCCGGCAAACTTGTTGCCAGGAAGGCTTTTATCTTCAGCAGAGAACTTTGACGTTCTCGATGCCGGCTTCCGGCAAGCTTGTTGCCAGGAAGGCTTTTATCTTCAGCAGAGAACTTTGACGTTCTCGATGCCGGCTTCCGGCAAGCTTGTTGCCAGGAAGGCTTTTATCTTCAGCAGAGAACTTTGACGTTCTCGATGCCGGCTTCCGGCAAGCTTGTTGCCAGGAAGGCTTATGGCGAAGAACTTCGTCGTCCTTGACACCGGCCCCCGGCAAGATCGTCATCGGGAAGGCTTATGGCGAAGAACTTCGTCGTTCTTGATACCAAGAAGATTGGTCTTAAGGGCGTTGCCAGCCCCCGGGCCATAACTGCGTTTAAACATGACAAGTGATTAGCATCTGAAGTGCACTTAACTCACTTGCAAATTTTGACTTCTGCTACATATCCCCTATGCCTGCTGGAATGCTTTCCGGTGCGTACGATCCAGCCAGCAGCGCTTGAGGGAACGGGCCCTTAGCGGCTATTCGGGAACGTCGCCTCCCGGAAAGGTTTACCTTCTTGGTTCTAGCGCAACCGCACAAGTTGCCGAGCGGACTCGAGGCAACATGGAGCGCAACTAGCCTCGAGAAGGCTCCTTGGCATACAGGTCTATGCAGAAATCTCAAATAAATAGTGCATGCTATCTTCCTGTTCAACCTCTCTTTGTACGTTCACCCTACACTTTTAGGGAACTTGTCGGCGCAAGCACCTTTATCCGCGAGCGCTGAGTGCGGGACGTCAGCAGCCTGCTGGCAGTGCCGCTACCGACAAGAAACCTTGTCGCAGCTAGTTGCAGCTCGCTTAAGTTGTTGAGCGGACTCGAAACAAAATAAGGGCGCAACTAGCTACAATTTGGTTCCTCTGCGCACAGGTTTTCCATACAAAGAACGAGATCTCCGAGGCGGATAACCTTATATAGAAAGGAAATATCTAAAATTTCGCATGACTTAGCTTTTCTGTTGCCGCACTGGCGTCGTTCTTTTGCTCGCCCGCTTCTCAGGAGCCATGACGATGAAGAACAGCTGAGCTTTGACGTGCACGGAACAGCTACCGCCGAAGCCTGGCGCGCCAGATATGTCGATGAAGACGATGAAGATTTAGCTCGCGTGCACGCCGGATCGGGTTCGCACAATCTCGACGCCCCCTACCTGGCGCGCCAGAGATGTCGGGGAGGCTGATTCCACCAACACCTATGGGGACAGGGCCCCTTTCGGTTCGGTGAGGGCGGAGGCCGCACAAAGAGAGGATCGAGGCGGTACACGCGAGCGGCTTTTACCCAGCTTCGGGCCGCACGGATGCGTAAAACCCTACTGCTGCTTGTTTGTGTGTATTGAATTCTTGCTCAGGAGCGACGGACGCTGCCAGACTGAGCGTGAGAGTGTTTCTGGTATTTTGAATGAGCCGAACTGGCCAAACCCCCGAACCCCTTCTACGTTGCACCTGGGCCTCCTTTTATACTTTCAAGGGGTCACCGACAGGGGGCAACGTAGACAAGAAGGGTAAAAATGGAAAAGGATGCGGTAGGTGCAGCTACCGCTACTGTGGATACAGTGCACCCTACCTAACTCTGACGGTAGGGGACAAGGGCATTAAATGCCTGTATGAGTTGCCTAAACAGTGCAAAAAGTGACTGTTAGGAGCGCCACCGTTTGCCACGATGGCCTTCTCTTCATCTCCGCTTGCCACCTCGCACCCCTAGCTGCACAGCCTCCTGCCATGTGTGCTTGGGAGAGTCCTAGAGCGACACGCTAGCAGGTGTGCTGGAGCGCGGGCACGAAGTGGGGGTTTCCCGCGGCAAGCTCCTTGCCGCGGTCGTCGTCTTGTCGTGTTTGGGAGCTTGTCGCTCACCGGGCCTTGCCGGGACGCAGGGCGCGTCACGGCAAGCTTTCTTGGTATGCCTTGAGTGGCCTTCCCGGCAAGCTCCTCTTGCCGGGGTCTTGTCTCTTCCCGGCAAGATCCTCTTGCCGGGGCCTTGGTTTGAGTACTTTGTTCTTGAATGGTCTTCGAGGGAGCCACGGAGGGTCTTGGCGGTCACCCGGCAAGCCTTGCCGCGGGGCGCTGCAACTGCCCGTGCACGAGTTCGGGATGCTAGGGTACCCCTACTCTAGTACACCGACACCTTCTGTCCAATTATTTTTGGTAGACCCTTCTTGAATACAGCTAGTGCTAAGATTGATTGTGAAAAAGATACTGTCACCATTGGCTTAGATGGTATGTCTCATGAGTTTAATTTTGCTAAGTTTCGTACACAACCTCGTGATAGAGAAACACCTAGTAAGGATGAGATTATTGGTCTTGCTTCCATTGTTGTGCCTCCTACTGATCCGTTAGAACAATATTTGCTAGACCGTGGAAATGATATGTTTATGAAGGAAAGAAGGGAAATAGATGAAGTGTTCCTTAAACAGGAACCTGTGTTGAAACATGATCTTCCCGTTGAAATTCTTGGGGATCCCCCTCCACCCAAAGGTGATCCTGTGTTTGAACTCAAACCTTTACCTGATAACCTTTCAGAGCAAGAAGAAGAAAGATTATTGAAAACTCTGAAGAAGCACCGAGCTGCTATTGGATACACTCTGGATGGTCTTAAGGGCATTAGTCCCATGTTATGCCAACACAAAATTAAATTGGAGGACAATGCCAAACCAGTTAGAGATTCTCAACGACGACTAAATCCCAAGATGAAAGAAGTGGTAAGAAAGGAGATACTAAAGCTCCTTGAGACAGGTATAATTTATCCCATTGCTGATAGTGAATGGGTAAGTCATGTCCATTGTGTTCCTAAAAAGGGAGGTATTACTGTCATTCCTAATGATAAAGATGAATTGATCCCGCAAAGAATTATTACAGGTTATAGGATGGTAATTGATTTTCGTAAATTAAATAAGGCTACTAAGAAAGATCATTACCCTTTACCTTTTATTGATCAAATGCTAGAAAGACTATCCAAACACACACATTTCTGCTTTCTAGATGGTTATTCTGGTTTCTCTCAAATACCTGTGTCAGCAGGAGATCAATCAAAAACTACTTTTACTTGCCCTTTCGGTACTTTTGCTTATAGACGTATGCCTTTTCGTTTATGCAACACACCTTCTACCTTTCAAAGATGCATGATGGCTATATTCTCTGATTTTTGTGAAAATATTTGTGAGGTATTCATGGATGACTTCTCCTTTTATGGATCCTCTTTTGATAATTGTTTGAGCAACCTTGATCGAGTTTTGTAGAGATGCGAAGACACTAGTCTCGTTCTGAATTGGGAAAAGTGTCACTTTATGGTTAATGAAGGCATTGTCTTGGGGCACAAGATTTCCGAGAGAGGTATTGAAGTTGACAAAGCCAAAGTTGATGTTATTGAGAAGATGCCATGTCCCAAGGACATAAAAGGTATAATAAGTTTCCTTGGTCATGCCGGTTTTTATAGGAGGTTCATTAAGGACTTTTCTAAAATCTCTAGGCCTTTGACTAATTTATTGCAAAAAGATATTCCTTTTTTCTTCGATGATGATTGTGTAGAAGCATTTGAAATACTTAAGAAAGCTTTGGTCACTGATCCCATTGTTCAACCACCTGATTGGTATTTACCTTTTGAAATTATGTGTGATGCTAGTGATTATGTTGGAGGTGTTGTTCTAGGGCAAAGAGTTGATAAAAACTTGAATGTTATCCAGTATGCTAGTAAGACTCTTGATACTGCCCAAAGAAATTATGCTACTACTGAAAAAGAATTCTTAGCAGTTGTGTTTGCATGTGATAAGTTTAGACCTTATTTGTTGATTCCAAAGTTACTATTCACACTGATCATGCTGCTATTAAATATCTTATGGAAAAGAAAGACGCTAAGCCTAGACTCATTAGATGGGTTCTCCTGCTCCAAGAATTTGATTTGCATATTATTGATAGAAAGGGAGCTGAGAACCCCGTTGCAGACAACTTGTCTAGGTTAGAGAATGTTCTTGATGACCCACTGCCTATTGATGATAGCTTTCTTGATGAACAATTAGCGGTCATTAATGCTTCTTGTACTGCTCCTTGGTATGCTGATTATGCTAATTACATTGTTGCTAAATTTATACCTCCTAGTTTCACATACCAGCAAAAGAAAAAGTTCTTTTATGATTTAAGACATTACTTTTGGGATGACCCACACCTTTATAAAGGAGTAGATGGTGTTATTAGACGTTGTGGTCCTGAGCATGAACGGGAATAGATCCTATGCAAGTGTCACTCTGAATCCTATGGAGGAGACCATGCTGGAGATAGAACTGCACACAAGGTACTACAATCTGGTTTTTATTGGCCTACTCTCTTCAAAGATGCTCGTAAGTTTGTCTTATCTTGTGATGAATGTCAAAGAATAGGTAACATTAGTAGACGTCAAGAAATGCCTATGAATTATTCTCTTGTTATTGAACTGTTTGATGTTTGGGGCTTTGATTATATGGGACCTTTTCCTGCCTCCAATGGTTACACACATATATTAGTTGCTGTTGATTATGTTACTAAGTGGGTAGAAGCTATTCCAACTAGTAGTGCTGATCATAACACTTCTATTAAAATGCTTAAAGAAGTTATTTTTCCGAGGTTTGGAGTCCCTAGATATATTATGACTGATGGTGGTTCACATTTTATTCATGGTGCTTTCCGTAAGATGCTTTCTAAGTATGATGTTAATCATAGAATTGCATCTCCTTATCATCCGCAGTCTAGTGGTCAAGTAGAGTTGAGCAATAGAGAGATCAAATTAATTTTACAAAAGACTATCAATAGATTATAAAGAATTGGTCCAAAAAACTTGATGATGCACTATGGGCTTATAGAACTGCATACAAAAATCCTATGGGTATGTATCCATATAAGATGGTTTATGGAAAAGCATGTCATTTACCTCTTGAACTTGAACATAAAGCATATTGGGCTATTAAAGAGCTCAATTATGACTTCAAACTTGCCGGTGAGAAGAGGTTGTTTGATATTAGCTCACTTGATGAATGGAGAGCCCAAGACTATGAGAATGCCAAGCTATTCAAAGAAAAAGTCAAACGCTGGCATGATAAAAGGATACAAAAGTGTGAGTTTAACGTAGGAGATTATGTGTTATTATTCAACTCTCGTTTAAGATTTTTTGCAGGAAAACTTCTCTCTAAATGGGAAGGTCCCTACGTTATCGAGGAGGTCTATCGTTCTGGTGCCATAAAAATCAACAACTTCGAAGGCACAAGTCTGAGGGTGGTAAACGGTCAAAGAATTAAACATTATATTTCAGGTAATCCTATTAATGTTGAAACTAATATTATTGAAACCATAACCCTGGAGGAATACATAAGGGGACACTTTCCAGAACGTTCCAGACCCCGAAAAGGAATAGGTATGTGGTACGGTAAGTAAACCGACTCCAAAACAACTCCAATGGCAATTTTTATCAGTTTTGGAATATTGAAGAATTTTAGGAAGAAAGAAGTAGTCCGAAAGGGACATGAGGCCCCCACGAGAGTGGAGGGTGCGCCCACCCTTACTGGGCGCGCCCCCCTATCTCGTGGGCACCTCGTGTGCCTTTCGGACTCTGTTTTCTTGCACGTTACGTATTTTGGTCGGTAAAAATTCATTATATATACTCCCGAAGGTTTTGACCAACGTATCACGCAAATATCCTCTATTTTTGTTTCGAGTTGTTCCTGTTGCAGATTAAAAGAAAGATGTCTTCTCAAGAGTCAGTTGGGGAAAGTCGGGTGTCTCACCCAACACCAGGTCCAGGAGAAAATAGCGATGCTTATCACTTTGGACCATCAACAGAGGATGAGATGGAGGCCGATTTGAAAAGGATAGATGCCATGGAGGAAGATCAAGAAGTTACCTCTCGTCCCCAAGCAGAATTCATGATGGGGGAACTACCTAGCTTGGCTATCCCAACTCTGGTCACCCCTTCCAACTTTAGATTTATTTCTTATGAAAATATGAAAAAGAGCTTCACTTGTTCTCCAGAAGCTATGCAACATCCTTGGGTAAAGGGAGCTTTGGCCGTTACGGTCAAGCTCCGTAAAGAAATTATGGACCTCAAACAACAAGTCAATAAGCTCGAGGAGGAGAATCGTATCCTGAAGGAGACATAATCACATGGGTATGGGCACTCCCCTTGGCAACTGCCAAGCTTAGGGGAGGTGCCCCGATATCGTATCACAATCACACTCCTATCTTTACCATTTTATTTAATTTGATCCTTTTAGTAGCATCTTGATCTAGTAGATTGAAGTTTTGATATCAAGTAGTTTTGAGCTTTGCTTTGTGATCTCTTTTTGTAATCAAGTCCGTGAGCTATCTATAATAAAGATTAGTGTTGAGTCAAGGGCTTTGCTATGTTGCTAGGATCTAGAGAAAGTAGAAAGAATTAAAGAGTTCATATTGATCTTATGGTTAGTGATGACTTCACATATAGAAAGTATGAGGCATAAAAATTGTTGAGAGTTGATAAACGTAGTTTTGGTCATCGTTGCAATTAATAGGAAGTGATAAGGAAAGAGAGGTTCACATATAAATATATTATCTTGGACACCTTTTATGATTGGGAGCACTCATTAAGTATGACATGCTAAAGAGTTGACATTGGACAAGGAAGACAACGTAATGGTTTATGTTTTCTCACATCTCAGTTAAAGTATATTGTTATTGACCTTCCAAACATGTTGAGCTTGCCTTTCCCCCTCATGCTAGCCAAATTCCTTGCACCAAGTAGAGATACTACTTGTGCTTCCAAATATCCTTAAACCCAGTTTTTGCCATGAGAGTCCACCATACCTACCTATGGATTGAGTAAGATCCTTCAAGTAAGTTGTCATCGGTGCAAGCAATAAAAATTGCTTTTTAAATATGTATGACTTATTAGTGCAGAGAAAATAAGCTTTGTACGATCTTGTTGTGGAAGCAATAAAAGCGACGGACTGCATAATAAAGGTCCACATACAAGGGGCAATATAAAGTGACGTTCTTTTGCATTAATATTTTGTGCATCCAACCCTAAACGCACATGACAACCTCTGCTTCCCTCTGCGAAGGGCCTATCTTTTACTTTATGCTTGAGTCAAGGTGATTCTCACCTTTCCCTTTTTCATTTTATCCTTTGGCAAGCTCTTCGTATTTGAAAGATCATGATATATATATCCAATTGGGTGTAAGTTAGCATGGGCCATTATTGTTGACATCACCTAAAGGTGAATACGTTGGGAGGCAACACAATAAGCCCCTATCTTTCTCAGTGTCCGGCTGAAACTCCATAACCACAAGTATTGCGTGAGTGTTAGCAATTGTAGAAGACTACAAGATAGTTGAGTATGTGAACTTGCTGAAAAGCTCTATTGTTGACTCTTTCTGATGTTATGATAAATTGCAATTGCTTCAATGACTGAGATTATAGTTTGTTAGTTCTCAATGAAGTTTTGAACCATACTTGACATTGTGAATTGATTGTTACTTGAGCATAAGAAATCATATGATAAATATATGTTGCTGTTATACGAATGATCATGATGCCCTCATGTCCGTATTTTATTTTTCGACACCTCTATCTCTAAACATGTGGATATATTTTTCGATATCGGCTTCCGCTTGAGGACAAGCAAGGTCTAAGCTTGGGGGAGTTGATACATCCATTTTGCATCATGCTTTTATATCAATATTTATTGCATTATGGGATGTTATTACACATTATATCTTAATACTTATGGCTATTCTCTCTTATTTTACAAGGTTTACCATAAAGAGGGGGAATGCCGGCAGCTGGAATTCTGGCTGGAAAAGGAGCAAACATTGGAAACCTATTCTGCACTGCTCCAAAAGTCCTGAAACTCCACGAAACATATTTTTGGATTTATTAAGAATTATTGAGCGGAAGAAGTACACCCCAGGGAGCCCACACCCTGTCCAGGAGGGTAGGGCTCCCCCCCTACTGGGCGCGCCCCCTGTCTCATGGGCCCCTGGTGGCCCTACGGTGTCCATCTTCTGCTATACTAGTAAGATGCCCGTGCTATGCTACGGAGTAAGAAATGATTAGTAGAATATTACTCCCTCCTTCCTAAATATAAGTCTTTGTAGGTATTTCACTATGGACCACATACGGATGTATATAGATGCATTCTGTGTGTAGATTCACTCTTTTTGCTCCGTATGTGGTCCATAGTGAAATCTCTCCAAATACTTATATTTAGGAACGGAGGGAGTATTTACTTAAGTTATAATCAAGTGACCCATACGTCGCAACGGAAAAACATTTGTTTACTTTAGGCCTGTGTTTGGCTTTGGTCCGAGGCTCCCAACGCGGCCGACTCATCCCAAAAGGTGTCCGTCTGCATCCCCACCGCGCTCGCCTGCACCTTGCCCAAGCTCACCTGCGAGCTCGCACGGGCCCCTCTGCCACGCCAACTTGCACACTCAAGCTCGCGCGCCCGCTGCACCCGTGCAACGGGATGGCTGCAACAGCGCCTAGTGCTGCCGTGGTTGAGGTTGCGAGCCGCGTGCTGCGCCTTGCCCACACGCTTGCCAGATCTAAGCTCGTATCCCGCCGTCCCATCGCCCCGTCGCGCCCTCGCATGCGCGCCCGCCACGTCCTCGCCCTGTCGCGCTCGCCGCCTCTTGCCCGCCCGCCGCGCCTTGGATCAGTATGAGATGCGGGCCTCCGGAAGCGTTCGACCGGGGAAACAGGGGCGCCACCTCGCCTGGCCTTGAGCCCTGCCGGAGGTGGCGCCGCCGCGCCTGACCTTGAATGACGCCGAAGGGAGCACCGGAGGCCTCGATGCCTAATGTTGCTACTTGTGGGCGGCGTGGGTGGGGAAGAGAGAAAAGGAAGGTGAGAGAGAGGTGGGAGGTGGGTGGGTGGGTGACAGGTGGGCCAGGCCGCACATGCAGAGGACACAGTCGGATAACAGAGACACAGAAAATGTCTGGTTTATGTCCGCTTCGGACCCAAATCATGAGCAAGTTTGATCCAAAATTGGGGTCGAACAGATACAAAACGGATGATATGAGGTCTGCGAGTAGGCCATCGTTTTTATCCCATGGACGCAAGACAAATGGGGTCGTGCATTAGCCGCGTGACAACCTACAATGCCTGCAGTCCACACAGCCGATCCCAGAGGCTGTATCGTTCGCCCCCAGCTCGAGAACCTGCTCCGCGCAACCCAATGGTGAATCCCAACGCATTACAGCAGCACACGCATGGTTCATCCAGCTGCCGGCCGACACCTCCCAAGTACTACCCGCTGTTGGCTTGCTCACAGCGTGCGCCAGCTTGACGACCACCATCTTAGTGCTCCTAGTACCCGTTGGTAGTTTGCCCCTGTAATCAGTCCACATAACAGAAGAAGCACCTTGGAGAAAGGAAGACACCAGAACCAACTGGCACACACTCACGCGAAGACACCAGAACCAAGCTAGAGCTGGAAACTTGCAGAAAGGACCTTCAACCAAAGAAGAATACAAGCACGCCCCTGGAAGCTCCAAAAACAGCCGCACGCATCTGGTCGCCGCTGCCGCCGTCGACGCTGCGAATCCATCCGTGAGCAGGAGAAGCACCTTGCAGGAATCTGCATTGTGTGAGACACAACGGAAACCACTACGAATGGAGGCACCAAACTGATGAATGCTATTGGTCGGGAAGACACCCCACGCTCCACCGCCCTGGATCTCCTTCTCCGGCGAGAAGGGCCACCAGATCCCCCGTCCAGCTAGCTACAAACCGGTCTCCAGAACAGCCGGCATCTGCAAGTCGCCGTGAACCAAACTTTAGGCGGCCACCGCCGCAGCAGCACCTATACAACTCCTCACAAGCCCATTGGCAACTCCAGGGAGAGAACCACTAAGGCGGGGACGAGGCCGGAGGACAAAAGGACGATGCCGTCACCGCCGCCTCAACGGCACCGAGCAGACCACATAGGCCTATAGGCTCCTCGCTATCGCCAACAAGATGGGGCAGTAGCGAGGACCACTTCATTGGACGCCACGGCGCTGCCCAACCAACCCCTATCTACACGCCGGCAGAGTCCTGGAGCTCCCCCACGCCTCCCAAGGCTAGGCGGCCATCGAAGAGGAGCAGCGAGATTGACGGTGGAAGAACCAAAATCGCCTCCGGTCACTCCCTCGACTGAGCTGAGAGCATAAGGGTGTTTCTGCATAAGTGAAGCGAGGTTGCCTCATGTGCGTTGGATGGAGATCCGATGGTCTAAAATGCTGGAGGGCAGGCACACCATCACCACCAACTGGCAATTTTATAGTAGTAGATATGAGGGCTTTTACCCTGGAAAAATCGTGGGCAAGCTTACGGGACGAAACTCCGCCACCACGAGGCGGAACCTTGGCGGAATCAATCTAGGGCTCTGGCGGAGTTGTTCTGCCGGGGACACTTCCCTTCGGGAGGGGGAAATCATCACCAACATCATCACCAACGATCCTCTCATCGGGAGGGGGTTAATCTCCATCAACATCTTCACCAGCACCATCTCCTCTCAAAACCCTAGTTCATCTCTTGTATCCAATCTTGTATCAAAACCACAAATTGGTACATGTGGGTGGCTAGTAGTGTTGATTACTCCTTGTAGTTGATACTAATTGGTTTACTTAGTGTAAGATCGTGTGTTCAGATCCTTTATGCATATTATTACCCATCTGATTATGAACATGAATATGCTTTGTGAGTAGTTACATTTGTTCCTAAGGACATGGGTGAAGTCTTGCTATTAGTAGTCATGTGAATTTGGTATTCATTCGATATTTTGATGAGATGTATGTTGTCTTTTCCTCTAGTGGTATTATGTGAATGTCGACTACATGACACTTCACCATATTTGGGCCTAGAGGAAGGCATAGGGAAGTAGTAAGTAGATGATGGGTTGCTAGAGTGACAGAAGCTTAAACCCTAGTTTATGCGTTCCTTCGTTAGGGGCTGATTTGGACCCATATGTTTAATGATGTGGTTAGGTTTACCTTAATACTTCTTTTGTAGTTGCCGATGCTTGCAATAGGGGTTAATCATAAGTGGGATGCTTGTCCAAGTAAGGGAAGTACCCAAGCACCGGTCCACCCACATATCAAATTATCAAAGTATCGAACGCGAATCATATGGGCGTGATGAAACCTAGCTTGACGATAATTCCCATGTGTCCTCGGGAGCTCTTTCCTCATTATTAGAAATTATCCAGGCTTATCCTTTGCTACATAAAGGATTGGGCCACCTTGCTGCACTTTATTTACTTTGTTTACTTGTTACTCGTTACTATTTATCTTATCACAAAACTATCTATTACCTACAATTTCAGTGCTTGCAGAGAAAACCTTACTGAAAACCGCTTATCATTTCCTTCTGCTCCTTGTTGGGTTCGACACTCTTACTTATCGAAAGGACTACGATAGATCCCCTACACTTGTGGGTCATCAGCCCCCTCTCCCCTTCCCCCTATAAATAGTGGGGGGTGGGAGGGCTGCCATACCCTTCCCCTGGCGCAGCCCTCCCCCTCT
Organism: Triticum dicoccoides; assembly: GCF_002162155.2. Lineage (NCBI taxonomy): Eukaryota > Viridiplantae > Streptophyta > Magnoliopsida > Poales > Poaceae > Triticum > Triticum dicoccoides. The sequence continues at coordinate 566,870,804 of NC_041381.1, read as the reverse complement.
CCAACTCCACCTCCTCCTTCGTAGTGCTTGGCAAAGCCCTACCGGAGAATTGCAAGCTCCACCACCACGCCATCGTGCTGCCAGAGCTCTCACTCAACTTCTCCTCTCCCCTTGTTGTATCAAGAAGGAGGAGACATCCCTGGGTTGTACGTGTGTTGAACGCAGAGGCGCCGACTGTTCGGCGTTAGATTGGATCTTCCGTGATTTGAATCGCCGCGAGTACGACTCCCTCATCCTTGTTCTAGTGACACTTCCGCTTAGCGATCTTCAAAGGTATGAAGATGCTCATCCTCTCTCGCTCACTCTCTCTCTCTTGTTGCTAGAATCTCCATAGATCAATCTTGGTGATGCGTCGACAATTTTGAATTATTGCTACAATCCCCAACAATGGCATCATGAGCTAGGTCTATTGCGTAGATTCTATGCACGAGTAGAACACAAGTGGTTGTGGGTGTTGGTTTGTTCAATTTGCTTACCGTTACAAGTCCTATCTTGTTTCGGTGGTATTGTGGGATGAAGCATCCCGGACCGAGCTTACACGTACGCTTACGTGAGACAGGTTCCACCGACTGACATGCACTTGTTGCATAAGGTGGCTAGCGAGTGCCAGTCTCTCCCACTTTAGTCGGATCAGATTCGATGAAAAGGGTCCTTATGAAGGGTAAATAGCAATTGGCATATCACCATTGTGGCTTTTGCGTAGGTAAGAAACGTTCTTGCTAGAAACCCATAGCAGCCACGTAAAACATGCAACAACAATTAGAGGACGTCTAAATTGTTTTTGCAGGGTATGCTATGTGATGTGATATGGCCAAAAGAATGTGATGAATGATATGTGATGTATGAGATTGATCATGTTCTTGTAATAGGAATCATGACTTGCATGTCGATAAGTATGACAACCGGCAGGGTCCATAGGAGTTGTCTTAATTTATTGTATGACATGCGTGTCAATGATAACGCCATGTAATTACTTTACATTATTGCTAACCGTTAGCCATAGTAGTAGAAGTAATAATTGGCGAGACAACTTCATGAAGACACGATGATGGAGATCATGGTGTCATGCCGGTGACGAAGGTGATCATGCCGCACCTCGAAGATGATGATCAAAGGCGCAAAATGATATTGGCCATATCATGTCACTTTATGATTTGCATGTGATATTTGTCATGTTTACATCTTATTTGCTTAGAATGACGGTAGCATAAATAAGATCATCCCTCATAAAATTTCAAGAAAGTGTTCCCCCTAACTATGCACCATTGTGAAAGTTTCGTTGTTTCGAAGCACCACGTGATGATCGGGTGTGATATATTCTAACGTTCGCATACAATGGGTGTAAGCCAGATTTACACATGCAAAACACTTAGGTTGACTTGACGAGCCTAGCATGTACAGACATGGCCTCGGAACACAAGAGACCGAAAGGTTGAACATGAGTCGTATAGTAGATACGATCAACATGAGATGTTCACCGATGATGACTAGTTCATCTCACGTGATGATCGGACACGGCCTAGTTGACTCGTATCATGTATCACTTAGATGACTAGAGGGATGTCTATCTGAGTGGGAGTTCATTAAATAATTTGATTAGACGAACTTAATTATCATGAACATAGTCTAAAATCTTTGCAATATGTCGTGTAGATCAAATGGCCCACGCTAATGTTGCCCTCAACTTCAATGCGTTCCTAGAGAAAACCAAGTTGGAAGACGATGGTAGCAACTATACGGATTGGGTCCGGAACTTGAGGATCATCCTCATAGCTGCCAAGAAAGCATATGTCCTAGAATCACCGCTAGGTAAAGCACCCATTTTCCCAGAAACTCAAGACGTTATGAACGCCTGGTAGTCGCGTAGTGATGATTATCCTGGTTCAGTGCGGCATGCTTTACAGCTTAGAACCGGGGCTCCAAAAGCGTTTTGAGCAGCACAGAGCATATGAGATGTTCCAAGAGCTAAAAATGGTTTTCCAAGCTCATTCTCGGGTCGAGAGATATGAAGTCTTTGACAAATTCTACAGTTGTAAGATGGAGGAAAAGAGTTCTGTCAGTGAGCACATACTCACTATGTCCGGGTTACACAACCATTTGTCTCAGTTGGGAGTTAATCTCCCAGACGACTCGGTCATTGACAGGATCCTCCAGTCGCTCCCACCTAGCTACAAGAGCTTTGTGATGAACTACAATATGCAGGGGATGGAGAAGTCCATTCCTGAGTTATATTCAATGTTGAAATCAGCGGAGGTGGAAATCAAAAAGGAACATCAAGTGTTGATGGTGAATAAGACCACTAGTTTCAAGAAAGGCAAGGGTAAAAAGAACTTCAAGAAGGACGGCAAGGGAGTTGCAGCGCCCGGTAAATCAGTTGTCGGGAAGAAGCCAAACAATGGACCCAAGCCCGAGACCCAGTGCTTTTATTGCAAGGGAAATGGTCACTGGAAGTGGAACTGCCCCAAGTACTTAGCAGACAAGAAGGCCGGCAACACCAAAGGTATATGTGATATACATGTTATTGATTTCTACCTTACCAGTACTCGTAGTAGCTCCTGGGTATTTGATACCGGTGCGGTTGCTCATATTTGCAACTCGAAACAGGAGCTACGGAATAAGCGGAGACTGGCAAAGGACGAGGTGACGATGCGCATCGGGAATGGTTCCAAGGTCGATGTGATCGCCGTCGGCATGCTACCTCTACATTTACCTATGGGATTAGTTTTAAACCTCAATAATTGTTATTTAGTGCCAGCTTTGAGCATGAACATTGCATCTGGATCTCCTTTGATGCAAGACGGCTACTCATTTAAATCCGAGAATAATGGTTGTTCTATTTATTTGAGAGATATGTTTTATGGTCATGCCCCGCTGGTCAATGGTTTATTCTTATTGAATCTCAAACGTGATGTTACACATATTCATAGTGTTAATACGAAAAGATGTAAGGTTAATAATGATAGTCCCACATACTTGTGGCACTGCCACCTTGGTCACATTGGTGTCAAACGCATGAAAAAACTCCATGCCGATGGACTTTTGGAGTCTCTTGATTATGAATCATTTGACACATGCAAACCATGCCTCATGGGCAAGATGACCAAGACTCTGTTCTTCGGAACAATGGAGCGAGCAACCAACTTGTTGGAAATCATACATACTAATGTGTGCGGTCCAATGAGCGTTGAGGCTCGCGGTGGCTATTGTTATGTTCTCACCCTCACTGATGACTCAAGTAGATATGGATATGTCTACTTAATGAAACACAAGTCTGAGACTTTTGAAAAGTTCAAGGAATTTCAGAGCGAGGTGGAGAATCAACGTGACAGGAAAATAAAGTCCTTACAATCAAATCATGGGGGAGAATATTTGAGTCACGAGTTTGGTACGCACTTAAGGAAATGTGGAATTGTTTCACAACTCACGCCGCCTGGAATACCTCAGCGTAATGGTGTGTCTGAATGTCGTAATCGCACTCTATTGGATATGGTGCGATCTATGATGTCTCTTACCGATTTGCCGCTTTCATTTTGGGGTTAGGCTTTAGAGACAGCCACATTCACTTTAAATAGGGCACCGTCTAAATCCATTGAGACGACACCGTATGAATTATGGTTTGGGAAGAAACCTAAGTTGTCGTTTCTAAAAGTTTGGGGACGCGATGCTTATGTCAAGAAACTTCAACCTGAAAAGCTCGAACCCAAGTCAGAAAAATGCGTCTTCATAGGATACCCTAAGGAAACCATTGGGTATACCTTCTACCTCAGATCCGAAGGCAAGATCTTTGTTGCCAAGAATGGGTCCTTTCTGGAGAAAGAGTTTCTCTCGAAAGAAGTAAGTGGGAGGAAAGTAGAACTTCATGAAGTACTGCCTCTTGAACCGGAAAGTAGCACAGTTCAGGAAGATGTTTCTGTGGTGCCTGCACCGACTAGAGAGGAAGTTAATGATGATGATCAAGGTACTTCGGATCAAGTTGCTACTGAACTTCGTAGGTCCACAAAGGGCACGTTCCGCACCAGAGTGGTACGGCAACCCTGTCCTGGAAATCATGTTGTTAGACAACGGTGAACCTTCAAACTATGAAGAAGAGATGGCGGGCCCAGATTCCAACAAATGGCTTGAAGCCATGAAATCCGAGATAGGATCCATGTATGAAAACAAAGTATGGACTTTGACAGACTTGCTCGATGATCGTCGAGCCATAAAAAATAAATGGATCTTTAAGAAGAAGACTGACGCGGATGGTAATGTGACCATCTATAAAGCTCGGCTTGTCGCTAAGAGTTATCGACAAGTTCAAGGGGTTGACTATGATGAGACCTTCTCACCCGTAGCGAAGCTCAAGTCCATCTGAATCATGTTAGCAATTGCCGCATTTTATGATTATGAAATATGGCAGATGGACGTCAAAACGGCATTCCTTAATGGTTTCCTTAAGGAAGAATTGTATATGATGCATCCGGAAGGTTTTGTCGATCCTAAGAATGCTAACAAGGTATGCAAGCTCCAACGCTCCATCTATGGGCTGGTGCAAGTATCTCGGAGTTGGAACATACGCTTTGATGAAATGATCAAAGCGTTTGGGTTTATGCAGACTTATGGAGAAGCCTGCGTTTACAAGAAAGTGAGTGGGAGCTCTGTAGCATTTCTCATATTATATGTGGATGACATACTATTGGTGGGAAATGATATAGAACTTTTGGAAAGCATACAGGCATACTTGAATAAATGTTTTTCAGTTAAGGACCTTGGAGAAGCTGCTTACATATTAGGCATCAAGATCTATAGAGATAGATCGAGACGTCTCATAGGTCTTTCACAAAGCACATACCTTGATAAGATATTGAAGAAGTTCAATATGGATCAGTCCAACAAGGGGTTCTTGCCTGTTTTGCAAGGGGTGAGATTGAGCATGGCCCAAAGCCCGACCATGGCAGAAGATAGAGAAAAGATGAGTGTCATCCCCTATGCCTCAGCCATAGGGTCTATTATGTATGCCATGTTGTGTACCAGACCTAATGTAAACCTTGACGTAATTTTGGTAGGGAGGTACCAAAGTAATCCCGGCATGGAACACTGGACAGCGGTCAAGAATATCTTGAAGTACCTGAAAAGGACTAAGGATATGTTTATCGTTTATGGAGGTGACGAACAGCTGGTCGTAAAGGGTTACGTCGATGCTAGCTTCGACACGGATCTGGATGACTCCAAGTCACAAACCGGATACGTGTATATTTTGAATGGTGGGGCGGTCAGCTGGTGCAGCTGCAAGCAAAGCGTCGTGGCGGGATCTACATGTGAATCGGAGTACATGGCAGCCTCGGAGGCAGCACATGAAGCAATATGGGTGAAGGAGTTCATTACCGACCTAGGAGTTATTATCAAAGCGTCAGGCCCGATGACTCTCTTCTGTGACAACACTCGTGCTATTGCCCATCCCAAGGAGCCCAGGTTTCACAAGAAGACCAGGCATATCAAGAATCGCTTCAACTCCATTCGTGAAAATGTTCAAGATGGAGACATAGATATTTTTAAAGTACATACGGATCTGAATGTCACAGATCCGTTGACTAAACTTCTTCCACGAGCAAAACATGATCAACACCAAAACTCTATGGGTGTTCGATTCATCACAATGTAACTAGATTATTGACTCTAGTGCAAGTGGGAGACTGTTGGAAATATGCCCTAGAGGCAATAATAAAATGGTTATTATTATATTTCCTTATTCATGATAATTGTCTATTGTTCATGATATAAATGTATTAACCGAAAACCGTAATACATGTGTGAATACATAGACCACAACATGTCCCTAGTGAGCCTCTAGTTGACTAGCTCGTTGATCAATAAATGGTCGTGGTTTCCTGACCATGGACATTAGATGTCGTTGATAATGGGATCACATCATTAGGAGAATGATGTGATGGACAAGACCCAATCCTAAGCATAGCACAAGATCGTGTAGTTCGTTTGCTAAAAGCTTTTCTATTGTCAAGTATCATTTCCTTGGACCATGAGATTGTGCAACTCCCGGATACCGTAGGAATTCTTTGGGTGTACCAAACGTCACAATGCAACTGGGTGGCTATAAAGGTACACTACAGGTATCTCCGAAAGTGTCTGTTGGGTTGGCACGAATCGAGACTGGGATTTGTCACTCCGTATGACGGAGAGGTATCTCTGGGCCCACTCGGTAATGCATCATCATAATGAGCTCAATATGACTAAGTAGTTAGTCACGGGATCATGAATTACGGAACGAGTAAAGTGACTTGTCAGTAATGAGATTGAACGAGGTATTGGGATACTGATGAACGAATCTCGGGCAAGTAACGTACCGATTGACAAAGGGAATTGTATACGGGATTGATTGAATCCCCGACATCGTGGTTCATCTGATGAGATCATCGTGGAACATGTGGGAGCCAACATGGGTATCCAGATCCCGATTTTGGTTATTGGCCGGAGAGCTATCTCGGTCATGTCTGCATGATTCCCGAACCTATAGGGTCCACACACTTAATGTTCGGTGACGCTAGAGTTGTTATGGGAATTACTATGCGGTTACTGAATGTTGTTAGGAGTCCCGGATGAGATCCCGGACGTACCGAGGAGTTCCGGAATGGTCCGGAGGTAAAGATTTATATATGGGCAGTCCAGTTTCAGTCACCGGAATAATTTTGGGGGTTATCGGTATTGTACCGGGACCACCGAAAGGTGTCCGGGGGTCCACCGGGTGGGTCCACCTGCCACGGGGGACTAAATGGGCTGAATAAGGGTGTGAACCAGCCCCCTAGTGGGCTGGTGTGCCCCCCCCCCCCCGGCCCAAGGCGCCTAGGGTTGAAAACCCTAGGGGGTGGGGGCGCCTCCCACCAACTTGGGGGGCAAGCTCCCCCCTTGCCCCCCCCTAGATGAGATCTAAGGGGGGCGGGCCCCTCTCCCCTTCACCCTATAAATAGTGGGGGGTGGGAGGGCTGCCATACCCTTCCCCTGGCGCAGCCCTCCCCCTCTCCAACTCCACCTCTTCCTCCATAGTGCTTGGCGAAGCCCTGCCGAAGAACTGCAAGCTCCACCACCATGTCGTCGTGCTGCCGGAGCTCTCCCTCAACTTCTCCTCTCCCCTTGTTGTATCAAGAAGGAGGAGACGTCCCCGGGCTGTACGTGTGTTGAACACGGAGGCGCCGTCTGTTCGGCATTTGATCGGATCTTCCGCGATTTGAATCGCCGCGAGTACGACTCCCTCATCCGCGTTCTAGTGACGCTTCCGCCTAGCGATCTTCAAAGGTATGAAGATGCTCATCCTCTCTCTCTCTCTCTTGTTGCTAGAATCTCCATAGATCGATCTTGGTGATGCGTAGAAAATTTTGAATTATTGCTACGTTCCCCAGCACCATCCCTCCCGCTCCCCTCCTTATAAAGGGGCGGGGTCAGGGCTCGGCCGCCCCTCTCAGCCAATCCAGCTCGTTAAGATGGCAGCGGGCAAGGCTGTCGACTGCCCTCCTCGCCCAATTGAAGGCGCGTGGGTATTGACCCACGCACGCGCGTCTTCCCAAATTCAACACGCCTATCACCCGCCCCGTGACGTTCATGTGGCGTATGTGGCGCAAGGGGCGGGCGTAGTGGGACGCATGGAACGGCAGTTCCCGGGCGGAGAAAGTAAATGAGCAGTGGTCCTGCGGTCTCGAAGGGACACGCAAGCTGCCTCTTTACTGTTCACCGCAAGATGACGCAAGCATGCTTCGGTCACCCCCACACACGATCCCCATGTCATGCATTCAACACGGATCGTGGGGAAGCGCAGGGGGCGAAAAAGTTACCGCGGTAAAATCGGCCCCGCCTGCCCGCGCACCGTCCTGGGCCTGGCCCAACAACACATTATGCTTATATGTGGCCCAGGCCCAGGGTTCCTATTAGTGTACAGACATAGGAGCACTACTTTGTACCCCTTTACCTGTGCGCGGGCAGTCAGAGCCGCGCTCACAGCACACACTTGAGCAGGGCAGAGGCAGGAAGACGAAGCCATGAGGCAATCAAGCAACGCCAAGACCAGAAACACAAAGAGCAAGAGGGCGAGGTGGACTCCCCCGGCAAGACCCTTGCCGGGGCGGCCTCCATGGCCCCGGCAAGAGCCTTGCAGGGGCAACTTGCCAAAACACCAGCGGAGCGCGCCGCCCTTGAGCCCAAGGTTTCCAATGTTATCAACGACACTAAAACCAAGGCTCGGGAGGCACCCCCATGGTGGCATGCAGATCTTTGTGAAGATCACCAACACACAAGATCAAATGAAGACCAGAAGACGAGACCTCCAGCAACATCCTTTCCAGGGACGACCGCGGTGCTACGGCAAGACCCTTGTCGGGGACCCCGGCAAGACCCTTGCCGAAGAGAACAGCGAGACCGCGGCCACGCCCACGTGCACCAAGACCCCACCGTCGTTCCCATGCAGCTGCCAGCCCAGCCAGCCAGGCGAGCACTTGTGTGGCGACGTGCAGTCCTGAGGCCAACTCAGCAAGCACCTGCGTGGTGGCATGCAGGTCTTCGTGAAGACGCTACCACCGCACCACCTAGCAGCCTGCCAACCTACATGGCGTTGACCGCCTCGCTGGCCTGGGCGTGTGTCGAAGCAGGGTGAGGCGGCCATAAAGCGAGGGGGACACCTCAGGGGCGCATTTTAATGTGTTTTGTCCCGTAATAACAAGCGATAAGTTTGTACACTGTACCCTTTCCCCTTCCTGTACGACACTATAGCGCCTCCTTCGACTATAAAAGGAGGCCCGAGGCGTACTGGAGAGGTATTCGGCTCTTTGAGAAAGTCATGCTCGATAGCAAGCTCAAGAACATTCATATACACACTAAAGCAGGACTAGGGTGTTACACAATCTCCGCGGCTCGAACCTGGGTAAATGACCTTTGTGCTGGCTCCTAGACCTGCTCTTCTCTCAACCTCGCGCCCGCCGACCACAGTAGGGATTCTTGTGATCCCATAGGTGTCGTTCCCACTGACAGGCTTCCGCCTCACTAAAGAGCTCATGGACGGCGGTAACAGACTGAACCTCATTTACGAGGACACACTCAATAAAATGCAAATGGACGGGAGTCGCTTTGAGCAAAGTAACACAACCTTTCGCGGTATTATCCCCAGCCGAGAAGCCAGATGCTCGGGAAAAATCAAACTCGATGTGGTATTCGGCACACGGAGAATTATAGGTCCGAAGAGCTACTCTTCCATGTGGCACCATTCAACAGCGGGTATCATGCTCTGCTGGGGCGAGACGCATTCACGCGCTTCCAAGTCGTACCCCATTATGGGTATATGAAGCTCAAAATGCCTAGGCCCAATGGAATCATCACTATAGTCAGCGATCCGAACATCGCCCTCCGAGCCGAAAACAAAACTGCATCTCTGGCCCTTGAGGCGTTATCCGAGGCCCTCGCGGCCGAGGAATTGACTACTCTACGTTCCATAGTAGATAGGGGCGATGTAAGCCTCAATAAGAGACCAAAGTCTACCTCCTTCAAGCTGGCTGACGAGATAATCAAATTTCAAGTCCACCCGACGGACTCCAATAAAACAGCTTCCATTGGGGCACAGCTGGATCCGACGGTGGACGCTGCATTACGCGCATTCTTGCGTGAGAACTGGGACATTTTTGCCTGGCATCCTTCTGATATGCGAGGTATCCCACGAAGACTAGCCGAGCATAGTCTCAATATATTGAAAGGATACAAACCAGTGAAACAAACTCTTCATTGATTCTCCGAACCCAAACGACAAGCTATGGGGGAGGAGCTAGCCAAGCTACTCGAAACCAGGTTCATCAGAGAGATCAAACATCCGGACTAGCTATCAAACCTGGTCATGGTACCTAAGAAGGATAAATCCTGGAGCCTGTGTGTCGATTTCAAAGACCTTAACAAGGATTGCCCCAAGGACCCCTTCCCACTACCTCGAATCGACCAAATTATCGACGCAACCGCAGGGCACGATTCCTTGTGCTTCCTCGATGCATATTACGGATATCATCAAATTAAGATGAAAGAATCCGATCAGGCCGCAATGGCATTCATCACTCCGTACGGGCCCTTCTGCTTCAATACTATGCCTTTTGGGCTCAAGAACACCGGCGCAACTTACCAACGCATGATTCAAACGTGCTCGGAAAAACAGATCGACAAAACTGTGGAGGCATACATAGATGATGTACTCATCAAGACCAAACATGTCGATTAATTGGTGGATGACTTACGCCTTACATTCGACAACCTCCGAACATACGACATATGGCTCAATCCGGAAAAATGTGTTTTTGGCGTTCCAGCCGGAAAACTGCTCGGGTTCATCATCTCCAATAGAGGAATTGAAGCGAACCCCGCTAAATCCGAGCCTTGTCACAGTTGGCAACACCAACAGACCTCAAGCAGGTCCAAAAATTAGCTGGGTGTGTGCCAGCTTTAAGCCGTTTTATCTCCAGATTAGGGGAAAAGGCGTTGCCATTATATCGTTTGCTACGTTACACAGAAAACTTCGTGTGGATGGATGCTCGCACAGCCGGACTAGAGGAAATAAAGGCTCTGTTAGCAAGCAACCCAATCCTGGCCGCAACAAACGTCGGCCAACCAATGCTGCTCTACATATCTGTAACTCACCAAGTAGTGAGTGCGGTGCTCGTCATCGAACGGAATGAGGAGGGACACAAATTCCCACTTCAAATACCAGTATATTATGTATCAACGGTCCTTACACCATGTAAATCCCGATACCTGCATTATCAAAAGATAGCATATTGATCTTCAAGGCATCCCGCAAGCTGCGACACTACTTTCAAGAGTGCTCCATCATGGTCGCTTCCGAAGTACCACTTAACGATATTATAAACAACCGGGACGCCACCGGCCGGATTGCCAAGTGGGCCATTGAGCTATTACCATTTGAAATATTTTACAAGCCACGCAAAGCTATTAAATCTCAGGTGTTGGCTGACTTCGTCGCCGAATGGACAGAGGCCGAAATCCCTAAAGAATACGGCACATATTCCAACTGGGTAATGCACTTCGACGGCTCTAAGATGCTAGCCGAATTAGGGGTTGGTGTCGTCTTGACATCCCCCATAGGAGACACCATCTGTTATGTGCTCCAAATACTGTACACAGATTCTAACGATGTATCCGACTACAAGGCATTACTGCATGGTATCTAGATGGCCGTCTCCATGGGCATACAACGCTTTGAAGTGCGCGGGGATTCAAACCTTGCAATATCTCAGATCAATGGAGACTTTGATGCAAAAGATTCAAAGATGGCGGCTTATCATAATGTCGTACTCAAAATTTCAGCTTGGTTTGAAGGGCTCGAGTTTCATCATGTGGCTCGAGAAAGTAATCAAGCGACGGACATACTTGCCCGCATGGGCGCTAAACGCGACCCCGTCCCACCTAACACCTTCGTAGAGAGGATTTTTAAGCCATCCGTCGTGTGGCAGGACGGCAGCGGCAACATTGTTCCATAGCTGACCATACCCCTAGATTCCAAACACACCACCGATGTCATCGGTGGTTACACAGGGATAACATCATCGGCCCATGAAATCATGGCCATAATCGCCCCATGGACCGAACCTTTTCTCGCCTACCTTACTAGGAAAGAGCTCCCTGATGATCATACGGAGGCCTGTCGCATTGTTCGACGCTTGAAGGCTTACAAAGTCCATGAGGGGGAACTGTACAAAAAAAGTACAACAGGAGTCTTACAACAGTGTATCTGGAAAGAAGAAGGATGGCAGCTCTTGGCCGAAACACAGGCCAGTCTTGGTGGCCATCATACCGCCGCTCGGGCCCTTATCAGTAAGGCCTTCCGTACGGGTTTCTTTTGGCCCACGGCCTGAGCAGACACACAAGACCTCGTACAGCGATGCGTTGGATGCCAGCTTTTCGCAAATCAAAGCCACATGTCGCCCACTGCTTTGCGAACAATCCCCATTACGTGGCCTTTTGCGGTTTGGGGGCTTGACATGGTCGGACCCCTTAAAGGGGGAAGCCATAAGAAGAAATATTTACTAGTTATGTTCAACAAATTCACTAAGTGGATAGAAGCCAACCAATCAAAATGGTCGAGGCCGGACCAGTTATAGACTTCATATCCGGTGTGGTGCACCGTTATGGTGTCCCGCATAGTATCATTACTGACAATGGTTCCAACTTTACGGCCGATGAGGTAAAAACTTGGTGCACTAATTTGGAAATTAAGCTCAATTACGCCTCTGTATATCACCCTCTGATAAACGGTCAGGTCGAGCGTGCCAACGGCTTGATCATGAGCGGCATTAAACCCAGACTAGTACGATCCCTGCGCGAATCAGACAAGCACTGGGTTGAAGAACTCGATTCCGTACTCTGGGGGTTACGTACCACGCCCAATCGCACGACTAGATACACACCTTTTTTCATGGTGTACGGTGCCGAGGCAGTACTGCCTTGTGACATTATTCATGACTCACCTCGAGTGCGCATGTATGAAGAGAGGGAGGCCGAGCTCGATCGGTAGGACGATCTGGATGGCTTGGAGGAGCAGCGCGACGTCACGAAGGCCCATTCTGCATTTTACCAACAGCAAGCCAGGCAATATCAAAGCAGGGAAGTACGGGCAAAGACTTATAATGTTGGTGAACTCGTCTTGCGCCTACCAGAGAAGAAAAAGGACAAGCTCAAGCCCAAATGGGAGGGTCCCTTCATCATAGATGAAGTTCTCACTAGAGGAGCCCATCACCTGTGCAACACTTCAGATAATCGTTTAGAGCCAAACCAATGGAATGCCACTCGGCTTTGAAGATTCTACGCCTAAATCCATACTTGTAACTTTTTTCGTCTTTTCTCCTTCTCGCCCCTCTTTTCTCTTTTTCGGTTTTACAAACTTCTATCAGTGTTCGGATCAACCGTACACCCCAGGGCTATACATCATCAAATTTACACACCCCTTATCACTTGGGGGCTTCTTTTTACAGAATCTTATTCCGATTATTATTTTGGAGCGTCAAGCTCACCGTATATATGTGGTGTCTACTCATATATGTCTTGTCTTTGCCATTATATGCACCTTTATGACTTCAGTTTTGCCCAAGCTGGGTTGCCTGGCTCCTGTGCTTATGCCCTGCGTTCCCGCTTATTCGGCTAGGGCATAAAGGGAGCATCACTGCGATTGTTACAGCTGGGTTATCCGGACATGTACCTCAGACGGGTGAAGCCGAAAGCTAGCGTTCTTAAGGGAATAATCGGTTGGCGGACAAGAGACGAACTACCCATGTTGCAATATACGCCCCCATATTATAAAGTGTATTGTGACCTCTCTATCACGGTTTATGTATGCGCAAAGATGCATGCTGGCCTAGGGAAAGGAACCCTTAACGGAACTATTCTCTCTGGAATATGCTTCTTACGATCAAATGTAATATAACATAACTCCCCGAATACAACTTGTTTGTTCAAGCAACTATGACTGGGCTGCCTAGTTTCCGAACATACCTTGGTGTTTACCAATGGTTTAAAATATCCGGAAACACTCCAAACCTCAGGTTCTGGAGGTCGAAGCAGAAAATCTGCCATGACAATCGTTTTTACAATTCGGTTGGAGAACAGTTTGTTGGTGAAGTACATTACTACCTGGACTCAAAAACTTCTTCTTCCTCTAGACCCTCTAGTAGGTTGTCTAGTTTACAATCCTATTGAGAAAACTTATCTGTTGTTTTCACTTGGTCATACACTAAGCTAACAGGAATTTCTTGTCCATCTGGTCCCTGAGATCCGACCCAGCCATATGATTTGGATCAAGCTTGGTATATCGTGTTTTTACCATGGCCCAGGCTTCTCGAGCGCCTTCCCGACATGTTGATATCTTCCATAGCTCCAAACGGCGACGAGCTCCCTTGAATAAATTTACAAGCTCATCCATACTTCCTGGAGGGGAATTGGATGGCCATAAAGCCTTAGCCATGTTCCTCATTGCTTTCCGAGCTTGCTCGTGCACTTTGGACAGCTCTTGTAGAAGGTCGCCTTGAAATCCGGACACTTATCCTTCGGGATGTCCGGTTAGCACACCTACAGAAACAAACTTGTCAAAATTTGACTGATAGGTTACAGAGCATACTGCTGCCTCTTGAGCACTGCGTTGGTTTTCCCTTGAATAGGAAAGGGTGATGCAGCGAAGTAGCGTAAGTATTTCCCTCAGTTTTTCAGAACCAAGGTATCAATCTAGTAGGAGGCTCCATGCAAGTCCCTCGTACCTACACAAACAAAACAAGAACCTCGCAACCAACGCAATAAAGGGGTTATCAATCCCTTTACGGCCACTTGCGAAAGTGAGATCTGATAGAGATAATAAGATAAGATAAATATTTTGGTATTTTTATGATATAGATTGGAAAGTAAATATTGCAAAATAAAGTAGATTGGAAACTTATATGATGGAAGATAGACCCGGGGACCAAGGTTTCATGAGTGGCTTCTCTCAAGATAGCATAAGTATTACGGTGGGTGAACAAATTACTGTCGAGCAATTGATAGAAAAGTGCATAGTTATGAGAATATCTAGGCATGATCATGTATATCGTCATCATGTCCGCAACAAGTAGACTGACTCCTGCCTGCATCTACTACTATTACTCCACACATCGACCACTATCTAGCATGCATCTAGATTATTAAGTTCAGAAGAACGAGTAACACATTAGGCAAGATGACATGATGTAGAGGGATAAACTCAAGCAATATGATATAAATCCCATCTTTTTATCCTCGATGGCAACAATACAATACGTGCCTTGCTGCCCCTGCTGTCATTGGGAAAGGACACCGCAAGATTGAACCCAAAGCTAAGCACTTCCCCCATTGCAAGAAAGATCAATCTAGTAGGCCAAATCAAACTGATAATTCGAAGAGACTTGCAAAGATAACCAATCATACATAAAAGAATTCAGAGGAGATTCAAATATTTCTCATAGATAAACTTGATCATAAACCCACAATTCATCAGATCTCGACAAACACACCGCAAAAAGAGTTACATTGAATAGATCTCCAAGAAGATCGAGGAGAACTTTGTATTTACATTCAAAGAGAGAGAAGAAGCCATCTAGCTAATAACTATGGACTCGAAGGTCTGTGGTAAACTACTCACAACTCATCAGAGAGGCCTTGGCGATGATGTAGAAGCCTTCTGTGATCGATTCCCCCTCCGGCGGAGCGCCGGAAAAGGCTCCAAGATGGGGTCGCATGGGTACAAAAGGTTGCGGCGGTGGAAATAGGTTTTCATGGTGCTCCTGGATGTTTTTGGGGTACGTAGATATATATATAGGCGAAGGAGGTCAGAGGAGCCACGCGGGGCCCACGAGGGTGGGGGGCGCGCCCACCCCCCTAGGGCGCGCCCTCCTGCCTCGTGGCCGCCTCGGCTGCTTCTTGACGTCCACTCCAAGTCTCCTGGATTGCGTTTGTTCCAAAAAGATCTCTCCCTAAGGTTTCATTCCGTTTGGACTCCGTTTGATATTCCTTTTCTTCGAAACAATGAAATAGGCACAAAAAACAGCAATTTGGGCTGGGCCTCCGGTTAATAGGTTAGTCCCAAAAATGATATAAAAGTGTATAGTAAAGCCCATAAACATCCAAAACGGGTAATATAATAGCATGGAACAATCAAAAATTATAGATACGTTGGAGGTATCAAGCATCCCCAAGCTTAATTCCTGCTCGTCCTCGAGTAGGTAAATGATAAAAAAATTGATGTGGAATGCTACCTAGCATATTTCTCAATGTAATTTTCTTTATTGTGGCATGAATGTTCAGACCCAAATGATTCAAGATAAAAGTTCATATTGACATGAAAATAATAATACTTCAAGCATACTAACAAAGCAATCATGTCTTCTCAAAATAACATGGCTAAAGAAAGCTATCCCTACAAAATCATATAGTCTGGCTATGCTCTATCTTCATCACACAAAATATTTAAATCATACACAACCCCGATGACAAGCCAAGCAATTGTTTCATACTTTGATGTTCTCAAACTTTTTCAACTTTCACGCAATACATGAGCGTGAGCCATGGACATAGCACTATATGTGGAATAGAATGGTGGTTGCGGAGAAGAGAAAAAAGGAGAAGATAGTCTCACATCAACTAGGCGTATCAACGGGCTATGGAGATGCCCCTTAATAGATATCAATGTGAGTGAGTAGGGATTGCCATGCAACGGATGCACTAGAGCTATAAGTGTATGAAAGCTCAACAAAAGAAACTAAGTGGGTGTGCATACAACTTGCTTGCTCACGAAGACCTAGGGCATTTTGAGGAAGCCAATCATTGGAATATACAAGCCAAGTTCTATAATGTAAAATTCCCAGTAGTATATGAAAGTGGCAACATAGGAGACTCTCTGTCATGAAGATCATGGTGCTACTTTGAAGCACAAGTGTGGAAAAAGGATAGTAACATTGTCCCTTCTCTCATTTTCTCTCATTTTTTTATTTTGGTGGGCTTCTTTGGCCTCTTTTTTTGTTTGGTCTTCTTTGGCCTCTTTTATTTTTCATAAAGTCCGGAGTCTCATCCCGACTTATGGGGGAATCATAGTCCCCATCATCTTTTCCTCACTTGGGATAATGCTCTAATAATGAAGATCATCACACTTTTATTTACTTACAACTCAAGAATTACAACTCAATACTTAGAACAAAATATGACTCTATGTGGATGCCTCCAGCGGTGTATCGGGATATGCAATGAATCAAGTGTGAAATGTATGAAACAATTATGAAGGTGGCTTTGCCACAAATACAATGTCAACTACATGATCATGCAAAAGCAATATGACAATGATGGAGCGTGTCATAATAAACGGAATGGTGGAAAGTTGCATGGCAATATATCTCGGAATGGCTATGGAAATGCCATAATAGGTAGGTATGGTGGCTGTTTTGAGGAAGGTATATGGTGGGTGTATGGTACCGGCGAAAGTTGCGCGGCACAAGAGGGATAAACTCAAGCAATATGATATAAACTCCATCTTTTTATCCTCCATGGACTCAACATTAGTCATAAAGAACTCATATATTTATTACAAAAATCTACAAGTTATCAAAACAAAGTACTACGCGCATGCTCCTAGGGGGATAGATTGGTAGGAAAAGACCATTGCTCGTCCCCGACCGCCACTCGTAAGGAAGACAATCAAAAAATAAATCATGCTCCAACTTCATCACATAACTGTTCACCATACATACATGCTACGGGAATCACAAACTTCAACACAAGTATTCTTCAAATTCACAATTACTCCACTAGCATGACTCTAATATTACCATCCTCATATCTCAAAACAATTATCAAGCATCAAACTTCTCATAGTATTCAATGCACTTTCTATGATAGTTTTTATTATACCCAACTTGGATGCCCATCATATTAGGACCAATTTTATAACCATAGCAAATACCATGTTGTTCTAAAAGACTCTCAAAATAATATAAGTGAATCATGAGAGATCAATAATTTCTACAAAATAAAACCACCGCCGTGCTCTAAAAAGATATAAGTGAAGCACTAGAGCAAAATTATCTAGCTCAAAAGATATAAGTGAAGCACATAGAGTGTTCCAATAAATTACGAATCATGTGTGTCTCTCCCAAAAGGTGTGTACAGCAAGTATGATTGTGTTAAACTAAAAAGCAAAGACTCATATCATACAAGACGCTCCAAGCAAAACACATATCATGTGGTGAATAAAAATATAGCTCCAAGTAAAGTTACCGATAGATGATGACGAAAGAGGGGATGCCTTCCGGGGCATCCCCAAGCTTAGGATTTTGGTTGTCCTTGAATTATCTTGGGGTGCCATGGGCATCCCCAAGATTGGGCTATTGCCACTCCTTATTCCATAGTCCATCAAATCTTTACCCAAAACTTGAAAACTTCACAACACAAAACTCAACAGAAAATCTTATTAGCTCTGTTAGTGCAAGAAAGCAAACCACTACTTTAAGGTAATGTAATGAAATCATTATTTATTTATATTGGTGTTAAACCTAATGTATTCCGACTTCTTTATGGTTCATGCCCCCGATACTAGCCATAGATTCATCAAAATAAGCAAACAACACACGAAAAACAGAATCTGTCAAAAACAAAACAGTCTGTAGCAATATGTAACTTTCGAATACTTATGAAACTCTAAAAATCCTACCAAAATAGGAAGTGCTATAAAAAATTTCTATTAATCTACTGCAAAAAGAGTCAACTAAAAAGGCAATTTATGTGATTTATTAAAATTATTCTCGTGCGTGCAAAAGTTTCTGTTTTTCAGCAAGATCAAATTAACTATCACCGTAGGTTATCATATAGGTTCTACTTGGCACAGACACTAATTAAAACATAAAACCACATCTAAATAGAAGCTAGATGAATTATTTATTACTAAACAGATGCAAAAAAGCAAGGAACAAAAATAAAATTGGGTTGCCTCCCAACAAGCGCTATCATTTAACGCCCCTAGCGAGGCATAAAAGCAAGAATAGATCTAGGTATTGCCATCTTTGGTATTACTCATAAGTGGCTCTCATAATAGATTCATAAGGTAATTTGATTTTCTTTCTAGGAAAGTGTTCCATGCCTTTCCTTAATGGAAATTGGAATCTAATATTTCCTGCCTTCACATCAATAATTGCACCAATCGTTCTAAGGAAAGGTCTACCAAGAATAATAGGGCATGAAAGATTGCAATCTATATCAAGAACAATAAAATCTACGGGCACATAATTCCTATTTGCAACAGTAAGAACATCATTAACCCTTCCCATAGGTTTCTTAATAGTGGAATCCGCAAGGTGCAAGTTTAAAGAGCAATCATCAAAATCACGGAAACCGAGCACATCACATAAAGTTTTTGGAATCGTGGAAACTCTAGCACCCAAATCACACAAAGCATAGCATTCATGCCTTAATTTTAATTTTAATAGTAGGTTCCCACTCATCATAAAGTTTTCTGGGGATAGAAACTTCCAATTCAAGTTTTTCTTCATAAGATTGCATCAAAGCATCAACGATATGTTGGGTAAAAGCTTTATTTTGACTATAAGCATGAGGAGAATTCAACACGGATTGCAACAAGGAAATACAATCTACTAAAGAGCAATTATCATAATTAAATTCCTTGAGATCCAAAATAGTGGGTTCATTACTATGTAAAGTTATGACCTCTCCAATCCCACTTTTACCAAATTTAGCATCAAGATCTAAAAACTCTGAATCATTGGGATGCCTTTTAACTAAAGTTGAATCATCTCCAGACCCATTATTATCAAGATTCATATTGCAAAACAAATATTTAATAGGAGACACATCAATCAATTTTAGATCTTCATCATTATTATAATGGAAACTAGAAGAACACGCTTTTACAAAGCAATCTTTCTTAGCACGCATCCTAGCGGTTCTTTCTTTGCACTCATCAATGGAAATTATCATGGCTTTGAGAGACTCATTTATATCATGCTTAGGTGGAATAGATCTAAGTTTCAAAGAATCAACTTCAAGATAAATTCTATCCACGTTCCTAGCCAATTCATCAACTTTAAGCATTTTTTCTTCAAACAAAGCATTGAAATTCTTTTGAGAGATCATAAATTATTTAACACTATTCTCAAAATCAGAGGGCATCTTATTAAAATTTCCATAAGAGTTGTTGTAGGAATTACCATAATTATTAGAGGAATTACTAGGAAACGGCCTAGGATTAAAGTTTCTTCTATATGCGTTGTTACCAAAATTATTCCTACCAACAAAATTCACATCCATAGATTCATTATTATTCTCAATCAAAGTAGACAAAGGCATATCATTAGGATCAATAGGAGCACTCTTATTAGCAAACAATTTCATAAGTTCATCCATCTTTCCACTCAAAACATTAATCTCTTCTATCGCATGAACTTTTTTACTAGTAGATCTTTCGGTGTGCCATTGAGAATAATTAACCATAATATTATCTAGGAGTTTAGTAGCTTCTCCTAAAGTGATTTTCATTAAAGTGCCTCCCGCGGCCAAATCTAAAAGTTTTCTAGAAACAAAATTCAATCCGGCATAAAAAATTTGTATGATCATCCATAAATTTAATCCATGTGTAGGCAATTGTGAATCATTAATTTCATCCTCTCCCAAGATTGTGCAACATGCTCATGATCAAGTTGCTTAAAATTCATAATGTCGTTTCTAAGAGAGATGATCTTAGCAAGGAAAATACTTAGAGATAAAAGCATCTTTGCACTTATTCCATGAATCAATACTATTTTTAGGCAAAGACGAAAACCAAGTTTTAGCACGATCTCTAAGTGAAAATGGAAATAACTTCAATTTAACAATATCATTATCCATGTCTTTCTTCTTTTGCATATCACACAAATCAACAAAGTTGTTTAGATGAGTAGCGGCATCTTCACTAGGAATGCCAGAGAATTGATCTTTCATAACAAGATTCAACAAAGTAGCATTGATTTCACAAGATTCAGCATCGTTAAGAGGAGCAATCGGAGTGCTAAGGAAATCATTATTGTTGGTATTGGAAAAGTCACACAATTTAGTATTATCTTGAGCCATCATGACAAGAAATCCAACACACAACCACACAAGAGGCAAGCAAAAAAGAGGCGAACGAAAAAGAGAGGGCGAATAAAACGGCAAGGGTGAAGTAGGAGAGAGGAAAACGAGAGGCAAATGGCAAATAATGTAATGCGAGGGAGAAGAGTTTGTGATTGGTACTTGGTATGTCTTGACTTGAGCGAAGACCTCCCCGGCAACGGTGCCAGAAATCCTTCTTGCTACCTCTTGAGCACTGCATTGGTTTTCCCTTGAAGAGGAAAGGGTGATGCAGCAAAGTAGCGTAAGTATTTCCCTCAGTTTTTGAGAACCAAGGTATCAATCCAGTAGGAGGATCCATGCAAGTCCCTCGTACCTACACAAACAAAACAAGAACCTCGCAACCAATGTGATAAAGGGGTTGTCAATCACTTCACGGCCACTTGCGAAAGTGAGATCTGATAGAGATAATAAGATAAGATAAATATTTTTGGTATTTTTATGATATAGATTGGAAATTAAGGATTGCAAAACAAAGTAGATTGGAAACTTATATGATGGAAGATAGACCCGGGGGCCATAGGTTTCACTAGTGGCTTCTCTCAAGATAGCATAAGTATTAGGGTGGGTGAACAAATTATTGTCGAGCAATTGATAGAAAAGTGCATAGTTATGAGAATATCTAGGCATGATCATGTATATAGGCATCACGTCTGCAACAAGTAGACTGACTCCTGCCTGCATCTACTACTATTACTCCACACATCGACCGCTATCCAGCATGAATCTAGAGTATTAAGTTCATAAGAACAGAGTAACGCATTAGGCAAGATGACATGATGTAGAGGGATAAACTCAAGCAATATGATATAAACCCCATCTTTTTATCCTCAATGGAAACAATACAATACGTGCCTTGCTGTCACTAGGAAAGGACACCGCAAGATTGAACCCAAAGCTAAGCACTTCTCCCATTGCAAGAAAGATCAATCTAGTAGGCCAAACCAAACTGATAATTCGAAGAGACTTGCAAAGATAACCAATCATACATAAAGAATTCAGAGGAGATTCAAATATTTCTCATAGATAAACTTGATCATAAACCCACAATTCATTGGATCTCAACAAACACACCGCAAAAAGAGTTACATCGAATAGATTTCCAAGAAGATCGAGGAGAACTTTGTATTGAGATTCAAAGAGAGAGAAGAAGCCATCTAGCTAATAACTATGGACTCGAAGGTCTGTGGTAAACTACTCACAACTCATCGGAGAGGCCTTGGCGATGATGTAGAAGCCTTCCGTGATAGATTCCCCCTCTGGTGGAGCGCCAGAAAAGGCTCCAAGATGGGATCTCACGGGTACAGAAGGTAGCAGCGGTGGAAATAGGTTTTCATGGTGCTCCTGGATGTTTTTGGGGTATGTAGATATATATATATGCGAAGGAGGTCGGTTAGAGGAGCCACGAGGGGCCCATGAGGGTGGGGGGCACGCCCACCCCCCTATGGCGCGCCCTCCTGCCTCATAGCCGCCTCAGCTGCTTCTTGACGTCCACTCCAAGTCTCCTGGATTGCGTTTGTTCCAAAAAGATCTCTCCCGAAGGTTTCATTTTGTTTGGACTCTGTTTGATATTCCTTTTCTTCGAAACACTGAAATAGGCAAAAAAAAACAGCAATTTGGGTTGGGCCTCCGGTTAATAGGTTAGTCCCAAAAATGATATAAAAGTGCATAGTAAAGCCCATAAACATCCAAAACGGGTAACATAATAGCATGGGACAATCAAAAATTATAGATACGTTGGAGACATATCACATACTGAATATGCCGCCTTTCAATTTCTTGTTCTCCTTCAAAGCATCCGATAATTGGGCTCTCAAATCCTTCAGTTCTTCGGCCTGCTTGATGTTGGCATCCTGAAGTTTGTTCTTCTAATTAATGGTCCGTGTCAAAACACACTGACCGGCGTCTTCTTGCCCTTCGGCATGTTGTTTATCTGCTTGAGCAGCCCTTAGATTCTCCTCTAGCCGATCTGTCGAGACTACCACGAGACACAAGCATAATTAGGAAACCTCGTTGTATTCACGGGGCCTTATCCCCGAACTGCTGATGCACTTACCATCAGGTGCCTTTCTGGATTTCTTTAAATCTTCGAGTTCGGCAGTAGCAGCAGACACTTTGTTCGGCATTCTTCAAGATCCTTGGATAACTTGTTACTCCTCTCTATGAGTACCTAACAAAGTAACGACTCTTAAATCAGTTGGGCCAACTGTTTCAAGACTCGGGGGCTACTGGCATATGATTATTGAATATGCCCAAAAATTCTTACCCGCATATCCTTTGAAAGCTGGTGAGTGGCTCCAGCAACTCCATCACGAGTAGCTCAGATATAAGCATCCGCTGAGCTGAGAGCATTGAAAGCCTCTTTGGTAAAATGTGGCCGCGCATAGCCGCTCTCCGTCGCCAGTGACCCATGGCACTCTCCACTTCAGAATTTGTGATGGATACATTATCCAAATCCTCCGGGAGATGACAATCCGGCATTGCTCCCGCATTCCTTCCAGTCCTTGTGGCAGGGGCCGGGGCTGGATCAGTTTGTGCATGGCCGGCTAGGTCTCCGGAAGTAGTCCAGCGCACACTCCTTCTGCAATATGGCACCACAGGGAATGTCATTACCGGGTCTATCCATTGAATGCATACTAAAGGATTATACCTCTTCGACGCCGAGGAGGGCTCGGTTGTATCATTATTCGCCTTTCTTTTCCGATAGGCACCTTGTGCAAGCGTCGTCTTCTTAGAGGATGCATTTGTTGTAGTATGCTGGTGCGAGCGTCACCCCTTGGTAGCACAATATAGTGCGGTGGGTGAGTCATGATAGGAAAACTCTTTTTGAGGAAATGTCTCCTGGGTACTTACATGGGAGGAAGGAAGAAGGCCGGGGTAATCGTCTATCATGGCCACCTCTGTGTCATCATAGCTCGTCTGATAAAAGACTCCATCCTCAAAACCCACGAATATGTCTGAATCTTCTTTGTATCCAGGATCAAGTCCCGATTATGGTCTTCTAGTTGCGGGGCAGGGCTGTAGATCCCCTCAACGACCTTTCGTCATTCCTGTTAAAGGCAGTCAGATTTAATTTGGCTGTAGTTAAGGGGGGGAATCAAATAAGGCCTATAATCGACGACTCACCCAGTCAATGGGGGTGTACATGGAGAAACCTTCTCGACACTTCATGCGAGCAAAGTCTTCCTTTTCCCCTTTGAAAAGGTCAGCCAATGTGGCGGCCAGCGCGGCAAAATTAGCCGGACCCTTGCGCCCGCAACATGAGGCGTCATCCTCACCATTGTAATGCCACATGGGAAACCCCTGGATTGAAGCGGCTGAACGCATCGCGTTATTGAATCGCCATTACCTCGACTATGGATAGTCCAGAATGGGTGAGCATTCGGACCTTGCTCGCTAACCGCTTAACCTCTGCACTATCTTCTTCTTCATAGCTTCTGGGGCGCCAGCTGGCGCGCTTCTTTAAAGGAGCAGAGGAGAATTCGGGAAGACCTTGCCGGATATGGTCCGGAAGGACAACGTCGTCAATGTAGAACCACTCTAAGGGCCACTCTTCGGATGCCTTCTTCGGTGTATCGGGCAGGTATCCTGTTCCGCCTATGCGCCATACTTCGGTGCCGCCCACCTCAAAAATAGATCCCTTCTGGGAGCGGGGGATGAGGCAGAAATATTTCCTCCATAAATTGAAATGGGCCTCGCAGCCTAGGAACAGCTCGCAAATGGCAACAAAGCCAGCAATGTGTAAAATGGAGCCAGACATGAGGTTGTGCAGTGGGAGACCATAGTACTCTAGAAGACCTCTGAGGAAGGGGTGGATTGGAAATCCCACGCCCCTCGGCAAGAAGGAAACAAAGCACACCCGCTCCCCTGGATTGGGATTGGGGAATTTCTCCGCCAAGGCTTCGCCATTGTAGGTGGTTAATCCCGCTCGAACGGGAACCAGATCCGATGGAGGGAGATATCCCTGTACCTGCAGCGTGGCCAATTGAGCGTGGGACACCGAGCAGCTCTCCCAGTCGCCTTCTTGAGGGCCTTGGGGACGCGAGGAAGAGCAAGGAGCATTGGCCATCTTTGGTTGGTTTCTTGTGGTAAGCCCTAAGGATTTCCGTCTGGTGAGGAATGGAATCTGAGATTCGATCTCTCTCTTATAAAGCGCCTTATCTCCATGGTTAAGGGGTTATTTGTAAAAAATACTTAGACCCTTCATATTCATCTAACATGTGGAAGCCGAGGCGACGGCGGCGCAGAAGCTGGAGAGAGCAATATTAATGCAAAGGCCAAAATATATGAAGCACAATAGGGAACTTACCTTGCAAAAGACGAAGACATGAAGTCGGATACAACGTTGTCATTGAAGGCAAGTTCGGGGGCTACTGAGGGAGTCCTGGATTATGGGGTGTCCTCGAGGAGTCGGCGTATGTGATATGGGCCGGACCAATGGGCCATGAAGATACAAGAACAGAAGGCCTCATCCCGTGTCCGGATGGGACTCTCCTTTGTGTGGATGTCAAGCTTGGTGTCCGGATGTATAGTTTCCTTCCTTTGTAAACCAAATTGGAACACCCCTAGTCCCCTTTGGTGTCTATATAAACCAGAGGGTTTAGTCCATAGGGACAATCACAATCATACAGGCTAGACATCTAGGGTTTAGCCATTGATCTCGAGGTAGATCAACTCTTGTAACCCCTATACTCATCATAGTCAATCAAGCAAGAAGTAGGGTATTACCTCCATTAAGAGGGCAAGAACTTGGGTAAACATCGTGTCCCCTGCCTCCTTGTTACCTTCGATCCTTAGACACACAGTTCGGGACCCCCTACCCGAGATCTGCCAGTTTTGACACCGACAACAAGTCCTACCATGGAGTTTGTTCCACAGGGTCTGGGTTTGTCAGTGTCCTAATTGCACTGAGTATACCTGCATGCCTATCATGAAGGATGCACACATTGGGCTTCTCCTTCACAACTGATATTTTCAGCTGCCTGAAGAACCATGTCCAACTTTAAATGTTCTCACTCTCCACAAAAGAAAATGTGAGTGGGACAACTTGATTTTGGCCGTTTGGACCAATGGCTATCAGGATCTGACCCTTTTACTTGCTAGTGAGAAAAGTACCATCTACACATATCACCGGTCGGCAATGTCTGAAAGCTTCGATGCATACACTGAAAGAGAAGAAGAGACGATGCAACACCCTCACAGTTGGGAACTCTGGCATAAAGAGGTCTTGGATATCGACATAGGTGCCTGGATTTCGCTGATGTAGTGTCTGGAGGAGCTAGATAACAGAGTCATATGCATCAAAATAAGAACCAAATCTCCTCTCAAGCGTCGTATGCTTAGCCCTCAAGCTTTGCTATAAGAAATTTTGTAATTGAACCTGGTGAAGACTTTTGTTTGGATTGCCTTCACTTCCAAAGATTTTCCCTCCACTATCTCATTGTAAAACAACCGAGCAATAAGTGTGGATGAAATGTTAGCATGATCTTGAGGATGCAGGGAATAAGATAAGTGTGATTAACTAAGTCATTGATCACCCAACTTGAGCCATACTTAGGGAGATAGACGTGCACCATGGCGGGACAATCTGCGTTCTTGCAAACCATTGTCAGGTATTTCTGACTTGACACCTGAGCTGTGAAAACCCTTTGCGTGGACTTTGCCCATTTAATTATTGCATCCTTCAGAGCTTGCTTGTTGGGATACATAGCACCTGTGGCAATATTGTTATGGTGATATTTCCAGAATCATGTCCATCGTTCACGATCATTGCTGATGAGAAGTCATGATTCCATGATGCAGGATTCGGGACCTCCTCTGCATTTTATTTTTCATCCGACTCGTCAGAATCATCGACATGACCCCTACAACATCGATGTCTTCTTCTTCCATCTGGTCCTGCATGTGCCCATCTACCTCGTCAGCGTCCACCCCAACACTGTAATCACCATCGACATTTCCTCCTTCTACCTGACTACTCTGCCCTGGTTCGTCACCATCGGCATTTCCTTCTTCTATCTGACTGCTCTGTCCTGGTTTGTAACCATCATCTCTAGCATTTGACATAGATAACTGCATCCCTCCATTACTCTGGCCAGGATCATAGCCACCCTCGCCTTTATATGCACTTACCTCCTTCACGATGGAAAGCACTAACGCAACAGGATTGCATCCCCTGCGTTCACAACCTTGTAACCACCGCACCCACTCACTATCTCGCTCTATTGGCCTCAAAGAAAGTAAATGATTGAACTAGACCGTGTGCATAATTCATGAACACCAACGGTGTGTGTTTCAGTATCAAGCCCTAAACTTGTTGTCAACCATTCTTTCAACTCATTGACAGACCATGTTTGAGGTGCGGTCATTGGCACCTCTATGTGATCAAATTCACTCAGATCAGCTCTCATATCAGTTGTTTGACCGTAGTAAAATATGAACTTCACTACATCAGACATTTTGGCTCACTTAAAAAAATTCAACAACGACAGACAAGTATTAAGAAACAACTTAAAATATCCGCACTACTAAATATTTGACATGTATATATATTACAGAATATTAACAGAGAAACTAAAAAAACTCACACACCTACATATATATTGCCGGAGCAACTACAAATATTGACAGATTTAAATATTTGACATCTACATATATTACGGATATTACCGGAGCAACTACAAATACTGACACACCTAAATATTTAACATCCACATATAGTACGGAATATTACCAGAGCAACTTCAAATTTTCACACAACTAAATAATTGACATCTGAATATATTACAATACTACCGGAGCAAATAACAATAATCGCACGCCTAATTTATTTCACATCGAAACATATTACCGAATATTACCGGAGCAACTACGAAAGATAATATGTGTGTTGAAATATACCCTTGAAGCGTGAGAACAAACGATGAACAGCGGCCTACAATCACCGAAACCGGAGCCGGAAACTCCACCAATCTGCCAGAGCTTCACCTCCACCACCTCCACCACACTGCCCGAGCTTCACCACCACCGCCGCTGCCACAACCTCCACCAATGTGCTCAAAAAAGCTCCAACAATATGCTCACCACGACCACCACGAGCTACCCCATCAGTAGATCGAGGTCTCCCTTGGCTCCCCTAACTATGTAGAACGCATCCACTGTGCCAAATCCGGAAAAAAAAAGGCTCAGTTTGGTGTACAAATTGGAGGAATTCCGGGTCAGAGAGAGGAGAAAGAAGAAAGAACATAGATGGCTTGGGGGAGAAGAAAGGAGAAAGAGAAGGGGAGGAAGAAGACAGTCGCGGTGGGGCCCGCACCCTATCGGCTCGCAGCTGACCGATCGATGACACCCGCGCTAGTTATGACAGTAATGAGCAAGTTAAGAAAATCTATGATCAGTTGTGCCACCGTCCTAATCTCAAGGGGAGATTTACCTGGACTGGCGGAGTGTTGCACTTCTGCAACAAACTTCAGTTGGGAGGGTTCATGGCTCTGCAACGAGTGCTCAAAGCATTCCATGATAGTATAGTTGGGGGCACTCCGAATTTCTTATTACATATCGTTGCTTACGGCGTATTTTTTCCTGGTCTAAGATGAAGGATTGCATCTAGAATTATGTGCAAACCTGCTATGTCCGCCAACAGGACAAACCAGCGCGAGTTAAGTACCCAGGGCTTCTCGAACCAATTCCCTTACCGGAAGGAGCCTGCCAAGTGGTCACTATGGACTTCATAGATGGACTTCCCCAATCTGGCAAAGCAAATTACATCCTGGTGATCGTGGATAAATTTACATGGTATGCCCATTTTTGCCACTTAACCATCCCTTCACAGCAGCAAAAGTGCCCCGGGTTTATTTGGACAATGTATACAAGTTGCATGGCTTGCCCAAGGCTATAATCTCTGAGAGGGATACAGTGTTTACCAGCAAGTTTTGACGGGAGATTTTCTGGGTGATTGGATCTAAACTGAACATGAGTACACCATATCACCCGCAGATGGATGATCAAACAGAATGGGTTAATCTGTGTTTGGAAATTTTCCTCCACTACTTCATACATGCTTGTCCAGGGCACTGGAGCCAGTACTTGTCATTCGCGGAATTCTGGTATAATTTAAGTTATCATTCAGCATGGATATGTCACCATTTCAGGCACTATATGGGCATGAGCCGAGAAACTAGGCATCAAGGCCGCGTCTACTTGCAAAGTAAAGAGTGGCTTGAGGAACGCAAGTGATGCAACTCGTCCTGAAACAGCATTTGCACCGCGCCAGACACATTATGAAAGTCCAAGCTGACAAGAAATGCACAGACCGCTCATTCAAAAAGGGGGGCTCGGTTTTCATCAAACTGCAGCCCTATGTGCAGACGTCCATGGCAAAAAGGGTGAACCATAAGCTGACATTCAGATACTTTAGACCATTTTCAGTCAAGCGAGCTATCAACCCGATGGCGTACGAGCTGAATTTGCCAACCACTTCCAAAGTTCACCCTGTTTTTCATGTGTCCCAACTAAGACAAGACTTGGCACCAGGTCTAGCTGCTTGTTTGACTTACCCATTCCATCTGATGGCACCTTGGTTCCGTTTGAAATTTTGAACAACCGATGGCGACGCACTCCCTCCTGCCGTCGCGAGCAACTCCTGGTTCATTGGTCTGATCCTGACATTCTCGATGTCGCATGGGAGGATGCTCTGTCACTTTGTCATCGCTTTCCTCAGTTATCGGCTTGGGGGCAAGCTGCGCAGGTCAAGGAGGGGGATGTCAGCGTCCCAAGTAAGCCACTGGGCGGGAATGACAAGAACACTGCCATGGAAACTAAATGCACGGTGGAAAAAGCGCTATCATGGCAGTAGTCTCATCCACGCCATCGGGAAAGCATGACAAGTGGACCAATCAAGGAGAGGGGCGCGGCATCATAAGGCCAACGAGGATCAAACAACCCAACAGGAGATTCATGGGCCCCGAGTGGGTTAACACTACTTAAAGCCAGAAGATCGAGAAGAAAAGACATTCGGACTTGGATCAAGGCACGGCATCTACTTTGCCTTCCTCCTTCATGTATCACTTGTAATCCCAGTTGAGAGAGAGAACAAAGTGTTCTTGTGGTGGAAATACAATTCGAGAGAACTAGTTACTAAAATCGAACCAACTTATGGTTGGATGGTTAGGAAGACAGTGGTATCCCTAGCCCACCAGGGTTCAAATCCTAGACTTACATTGGTGCTCGCATTATTCCTGAATTTATTTCAGTCTTTCGGTGATGTTCCTTCAGTGGAAGGAGACGTTTCCATCGACTGCGAGGCGCCTGTGATGACTTAAAAAAATCTCAAGATGCTATGTTGGCTCAGTCTCTCAGTGCTCATAAGGATAGGATGTGTGTGCGTGTGTTCATAGGTGTGAGTGTATGCTCGTGTATGTGAGCGACTTTGATCGTATTGTGTTCAAAAAAATTATACATTTAGAATGGTGCAAGTATAGAGAGAAGATATATGTCTTCCTTTGGTGTGTGCAGACTGGAACCCTAGCCGCCGCCAGGAGAAGCCAACCTTCCGGTGTCGTCCTACAGTGGCCCCCATCCTCTGACGACCTCTCTATCGTTAGTGCTGAGGAGGGTTGCCGGATCCCGCGCGTGCGGATTTGGTAGGTTTATGTTTTATGGCCCCGGTGGCCTAGATTTTGAGTCGTTACACGTTTTGACTTCGGCAGCGGCGAAGGTGACGTTGAATAAAGAAGCTCCAATTCCTCCCTTATGAGACAAACAAGTTGATGTTTGATGATAGATTTGGGAACTAGCCTGTTCAAACAGTGATGTCGTGGCAGCGGCGGCATCCTTGTGGTGGACTTGTGCCGTCGGGCTCCTCCGTTGCGACGGCGTCTACTCCAGCACGGATGTGGGGCTTGGGAGGTAGTCGAGGAATGGATGCAGATACAGCATCAACGACATCTGAAAGACGGATCTTGTGTTGGGTTCGTAATTGACGGTTAGCAAATATGGTTTCCTCCTCCGGCGTCTTAGTCGTGCGGGAGTGCCAAATCTAGAGTTTGCGAGTCCAGGGCATCGCCCCGATCTGATTCGTTCAACGGCGATGACTTCACCTTTGATGAGCCACCCTGGAGGTCGGTCTATCTTGATTGTAATTTTCCTTGGTGTGGTGGTCCTTTGTGCAAAGGTGTTCTGCTGTCTTTCCGATTTTGTTAGGTCGATGTCTACGTAGTTTGTAGTTCTACTATGATCTTTATATTGTGAATGAAATGTGTGCAAAAAATAATGGTGCAGGTATGGCGGTTGGATGATTACCGAAAAAGGCTTTCGCCTCGCTTTATATATAAAGCATCAAACCACAAGCATCCGGACAAACACACGCCACACCACCGCAACACACGCACACAACCAGGACAGGATACATAGGCGTTAAGCGCAGCAACACCACCACTAGCACTACGGCCCCGAAGAGGTGAGACTACATATGACGAACCATGCGCTCCAAGACGGCGCCTTCAGGAAGGATACGACACCGGAGCGCCGCCACCACCCGATCCAAGGATCAGAGTTTCCCCCGGAGCCGCATGACGGGCAATGAGAGCCGCGACGACACCTTCAAGAAGGGAACGATCTTCGCCGCCGTCGGTCCGTCCAAAGATAGAGCAGGTTTTCACCTCGACCAACCATCACCACCACCGAACGCCACACCCCGGAAACCACGCCGCCCACACGACCATGGTGACCGGGCAGCACCAAGGCACGGGCTCTGCCCAAGAGCACCGCGCAACCACCACAAGGGCCACCGCCCCAGCATCCAAGACCTCGACACCACCTCACCCGAGACCCGCCGCACCCCGACAAAAGAGACGAGCGGAAAGGTCTCACCTTTCGCGCCCCTAGGCCACCCCCAGCGTCGAGACCCAATAGGTCGGCCAGAACTGGCATCCACCGACCCGTCCTGCTGCCCCTAGCGCGAGACGATCTCGGTCCTGCAGCATCGAGAGGGGGACGAGGTCGGTCCTGCTGCACCGTGCGTGAGACGAGCTCGGTCCTGCTACATTGTGCGCGAGACGAGCTCGGTCCCGCGGCACCGGGCGCGAGACGGGCGGTGGACCGCAACCGGGAGAGGACCAGCCCCATGATGGGAGAAGCGCCCGGGCGGCGAGGAGATGGGGTGAAGGTCGAGACGGCCCGACCACCGGCAAGCCGACGCCGGAGAAGCCGGCCGCTGCCGCAGACAGATCCATCGAGCCACCGTGAAGCCGCCACGACACCGAGAGGTCACCACCGAGACCTTCCCACGCCGCCGCCCACGACCGGAGCAACGGCCACGCCCGACCGCTGCCCTACCCGCGTCGCCCGGCGACCTCCAAGCACCAGAGCCGCCGGGCACGCACCACCGGAGCCACGCGCCGCCGGTCGGCCCCCAACGCCAGATCTGGCCGGACCCGGCAAGAGACCGGCCGCGCGCCACCTCCCGAGACGGGAGCAACGCAGCCGCCCCGCCGCCGCGGAACGAAGGGAGCCGGAGCGCCGCCACCAGCTGGCCACCCCGCCGCCCAGCGAGACCGCCACCGCGCCGCTGGAT